>NW_020450307.1:3111325-3163012 GCF_003343035.1 Apteryx rowi | reverse complement strand
GAAGGCAGCGGCGGGCGGTGCGAGGGGCCGCGGCAGCCCCGCCGCCTCCGCCGCCGTTCGTGCCGGGGACCCTCCGAGCGGGGCGAGCGGCCCCCCCGGCTCGGCGGAGGCGGCCAGATTTACTCGGGCTGTTAACTTGATGGATTGAAATGAAGTTCCCCTGGAGAAGCGGCGCGCTCTCCGAGGTCAGGGTCACCGCGCCGGGCCGCTTAATCAGCTCCTTCCCTTTCGCCCCTCTCCGGCAGCCTGGAATGCGGCTCTTTCAAAGCGCGGCGCTTGGCGCCAAATTTCTGCTCTGCTATCTTGCCTCTTCCATTACGTTTAGCCAGCATATCCATCATTATGAAATAAAACCCAAATCTACACGTCCAGCTCAGGTGATCCTTCTGCAACCAGCGCCAGTCAGGGGGAAAAAAAAAAAAAAAGAAAGAAAGAAAAACCACCCCAAACCTCAGGCTAAGCTGGATGCTGCTCTTGGTTTAGAAAGCAAAGCAGAACGGTGAGGAAAGGGTAACTGTCACTGTTAAGTCAGTCCCTTCCGAGGAAGGGGGCAGATGTTTGTGTGTGGATAAAAAATTCCTGTATCCAGCTGAAGCATTTCTCTAGAGAAGCGGAGGCGGTTATTATAAGGTTACCCAGAACTATTGTTAAAGGAAGGTTTTTGTCATTGCAATTCAAGAGCCCATCATATTACAGAGATAAATCACTCCCGTATTGATATGGAATGGCTCTTACGCAATCCGCAAGCCTGAGCCCACACACGTTAAAAGCCCTGAAAACTTGTCCATTGTATAACTGATTGTCCAGAAGTTAGCAAGATACATTAGCATATACATTTCTATGGACCCCTTCTGTTCCTATTTCAGTCCATGTAAGCAGAATGATGTTTCTTACATCCGTGTGCATTTATTGAAAATAATCTAGTTGTTCCTGTTTCCTTATTCTGCCAAAAGATGTAGGGATAGTATCTCCACTTCACTGTATATCAAGTTTTTTATAATTTCTGTGGCAAGAATAGAATTGCAATATAAGTGCATTGCATCTTTGGGAAAGCTGCATATTAAGCAATTAAGAAACCCCACAGATCTTGGTAATACTAGATAGGGAGGGAGTTCCCCTAAAAAAAAAAACCCTTTCATATTCACTAATCAGTTTCAAATTCATAAAGTTCGAGATAACAACCACAAAGTTTAGTCTATATAGCAGACACCCATGAGATGTGGATGTTTATCAGTCACAACCAGGCTTTGCAAAAACAAGCAGGGCTTTAAGGACATCTAATTTGCAAGAATTGCTGGGTTTTACTCTTTAAAAATCAACCTCTTCAAGGCGTCTTATACTGAACAACCACCAAAAAAGTGCCAGTCCTTGGTAAGGTACCAGTCCTTAGGATAATTTTTTTAAGCCTTGGCAGTCTAGTTTTTAACAGGTCCGATCCCACTGGTCTCCTGCCCCAGCGAGAGAGCACCGCACACCTTTGCAAGCTTGGACTACCCCGCTGGGATGAGCCCAGTACCCAGGAGAGAGGTGACAAAACTCCTGGCACCTCCAGGAGTGTTTCAGATAGAAAAGGCTATTTTACCTCCTTATAGTAGTCCAGCTCAGGATTTGGCAAAGCGGCTGGCACAGAAAAGTGTATAGACATCCATTCTACAGTAACCTTCTACTAATAAGTACCCTGTTGTTCACACTTTTTTTGCATAGTAAAAAATCTACAGTACATCTGCACTTTATTCCTTACTGCATCAGATAGCAAACAGCTCACATCTGTCTTTGCACTTATTTTTATTTCCTGATGCGTCAGCAGACACAGCTCTGGCACGAACCATCCYTTTCTTTACAGACTAGGCCTTCCTGGCTACTTGCAGGAGCATATACCTCTGGATGTGTATGTTGTCCATGCAGAGATGAGCAGTCTTTCTTTTTGCCCGTTTGAACAGCAGAACTTTTCTGAGGCAAATATTTGTAAACAGACTTGTTTTCAAAGAAGAGAAAGATTTCAAGGCCAAAACATAAAAATAGCCTGTAGCAGATGGAAAGAAGGCATGATAGTACATGTTGGTTTAACAAAGGCCTAAGACAGGGTCTCTTAGCAGCCCGTGGTTTTTTGACAGCCTTTGGGTGTTAAAGCAGCTGACAAACAGTGGGTGCAGAGGCTCCGCTACCGACTCCCCATGCCTTATGGAGCGACAGGGGCAGGTGAGGAATTTCTGAGCAGCGTGGGTGGGATGGTGTGAAGGCAAAAGCTTTCCCGAGACATCTAAAATCAATTAGCAGCATTTAGAAGCTATATTTAACCTCAGCTTCTGAAAGCAGGCAGATCTTGGTTTATAGTTTTCTCATTAAGGCTGTTTACGCATCTGGAGATTTTGTCGTCATCCCCCTCCCCCCCCCTCCAAAAAAAAAACCTGGAGAGGATGAAGCAAGTACGGAGTATTTCGCTCACAAAGGGCAATTGCTAGAGCACAGATTTTCTTTGGGAAAACACAGAAGCAGCAATTTGGAGAGACTGGATTAGATTCTGATCTTGTGGTTGAACTGGGGGACAATTCAGGAATTATACCAAATTTCCACCTTCTCCGTATGAGACGCAAAATAAAGTCCTGACCCACTGTGATGCATTAAATTTCTTACAGTATTTTTCACAAGAACAGCAGTGAAAGCCATAGCGGCCCACCCAGAGCTAGTCTGAGTAAGTACATTTTGCTTCCTTGCTATTCCACTTCCATGTCCCTCGTGACCTTCTTCCCTCACTGCTCCGAAAACGCTGTGTGCCGTTATTCAATACTAAACCGACGCCATGTATGAGCTATAGAAACCTGCAGGGAGGCATGAGCCAGCTGAGCTTTGTAAGGCCTCCTCCTGTCCGTACCAGTCCCTCTGCATCGTCAGGCCCAGGGCAAGAGGCGAAGGAGTGAGAAGGTGGAACAAATCCAGACATTAATAACAAAAGCACTGACATGCATTATTGCTGCCGTTACTTGCATGCGGTATGTTAACATCAACTTAAGACTCCAGCCAAAGAAGAGGACCCTGCTCTGCAAGACGCTGTAACGCCCAGAGAAATTAGAGAGGATGTGAAGAATGACCACAGCCAGCAAGTTACTTTTTTTAGCATGCCTGGCTTTGTGAATGGCTTTTCCCACTGTAAGTCCAAATGGGAATTATCTTTCCGTCACTAATGACCATCAAAAGCTCCATTGCTTATTTTATATAGAAACTTTGGAAATACAACAGCACCAAACCATGCATGAAAGCTATGCTGTTTAAGATTCAAATCAACTGAGACACATCTATTGCCTGTTTATTTTTAGTGGGGACCAAAGTGCAGTGACCTGGTTGTAAGGAGGGTAAATTCGTCTGCCCTGAAGCAACTTAACTTCATTGCAAAGAGCAAGCTGTTAGAAACCATCTCGGCTGGTGGTTGTTTCACCTACCAGCGTGACCCGCGCTGCACACTYCACTGTCTTCCCCGCTCCTGCCAAAGCGGCCTGTCATTTAGGACCAGCGTGTTTATAAGTGTTGAAGCGACCTGGCCCCCGGCTAGAGGAGAACCGAAGCTGGCTGTGTCCCTTGCACACATGTGATGCTGGAAACACAAGGTCAGCCCACTAACAGGAGACACAGCTACATCCGATAGAATTTTTTCGTCTTTCCTATTGCCATTCACTTACTGCTGTTAAAATAGCTGTCAGCATGTGTTAATGTAAGGCAAGGTAATGTAAGTTTGCTGAAAACGGAGATCTGCTCTCAGAGGAATGTAACTCAATCCCACTGCTATGGATCTCCACTCACAAAGATGCTTCCTGCAGCGAGGAGGGTACTTAATTAAAAATAGGCAGCCCAGAAAGCCCACAGGTAGAAGGGTTTCCTTCCGTAACTCCTTTCCCTAAATGTGGCCTTTGGGGCAGAGGACTTCAAGAGGCTCAGTCTGGAGGGACGAACGCAGAGCTCTGCTTAGTGCATCGCAGAGCTGTGATACGGCTGCCTCCCGGGAGCAACCAGCGGCACCTCGGCTGCTCCACGGCCAGTCCATGTCACCTGTGTGCGCTCTCGGCCCACACTGTGTCGGTGTCATCTGTGGAATTTGCCCTGTGGCTTCTGCAGTGTGAGACACCGCAGACAGATGTGTAGTATGGAGAAGCAGCGCACTGTAAACTCATGCTCCTCCGGGTAGCGCGTGCCTCCATCCCTCTCCAGAGTTAACGGCGCGTGACAGAAGTACCTGCGCCGCTGTCAGGATGTGGGTTTGCAGCCCGTGTGAATACCTGTGGGTTAGATCTAATCTAACCAGCAGCGGTGCAGCAGGTCTGGGATCCCGGGCGCGTATTCAGTGGTTGAAACCCAGGCTGTTGTGGCTTTACTATTTGTATCCAAGCTACTAAACTAAGCTAGCTGATGTATTACAGACACACGCCTGCAGACGTATTCCCCAAGAACCAGAGTACTGCATACTCTTGAGGTCATGCTGGCCAGTTCCCTACAAACGCACTGGATGGGAGCTGGTCATTTGAATAGAAAGAGCAGCGGTGGAACAAACCCCGTTTTCCAGATGTGAATTGCTATTTGGAGCTTGTCCAGTCTAGGGCCAGATATCAGCGACATTAGCCCCATCCTAAGTGAGACGCAAGTTCGGTGGACAGACGCAGATCAGGGTCTGCCTTGGGAGGGATAACTCTGCTTTCAGCAGTGAAACTGGCAGCTCACTTTTTTGTGTCTAATGGTTCATGTGGAGGCTGCATGGTAGGAAAGATCCAGTCTTACTGAATTACAGATTGTGGCTTTGAAGACAGATTCTGCCCAAGATAAACTGAGCTCTCGTATCTTAACTTTGATCCTAAATGCTCTCAAGACTGTGGGATTCTCTCTGAGCTCTAAGGTTTCAGCTGCTTTTGCAGYGAAATCTCAGAGGACCAGTTGGAGAGACGTTATGCCGTGCTGCCGGAGAGCTGATTTCCCGCATCAGCTGATTTGTCATTAAGAGCAAAGCTCTCAGGCCTGAGACGAGCGCAGAGTCTTACTACGCTGGAGCAGAGCAGGGCACGAGTTCGGACTGCGGCTGGAGCAGGCTTGGCGGTGCCTTTCCGAGCAGTGGGGCTCCAGGGGGAAAGGCACCCCTTGCTGTCAGCTCTCCGCAGAACCCCCTCTTTGCGGAAGGGCGTAGGTGGCCACGGAAACCCTGTGTCTCTGCTTACATCCTGTGCCCTTTGATAATTACTTTACCTCCTCAGCAGCACAAGGCACCGGGGTCTGCACTACCCCTATCCTGGCGCGTACCCCGTGAAAAGGGTGCCAAGCGAAATGCATCCAGCCAGCAGGTGTGTTACAGACTGACCCTTTGGTTTTCAGCAGGGATGAAGTCCTGTCAGCACCAAGGCTGGTCTCTGGAGCCATACGGAGTCCTTCATGAGAGGAGAAGGTGCTACAGGATGAGCGGATGCCCCAGCTTCTGCAGGGGAGAGTTATTTATCCATTTTTGTGTGCCGGGGGGGTGTGTCTCTCCAAAGCTACTTTAATTTGCAGAGAAGGTGTAAGGCTTGTAGCATGGTGGCTGAAATCAAGACAGCGATCTGTCCCCCCCCCACTCAGAGACTGGGACCACATGTGCTTTGCCAGAGGTGTCTGCTTCGCCTCGCCAGAACATGCAAATGGCTTCTCCAGAAAGGTGACAACGGATCTCTGCCAGGCTGAAATTACTGCGGATTAACGAGCGCCCGCCTGTTCACGTTCCTGCAGCGCTTGCAGTAATTCAAAGGCACCGATTCTCGCAGGCTACGCGAGCGCTGATGTCGCATGGGCACAGCGGTTTCTTACCGGCTCTGATTTTGCCGGCTTTCCGCACGCTGAGCACGGCGTGCGGCRCGCAGAGCGCAGCGCTGCCCTACCCCGGGGACGGCAGCCTCGCTCAGCCCTGTCCCGCGCTGCCGCACCAGTTGCAATCCGAGCGAGCGGCTGTTCGCTGAGCGGGGAGGAAGGGGCAGAGGAGGAGGAAGGGCTGCGCTGRCCGCTGAGGCCCAGAGCAGCGCGGAGCAGAGCCCTGCCGCCTCCGCACGTCCCGCTGCGCGGGGCCCGGAGCCCCTCTCTTCCATGGCCCTGGAGAACAGGGATCACGAAGGTGCTGAGAGGAGAACTTCAGACTTTGGCCCGTTCGCTGCTCTTTCCCAATCCCTGCCTGTCGCTTTATCTCTGTTTATCTACCTGCCTAGCTAGCTACCTATCCATCTGTATTCATACATCTAATACATATCCTAACGCGCAAGGGGTTTTATAAAATCTCACCCTTCTTCACTGTTCAGTGATGTCTGACTGCAGTGTTTGGAAAAGTATCAAGTAGCTTTTTCCTCCCTTCCACCTCGCTGGAAATCCATGTATCCAAATTTGGTGGCTTTCAAAATGTAACACAGATCAAAGTGCTTGTAAATGTTATTTTTATGTGGAGTAGAGTAGAGTTATAAAGCCAGTTGCGGATTTAATTCTTCATTTGTTGGATTTAAACTTCTCCTGAGCCAAATGAAGTTGTTATGATTGGGTTGTGAGTATAAACCTCACTAATTACAGTCCAAACAAACCTTTGGGTCTTTTCACCAGGAAATCAAAACATGAGGGTTGTGTGGGATGAAGGAAGATATTTTTATGATTTTCTTTTAATATCTCTTTGATACACAGTGTTATAACGTATGCACGGCTTCCAAAGGTATCTGTCTGGCCCAGTCCCATTCGTGGGGTCACAAAAAAGTCCAGCTATACCAATCATTTCTCTGCAGTATAAAACCAGGGATGCAGAAGGAGATAGCCCTCAGGTACTGTGCAAGATGCTGATATATATTAGTGTAAGCTGGTAAAACCTCCACTGGCTTTAGTAAGAATCTGGATCAAGCCCAGAGTTGCTCATGCCCTAAAGTAGATAGAAATGATTGCAGGGGGCCTCAGATTGAACTCCTCATGAGCTTGATTGACTCCAGGACATGACCGAGCTAGTGACTACACTTTGTTGGAGGACAGAATTTCTGTCCTAGAGGAAACGTAGCTTTTCTACTGCACTTTAAGTGTGTAATTTTAACTCCAATTCTGAACAAAGAGGATGGATTTCCAGAGGTCATCAAGAAGAAAAAGATTACAGAAATATCATTTTCGAAACAATCTTTTTGTTTAACATCTGTAAAAATACTTCGTCTCAATATAAAATCTTCCATATGAAATACTAATATTTATAGTTTGAAAGAAAAAAAAAAAGAAGCCTAAGCCCTAAACATTCATGTAACCTCATTTGCATATTCCTTGAAACTTTAATTGAGGGTACTGGCTTGTGACTTCACTCGCATGTTCTTGCTCCTTTGTGCATACAGCTTTTCTCACAGGTGAGCTGCCCTGCTAGAGCTCACCATGGCCTGAAACATGGACCTCTTTGGGATCATATTGCATTGAAGGCCCAACTCAAAGTTTATCAAGATTAATGGGAGTCTTTCCRCACTGCTAATTGCAGTGAGCAGTGAACTAGTTCCTGAGGGGCAAGTGAGCTAGTATGCATGAAATCAGTTAAGTAGTGATCCAGACTTYCAAAACACATCCTGAGTCTCTCTTGGCTGACAAGGATGGGTCACATCCTACTTATCATTTCCTTTTTCTGCACAGGTCTTTGCAAAGGAGGATTTGGACTGGTTCTTCTGGAAAATGAGAAAGCAAGAAGCCTAATGAGAAAGCTTCTCCTTTTGAGCTCTCACAGTCTCTATAAAAACTAGCTAAACCACCATGTCTTGGGGCTTTCTAATGCAAGGCTATTAGAAGTCTGCTTCTCTGCAGTGATTTTCTTCCCATACTCTGCCCCTTGCACAAGCTTCTTTGTGAAGCTGCTGGCTCAAATTCCTTCAGAAGAGTTAGGACAGAAATGGATACAGCCTGTTTTCATTTGCTGACCCTTCAGGATTTACCTGACCAAGGTCCATCGGCCTCCACCTCCTTCCACTGTCAAATGCTATATCTCAGGTTAAAGGGATTCAGAAGAACGCGTTGTGTCTGAGACTAGCTGAAAAATGATTTGTTCGAAACATCTCATAATATATGGATGATGGAAGTCTCCCACTGATGACCTGTCAGGCAGCGCTCCAGCACTGGGTGCTGCATGGGATGACACATTCATAGATAACAAACTTTGCTGTCAATCACCCGTGCTGTTAGACGTGGACTTGACGTGACAGCTATGGCTAACAACAGTTTTGATTGAYGTGTATACGAATTGCAGAATATGGAATGTGAAGAGAAACAGGACTCATCTCCAAGTGGACAGAGCCCTTGTGCATTTTAAAACCCACAGCAAAAAGCAAGCAAGTTTTAAAGTATCATGGGCAGAGCACCTTGCCGTAACGCTGCACTGGCATTCACTTTGATTACCTGCTGGGGAGCATTAAGCTCAGTGCYTTCCGTTAGGGCTGTTCCATCACAGTTGCTAACAGCATCCTGATAGAAAGCCCAAGCGCTGTAGATGTGGGGCAGACTTTTGCACCAGCCCAGCACTGCTGTAAGCGAGGCGCAGTCCCCCGCTGACACCGCAGACGGCTGCAATGAGCAGAGTTCCTCATGTTAGTCACCCGATAATGGGCTGTCTGCTAATCTCACTGCTCAGCTCTGGGCCTGGAGCTTCCTAGAAAACAGAGGCAGCCATCCCTCTCCACTGCGGAGAGCAGCGGACCCTCCTGTTGTCTGCTGCAGCACTTACTTTCAGCACATGGTGCAGTGCTGCCCTCTTTGCCCTGCTGCTTTGTACCAATATCTCTATCCATGGGTCTGACTTCACTGTCTGGGGCCAGGGTGTGATCCCAAGAGAAGGCTCCATGGCCAGGGTTCCCAAATTGGAGAACATATAATTCCCTCGGGCCATAGAAGCTACTGCTCCAYGGTGGCACCAGAGCAGGTACCCAAGCAAAGCTCAGGAACTCCATCCAAAGCTTTCGGTGAAAGCTGGGGAGTCTAAGGCCTGAAAGGATGGACGAGGACTGCCAAGTAAATAACTCCCACAATTCTCCCTGGAAATACCCCACTTGTTCACCCTCACCCGCTTGCCACTTCCCAAAGTTGCGCTCAGAAAGTGCATTTCTTCAGGCATGCAGGTCTGATGCTTTGAAGGGGTTATTCCACACTTTTCTGAGCCTGTCCTCTCTGCTCCCTTTCCTCTCCTCTCTGAACCTTCTCAGTTATTTTAGGCGAGTGATGAAATCCAGACAGGTCTGTCTCCCGGGAGGGGAGCGGAGGGCGGTGGAGCAGCAAAGGAGGGGAAGTCAGCTGGTGAATCAACAGCAGGCCAAGGCATGCTCTGGGACGTGGCTTCAGGGAAGTTATTCATCTTGTAATTCACCCTTGGGTTTTCTTGGCCTCATTTTCCCATCGCTGGGTCTATTATTTCAGTCATTGTGAAGGTATCCTGTCGGAGCTGTCAGGCTGGGAGTGGCCCACCTCCCCGCTGACAGAGGGCAGAAGGCATGGGAAAGTGTCAGCCTGCCAAGATTGCACGCTCGGAGCGGCGGCTGCTCGCCTCATGCTGGAAACTTGCCGGTGGCAGATTGTTAATGTCATTACAACACTTGCACAGAAGCAGCAGGTTTCACCTATCAACCTGCTGCAGGAAGAAGAGAAGGGCGAAGGGGGGCTGGGGGGAGGGAGCGGACGCCTGGAGAGGAACGGAGGCAGAGCGGCTGGAGAGTTTGCGAGCCCAGCCCTAGCAGCCCTGCGCCCCTTCTGCCGGATCGTTTAATAGGACGCGCCCAGACCTCACATGGAGCCATCCGGGGCACAAGCGCTTCAGCAACGCGGCAGGTGCTGCGTGCAGGGAGCTCGGGAGGGGTTGTCCGCGCTGGCTTCCCTGGCACACCTGCGTCTCCGGGGGGGATGGAGCACGGGACTCGAACGGAAGGGAGACAAAGGCGCCCGGCCTCCCGCGGCATCCGGGACTGCCGAGCTCTCCCTCCGCAGCCCCGCCGGGGCCAGGTAAATACAGCCGCGTCCTGCCGGCTGCCCGGGCCATGCCGCAGCGAAACAAGGCAACGGCCTCCCTGAGGCGCAAAGCCAAAACCTGACTGGTGCTGAGCACCCGAGCCTCCTTCTCCGAGGGCTGCGGGAATTGAGGAGGCTTCTTCAGCTGGGTGGCCATCCTCTAGACTGACATCGCATGGTCCCGCTGTTGTGGTCCGATGAAATCCCGTGCACTGGGCAGGTTCAGGCCCCCGATGCGCTCAGGATTTAACCCATCAGGAAGAGGAAGTCAGATCAGCGTTAGGACAGGAAAAAGTATACAGAAATGGAGTTTCTTTTTTTCCCCTAAGCCTGATCTTTGCACTCCAGTGAAGTCAGCATGGGACAAAGCCCAAGGCTGTCTAGCTGAGTCAGACGGAGCCCTGAGCTGTGGCCGTGGGCCTCTGAGACCCACATCATCGATGCCCAGCACCCTTTCCATCTGCGCTCCAGAGCAGTTGCCCAGCAAGCTAAAGAGTAATCTAACCAAGCCACGGAAAGGAATTAGTTCCGAAACGTTAAAGGAGCTATTGCTGGAGACAGGCACTTCTGCAGGAGGAGGAGGAGGAGGAGGGATGCAGAATCGCTCTCAGCCAGGGAGACGAGTTTGGTTTTGAGGGAAGCCGCAGGTCTCGAGAGCACATCCCCACGAGCCCTGCAGGTTGCGTGTAGATGCACTGACAACCGGAGAGAACTGATCCTGCCTGGGACCAGTCGCCTGGCCCAAAGGATCCTTCCTCCCTCTCTGAACCAAACAGGTCCTGGTGCACTGTGCATTGCTTCAGGGGGAGATATATGCCTGCACCCTGCTCCAAAACCCTGGGAGCCTTCAGGGCAGCACTTTGAATGCTTAAGCAGGTACCTTTTCTTTTCCTTTTCCTTTGAATGCCTCTTAAATCAAATCTACCTCAGGTTCAGTGCAAACTGGCGAGGGAAATCCGGAGCTGCTTGGGGCAAAAGCTAATGTGTTAAGCGCTGAGATATAGTCCAGATGTGGAACTCTCCAGAGCCACAACTCGTCTTTGAGCTGCTTGTTTGACACCTCTGGTTTAGACATTAAAAGTCCCACCGGGGAGGAAATCCTCATGGCCTGAGTTATGTGCTATTTACGGATGGGGCTCTGGGCAGCCCTTGAAAGAGTTTGCAATAAAACCTGGAATAATAGTAAATTATTAGCATAGACTAGGAAAGGGGTTTTATTTTTTAAGGCAGCTGGTTTTATGGATTTTTTTTAATGCTGGATGAAGATAAAAATCCTTCTGCCTCCTAGGAATAAGAGAATGCAAAAGAGGCAGAGAAGTGTGTGAATGCTCCAGGTCCCATTTGGAAAAGCACTCGGCAGGCAATAAAACCGTGTTTCTTGAGCTAAATTGTTTGCATGTGATAGCAGRGGCTTTTCCGCCCAAGTCAGATCTTGGGCTCAGGCACCAGTTACTGACTGGATGCTTCAGCTTTCTGTTCAGAGTCCTGTTAATCTCTCCCTCTCTCCGCTTCTGTCCCCCGTTTTTCCTTCTGCTGCCCACCTGCAAAACGCCCTCCTCGGTGCCCCTCTTCCCTGACTTCTGTCCCTGCCTCTGCCCTGCCGGGCGACGTCCAGCAAATCGCCTCTCTTAACTCATAAACTCTTCAGGGCAAGAGCTGCTCCTGACACCGTGTCCGTGCAGCACCAAGTGCTGCTGGGCCTCCAGGTGCTCGGCGCACTGCGTAAGTARCCACCAAGATTTGGGTTATTAGGGAAATTACACGTACGGTATGCTTCCACCCCCCCCACACACACACCTTCCGCACCTTCCCAGCTAGCGCAGCGCAGCAGCCCCTTTTCTCACCTCCAGACATCCCTTTCGTGTGAGCCGGCTCTTCCCGGCCAGCAGCCCGTGTGGCAGAGCCCGGCCCGGCTGGATCACCCTCCTGGCCTCGGGGCCTGGGCTCTTCGCAGGAGCACTTATTATCGCTGGTATCTGCCTGGCAGCTATGGGAAGGGGATTAAACGCTTGCTCATGTCCTTCCCTGCTCACTCTCACCATCCCAGGAGCTAATTACAATGGATTTTATTATTTTTAACTCTCTCGAAAAATGAACCATCCCTTAATCTGCACAGAAGTGAGTGATTTTCCTAAGCACACAGTTGCAAGCACAGCGGTCTTCGCCGTCAGGTGGGGCGCTCACTTAAAGGAGACGTTTCCGAATACTTGGTGGAGTATGGTGATGTGGAGGGCTTTAGRGTGATGACTCTGCTGTGCCTGGTGGGCCTCTGCCAGCCCCAGCCCCACGCACCAGCCCCGCTCCCAAAAGGGGTGAGCAGACCACGCTGGGTCCAGGCAGGGCACTGGCAAAAGCGCTCCTCACGCTCCCTTTGCGGCTCATGGCACAAGCCAGGCACCCCAGGGAGCCCCCGCTGCGGCACGGGGGCGAACAAGGCACTCGCAGAGCAGCRACGCCTTCCTTCGCTCCCTCGGCCGTCCAAAGCCGGCACGGCGCACGCTKGCCCGCGTGAGCTCGCAGCCCTCGTCGGCTCTTTGCTCGTGTTCACACGCGTTAGGAACACAGCTGTCATAGCTCTCCCTAACCTGAGCACTTTCAGGATGACAACACCGTGTCTGCCTAGCTCTCTTCTCCCCTGATATGACTGGAAGTGGCAGGATTTCTCCTGCCCATCATGGGCCGCCCTTGGGTTGTCTTCCAGACATGTTGCTTTTTTTTTCCTTCCAGAGCTTTATCTTTTTTCTTGTCGTTCTGTTTGCTTGTTTGCTTTCCTCCCCGCCTGGTGTCAGCCATTGAGACAGAACACCCAAAGCAGCTACAGGGCTCGTTCGAAGGGTGAGGGAACTGAAAGGACATTTCTCTTCTATTCACGAGGGGTGCCACTTCAGAGCAGTCATTCTCTTTTTATCAAAGAGGACATGCCCAGTTAATGCCATGGACTTCACTGGTGCCAAAAACTTGCAAGGGAGCGCGGTGACAGCTACGTGTCCGCACAAGCAGGCAGAGCAGCGCAAGGAGCTGAACTCGGGTSTCCGCAGCCGCCCAGCTCTCCCTCCCCTCCGTGCCCTGGGATGTCACCACACAGCCTCGTGAGACCTCCCAGGGCCGGGCTGCGGTCTTGCTTACTGCTGGAACGGACTTAATCATTAATGAGGGAAGCACAGAAGGCCTGCATCTATGCATGAGGGCAGGTTTTCTAGAGAGCTCTGCTCACGTGTAAGCACCAAAGCGCGGGCCGGAGAAGCACAGCACCCCAAAGCTATCCCCGCAGCAGCTTGGAGACGCAGGGCTCTCTTGGCTCTCCGGCCCGCAGAGATGAAAAGAGGGAATCTGATCTGCCGATGGGTTTGTTTCCCTGGAAGAGAGGAATTATTCAGCTCCACACAAGCGGGTCCCCATAGGAGCAAGGGAAAGGAACCAGGGGAAGAGAAGCAAGGCTGAAAAGAGAAAAGGCTTTCCTGATTCTGAGCCGCACGCGCCGGTGCAGCCATGCCTCGGGTGCTGCCCCCGGCTAAGCAGGCTCCACAGGGGGCACAGGCGCGGGTGGCACAAACTCTCGCGGCTCCGCTGATCTCCCTGGAGATTTTCGGATTTACAACAGCCACGGCCCATCCCGTTCACCCTGCTCGCTGCAGTAATACACTGAAGATCGTAGGGAAATGTCCCAGCGACCTTTACAAAGCATGCGGGAGGATCACCGGGAAAACGCAGCCACCACTGGCGCAGAGCACGTCTGGACGCGGGACACAGCAGCACTGCCCGAGCACAGGGGAGAGGGGGAGCTGAGCAAAGTCCCCGGAGGGGGCACCGGGGCTGCCCTGCTCCCGAGGCAGGCCCAGCCGACCTTGTCCACTCAACTGCCTCGGACCGATGGCCCAGGCGCGGCGCCGGCGCCCCGACCTCGCTCCCTGGCCTGCTGACTCACTTGGGCTCGCGCGAGCGGGAGGCAGCTGCTCCGCTTGCCCATCCGGTCCCTGCTCAGGCGTGGCTGCGTTATTCGCCCAGCGAGTACTGAAATACGGCTGTCGTTAGGGACAACTCCCTCCACCTCTCCGCGCACCTGATCCCTCCTCCCTGTTCCTGGTAGGAAGTCAGCTCCCCGGAGCTCGAGCAGGTTGCTCCGCTTCCACACCGGTTCCTCCCAGGCCAGGGATGTCTCCGAGGAGGTGGTTCCGCAGGACGGCCGGTGCGGCCCGGAGGGGGCAGCCTGGGGGCTGAGCCCCTTCTCGGGCGGCAGCTCCCCGTCCGCACCCTGCGTCCCACGCTCGTGAACAGTGCAGCCGGTAGGATGGTGTCGGGAAGGAGAAAACAGACGAGCAAGGAGGAAGGATGGGACGTGTCAGAGTACCGCAAGTATTAACTCAAAACCGGCTCCATCCTCCCTGTTCTTTAGAAAYGGGGGAAGGAGAAATCACCAAGACAATTTTTTTTTTAAACAAACAAAAAAAAATCACCTTTTCAACCTTTATATTCCATTTAAATACTGGCTAAGCATCAAAATAAAGCAGACAGCCATTAGAGCACACCCGTGTTTTCCGGTTCAGAGCTCTCCCTGCAGTTGTGCTTGATGCTGCACAACAGCAGCATCCCTATCGGTGTGTTGGAGCGGACCCCCAACTCCCTGAAGCCAACGGCAGTGAATTCAGTGGAATCGCTCGCTCGCTTATCTTATTCCACAGAGTTTGCAGCGGGCTCTCGCAGTCTAAATGAACCCTCCATCCGGAAATTTCTTGAGAAGCAGATGTGTCGGGCTCGCCCAGCGCCCGCCTGGCCGGCGGTGCGAGGTGCACACGGGGCCCCAGCAACGGCACTGACGGAGCTTATAACATTGTTCGCAGGCCGCCGAGCAGCCGAGCAGCAGCCAAGCAGGAAGATTATATGGTGGAAAGAGGCGCAGCCCTTCTCTCTGCCTTTGATGTAGTTTTTATTGTAGTTCGGGCAGACTCCGAAGAAATACAAGTCACAGAACTTGCAGAGATTAATTTGCAGGCATTCTGCAGAAAGGTTTCTTTTGAAAAACAGATATTTCACCATTTCTAAGCAGCAGTTCGTTCCCTCTCTTATTTATGGATCATACTGTAACATCCTGTCACATTCCAGTGGCTGCAKAGAGAAGCAGAGCTCTTCTGCCAGCTCACCATGGTGTCCAAACGTGTGGAGCCTGAGAGCTTCAGCTCAGGTGTGCAACGGTTAATTCTGCCTCTCTGAAGCAAGGGAAATCCAAAGCAGGACACAGTGGGATCCCACACGGGAAGTCCCTTGGAACACGCAAGCTAGGAGAAAACAAGCTGAGATTCAGCTAGGTTTAAAATATATTAAACTAAGAAGGGCATTTCTAGGAACAGAGGGTAAATTTGAGTCATAACAACTGTCTGCTCAGAAGAGGGTAGAAACTCTGCTTGTTTACAAATCTCGATTTGTTTTTTCCTGTAACGTACATGCATCGTAGTTTTCAGCCTAATCCTGAAAATGTTTCCTGTTGGAGGGAGCACTTGCTATAGGAATAGTCCTGCTGTACACAGGAAAAAAAATACTTGGACTATAAAGCTTTTAAACAGGTGTGGAGACAGAGGCATGTGTCAGAGGGAAAGAGTGTGAGAAAGAAGCCTTTTAAATGCTTGCAAGGTGGATAGTCCTAAATCAAACCAGCTCACAGAAAGATCCCAGATTCAGACACTAAAACTACTATTAGTAATAGTACTGAACTGATCTTCTGGAGGAAAAAAAAATCGTTTGTACTGCTTTTAGAATGAAAAAAAAGAAGTATTAAAGTATCGTCCACAGAATCAGTAAGCATATAATCCTGTAAATTGGCGGTTTGGATGAAGACTATAGGAGCATGTGTGGCAGACTCCATGGAGGACTGCAAATGAATTTTACAGACAACAGTTTGCTGTGCTTCATCCACAATTTCCTGTGCCCACCTTGGAGACTAAATTAGACACAGTTGAAGCCCTCTCTTTAAAGAGAAGGGGTTCTCTGAATGGGAGCAGCCATGCAATGGAGAGCCGAGACATGCTTGGGATTTCTGGCTTGGCTATTGATTCCCAGGGCAGCTCAGCTCTTCCTAAAGGAAACAAGTCAAAACACTGGGTGTATTTCTTCCCCGCTTTCCTGTTTCATCTCCCCACCTCATGACAAATGAGAAGAGCTGGGACCACCAGAGTACATGCTGGCAGGGCCCTTTCCCGGAGGGGGAAAAATAATCCTGCACTATTCCGTCTTTGGAGGAAACAAAGGAATGTTTGTATCCTGCTAGTTGCTTTCAACTTGGAGCTCCTCATTGTGTGGCGCTGTACGTCATCGCCCAGCGGCTGCTCACGTCCATTCAGGCTGGTGGGGTGCGCTAACGACAGGCGTCGGCCAAAGGTTCGCTAGACGTAACCAACCTTTCGCCAGGGGCTCCACGGGCGATGCCCCTGCGGAGAGCGCGCTGGGCTCGCGCGCAGCAGAACAGCCTGCTCCTGCCTCTCAGCCGTGGGGCAACAGCCAGTTAGCCACAGCTCTCCAAAGGCGCTTAGGCATGAAACTCCCATTAGTGGTTTGGGGAGGAGAGGRCTTGACACTCACAGCGGTGAAAACCAGCAGCACAGTGTAAAYTGGGTGTAGGCTTGCTGATGTCAGCATAATTCCTCTAATGTGAAACCGGTACGTGATAAGAACCGTGTCCTCCGATTTCAGAGATCCTGCCAGGCAGTTCTGGATCCTGGCTATGCCCCCGGGCACCTCTGCTTGTGACACTCGTTGGTCCTGGGAGAGCAAAGACGCGACCCTGAAGAACAAAGTCTGCCAATCACTTGTGAACCTGCCACAGGCTCCAACCGGGAGCTGTACGCGAACCGCGATCTGGGGTACCTCACTTCTCTTCCATCCACAAACACAACCCTTCTCCCATCTCTTTCGATGAGACTGCTTGGGAGCAGGACAACTGCACTCAATGAGCTCGGCACGTTTGTGCCTCGGCCTCCCTCTGATCACTTAGCCTCAAACCCTTGCCCGTCACTCATGCACAACCTAACRAACGCTTTCCCATCTCCAGCCCAGCTGTTTTCTCACTTGCAACACTTCCCATCAGAAGTACCGAGCTATAAAACAGGGCTGGAGAAGGCAGGTGCACRCTGTTTGCTCTAGAGGRATCCTGCGCATGCTGAATAGCCCTTTCTTCTCTTTTGGTAYGTCCATCCTTTGGGGCTGAGGCCACTTCCTGGCTTGCATTTTAAGCTCTTTGCTAGCACAGTTACCATCGCTGTTGGCTGTGGAAGTTTGAATCYAACTTTTATTAGCCCACTCCTTGGCAATGAACCCAGTTACCCCAGCTGAGATCTGGTGGAAACACTCTCCACCATCTGACATATGTTCTAGCTAGCAGGGGTCGGTGCATCTGCCTGCATCCCACACATCTGCAGTGCAGCACATGGCTTCTCTCCCGCACGGGGATCCCAGGCATCAGCTGCAGCAAGCTGGCCCAGTCTCTGCTCCGCTAGCCTGCTGTGCGCGCTGCCCGAGGTTCCAGAAAGGCAGAGAAGTTGCAGCGCTACGCTGCAGCTGGGGCTGGGCTGCCGGCTAACACCCTGCCTCGTCCGGGGGGCTGCTGCGCTGTGCTGACCGGCACGGCGTGCCTCACGCTCGCAGCGCTGATGGAACGGATCCAGCCTGCATTTCAGCCAGATCCCCGAGCCATGCCGAGGCCTTGCTTGGGGAGGAAGCAGCAACATAGGAGGTGCCCTGATCATCAGGGGTAGCTCTCCTCAGTCCTAGTGCAGGGGGAGAGAAATCAACCTCCCGTATCCTGTATCCTAGGGCCCCCCGCAAGAGCCATCATCTCCCTCACCTCCACAAGAAGGAAGAAGTCGCTACGAGTGCTGAAGGCTCACTGAAGAACGCCAGCAACCTCCCRGCCAGACAGCCCGCAGACCCCACCGCGGAAGCACCGACAGCAGACTGGCCCCCCCCAGCCGGAAACTGGAGGTGCTATTTGCTGTGAGGAGCAATCCTGAGCTGTTAGGGCTTAACAGCTTGGCTAATGCACTTTTAGCAAAGCTTTTGACCCGGTGCGGCAGGAAGACCGCGGCTGCTCTGGCATTCAAGGGCACTTCAGAAAGGAAGGAGCAATGAAACGCAGAGCTACGCTAAGGCGTTGCGGCTGTCTCAGCGCAGAGCTGTGTTAGGGCTGTCCCCTGCCTGCACGGAGGCTTCCAGGCACAGCAACGCAGGCAGGGCAGCGTGGAGGTGCTCCCGGCACCTGCACGGGCTTCTCCAAAGCTCTGCGGTCCCCCCCCCCCCCCGGTACTGACGTATAGGTTTTACCGCATCCTGGTGAGGATGGTGTTCACAGACGATTTGCTGAGCACTTCACAGAGGCAATGCAACAGAGTCAGGTTAAAGCAACCTTWGCCACGTGACACTGGGAGATGGCCTAGGACATCCGTTTTCTCTGTTYTTTCTGCTGAAACTGCCTGCTCTTTAGGAGAGGGGCTATTTGCGCCTGCGTGCCTGCAGAGCACCTCCCGGAGTGCCATGCTGACAGCGGCAGTGGGCACGACTTACTTTAGGGGTGAGGGAACTTGCATCCTCACCCACCATGAAGAAAGCTGACTTGTTAGCGAAGCACCGTGAGTATGACCGGAGTTCAGATTCGTTCCTACCACAGGTAAGACATACAACGGCACAAGTAAGAGCAAGCTGTCCAATATTATCTCAAAGAGGCAGCAACCTTAAGCACATTTTCAGTGTTAAGCAGAAGCAGGCTGCTGCGGAGGTCACCGAGGAAATAAACATCCGTGTGGCCGCATCGGCATCCCTTTACAGAATGTCTGTCTTCGCTACAAGGGGAGATGTGTTCAACGGCCTGGGGCCCACCACGGGTATTGTGCTGCCTACAGAATTTAAAATAAATAAGTCTTGATCCCTCAGCTGCAACCCTCAGCAGCATCAGTGTCAGCCTCTGCCTGTCCAGGCCAGGGTGAACACATCCTCTAGTCCCACACTGTCCCAGGCCTGTCTGCAGCATTCGAATTTTACTGACGTTGTCAAGACACAGAGCCCGCAAGGCAACAGCTTCATTAAATGACTTTCTGAAGGGACTGCGACCCGGTGTGGGAGGGTGAGGGCAGCCATTTGGAGAGCGAACAAGAGCAAAAGAGAAAAAATGCAGTTTACGATGGTCACAAATGTTAAAGCCTGCGAGAAACACAGAGAACATTAATCCATTAAAGACCAAATGGATGCCATAAAACAGGAATTTTTATTTCATTCCTATCCTTTGATTATAACTCCATGTTACTGAGCATTTACTCAGACTGCAAAGGAGAAACCCCCAAACTTCGCCTTCTGCATATGCTTTATAAATCAGACTCTACTGAGGAAGAAATTTCTTATGACAGTTCCTCACCGTGTGAGTTTCCAACCCTTTTCCATCATAAAATCTTGCCTCATCCAGCCCTTCAGGAATAAGCCTAGCTGGGTGCTATTGCCTCTGCACTTTCGGGCAGCAATTCCAGGGCCTAAAGAAAGGCTATACCAGGCTGCATCCTAGCCATTTCCTCCCTCCACATTTATAGCACGCACTATGCTTGATTAGCAACAAGGGATGCTGGAAATAGCCTGGGTAATTAGCTAGCAAGAGAGAAGGATTCATTCCTGAACTTTGAAGCGGCAGAGCGTGCTAAAGGTCAGGATGTGATGTTGTATTGGCGTCACTTCCTCTCTTTCAGCCTCACCTTACAACCTTCCTTTTCTCTTTACCCCTCAATTAAAACATTCTGCAGAGGGCTGGCGACATGGTATATTACCCAGATCCTGTTCAAAAATGAAACTTATCAAATTTGTGGGCTATGATGTGAAAATAAGTCTGTTATCCTGCAGTTGCATCTTGCAGGTGGATATCTTTTGTAAGACTTTAACCTTCCCTTTTGCTTTAGGTTATTCTCCCACTCGCATGCCACCAGCTAAATAACAGCAATTTTCTTTCAAATGCAAGGCATGGCAATAAACTTGGCAGGAAAATCACTCCTAAGCAAATGGTAAGACTCTTACATGCAAAACAGAGGGTTCCTTGCTGTCACAGGCAGATATATTGCTGGTAGCCTGACCTCCATGGATCCAAGATTAAGAGCAGGATCAGACTCCTCTAAAAGGGGATTAAAAAAAATCAAACCAAATCAAAACACGCTAATACGCACCATGAATAAAGACTTTTCATAAGGTCTTCTAAGGATAAGAGCTGATTTCTCCCAGAAGATGCTGATAGCTTTCAAATTGAGGCATTAAATCTCAAGCAAGGCGTAACTCAAGAACATATTGATGAAAAGTGAGACCAAAGAAGTCTCTTTTTAACAAACACAATTGCACCAGTTTAATTTCAGCCAGTTTTAAAATCAGCTGGTTACCCTGGTGCAAAGCCATTTACCTGCCTTTTAGACACGCACAGACTTGTGCAAGGAGTAGGCTATAGCAACTTAGTGAGTTACCCCTTACCAGCTAAGCTCTGTTAATCGGCCGCGTGCACGACTGCAAGGTGTTAACGTGGCTCAGCTCACCAACTGTTACTGTTCTTCTCTCTGCCATACCTTCTGGTTTTGGTTTCAGAGCAGCATCCTGAAGCTGAACCTAAGCAGCCTCAGCTGAAGTGACAGAAACCACGTTTCAGGACAAACCAAGAGTGCTTATTGAGGTTTTTTTTTTTTTTTTACTTTAATTTAACTAACTTGGTTAAAACTCACATATTTAGCAGGCAGTGAAACTGGGGCTGTAAGCGGTGGGTGAGGCCTGGAGCAGGACCTGGCGTGCTAACTACCTGTCTCAGAAATCTCGGAACAGGTCTCGCTCTTCCACTCCTTTATCAGTTCACCTCAAGCTGTTCCTGCTTCCTCTCTGCAGCCCTCTTCAGGTCTAATTTGGGCCATTTGGGGCCTTGCCTGGTGCCACGGCTCCTTCCCCTTCTGTGCTTCAAACTTAAGCCATGAGATAAAGGATTCTTATTACTGGCCCTCTGCAGTTAATTTTCTTTTTAAGTGTTCTTTTAAAAGATGTTTACTATTTCCCCCCTCAGGACAGAAACTTTGTTCAGAACCGGAACTGTTGTCCTGCTGTCGCAAACCACTTCCTTTGAAGAGCAGTCATTTCTCCTTTCAGCCTTTCCCTTCCCCTTCCCCTCTCCCCAAACTCCTACATTTTATTGTGCCAATTATTTGAGCTCTTTTCGCACAAGCCACTTGAGGCCAATCAGGCTTACTGAAAGCATGCCTTGCAAGAGGCCACCATCCCCACTGCTTGGCCCTATCTGAGGGTTTGACTACAATCCTGCTGTCGTGGGTCCAGAGACACGGAAACAGCCTTTGCATATCCACCTCCGTCCTTTCTCGCCACCAGTGCTGCAGGGCTTGAAGGGGGTGAGCAGATGAGTGCACTTGCTAAGCAAGGCAAGAGTGACAGGAGTTAAAGCAAAGCCCACGTGCCTCTTTTTCGAGCATCCCTGGCCCTGTCCAGGGGCGCCATCACAGCCTCCCTCCATCCCTAGGCAGGGGCTATTTTTATTCCCCGCCACGGCACTTTGCCCCAGAAGGCCATGCCCGCCGCTCCGGGGCAGCAGCGCTTCCCAAGCACCGAGATGTTCACGCGAGCTCCTGCCCAGGAGAGTCCCTCTCCGCGCCATCGCCCACGGCCTCCCAGCGCCGCGCGCCAGCCCAGGCGGCAGGCAAGGGGCAGCTGCGCGCGGAAAAAGGCTGCTGTACGCGCTCGGCGGAGGGAGCTCAGCCTCCGCTCCCAGGCTGCTGGGCAGCAGCAGAAGGAGAAAGGAGATGTCTTGCGGATCTGACTCGCGCCCCTTCAGGGCCAGGGATTCATCTCTGGCAGCGGCTAGAAGCAGGCAGGTAAAGGAAGCAGCACAACGCAGCAGAAAAGCTGCCCGCAGCAAACGTCTCGCCCAGAGCATCTTTCAGGAGCAGCTGGTTTCTGCCTTAAAGGCTCACATCCCTCCGCAAATTCACAGAGGTTTTAATCCTTGCTCTGTTAGCCTTCTCGATATCACACATGACCTCTCACTCATGGTCATTAAAGCAAAGAGTTTCTCCCCCATTGCCAAAGATGAGTCTTTTATCAGACAATCTAAAACTGGGAAAGTGTGTCTTTATCACAGCTGTTATGGCACAAAAATGAGCTGCTTAGCTCAAGGCCACCTCTCTGGCCAGTGATCTCTACAGGAGGTGTAGGCTAGCGAGCAGTCACAGGGACAGTGACCTGTCCGGCTGCCAGAGTTTACTGTCAAACGCTTTAAAATCTTCTTTTTCTCAGAGGCCTGCTGGCTCTCAGACATAAGGCTTCTTTTAAAGCCACACATTTTACAGGTTAATCACAGCTGAAAATAACAGCAAATCTATCTTCTCCGGGCTTTGCCTCCCCCACGCTTGATTCAAGTCCTTTTTTGGGGGCAGACTGATGACACAATAGATGATGCTACAAGTCACGCATTTGGAGGCACAGAAAACAAGCATCAGATATCAGGGCTCTGGTTTACAGTAACTGAAATACAAAGAGAATTGGAGCTCTAGGGTCTTTTCCTCACAGTACTAAGGAGTTAATTATTGCATCAAATATAGGTGAATTACTGCAGCAGCATTTATATGGCTTCTCTCAACGCTTTAGAGTAAGGATACATTTTAAGAGTACAGTACTTCTATTACAGTTAAGACTACCATGTATTACAGAGAGTTGAAAAACATACCAACAAGAGGGATTTGAAATAAGCAGCTCTTGAATTCTAATAGTTTGTAAAAATAATTATGTTTTATTTTACTACAATATTACCACCTGCTATCATTTATTAAACTGGCAGAATCATTTATGAGCGAGCGTCTACCATGGAAGACTAACCACTTTCTCTCCTCCTTAATAGAGTCTTATAGTAGTTGTTGTTTTAAGAGTCCGCAAACAGGTTGGTCAAAACCACCCCCTTTTGCTCCCTTGTAGCTTACAGGCTCCTTGAAGCAGGGGCCACCTCTCCATAGCACGTCCTTGTACAGCACCTAACACAACAGAGACCCAGGACAGAGGACGACTGCCAAGCACTATTTCTGTAGTGATAATTAGGCAGCATTTTAGAAACTAATATAGAAACCTCCCTTAAGTTTTGATTATGTATGGAGCAAGCAAAGCTTGTAATTCAGAAAAGGAAGACAAGAAAATCCTACCACATAACCCTGCCCTTTCCTAACCCTAGCAATTAGAAAGAGGCAGGTCTTGGCGGCTCCTTTTTTATAAGGAGGCAAGTGAGGCGGAGGCAGATCTTGTCCCACCCTTCTGCTGCGACCAGGTATAAAAGTCAGGCATTAAGCAGGGCTCTCCTTTTTAATGTCAATCTAAGACAGCGGAGGAGAGTTAATTGGGGGTGAGGGGATTGACTGGGATTATATTTTTTAGACTGAGGGGGAAGGATGCAATGCTTTAGGCTTTTTCTAAAGCCTATATGAAAGCGTTTAGAGCAGCTGATAGCTTAATTTAGTAGGTGTCTGAGATCTCCTGAGATACTAGGCCTTGTCTGTACTGACTGGAAAAACTAGGGCCAGAGTCAGGCACTAAGCAGCATCAAGATGAACTCCTGCGGAAGTAACCAGGGCTATGGCAGGAATAGGTGTCTATCCGTGTTGGGCAGGGCTCGTGCAAACACATCTCTAGTGAAGAAGGCATAAAGATAGCCTGTTTAGACGAGACCCAGGAAGCTCAGCCAATGGACCCTTTTTCAGCCAACCTGTTGCATTCATCGGGTCCAACAGGACTTCTTCTTTGGCTGACTATACTCAAGTCTTCCCTGTTCTTAAGCTTTCTAAGCTATTTCTGTCTTTCTGACCTCTCCTGGCCGCAATACCAGACCCAGTGACTGGGTTTCTGACTGACCAAGCGGGCTGACCTGCCTTCGGTTTGTCCTGTCCTATTATGACCTGCTTTGTAACACACCCTGCCAAAACGATACGACAGCCATGCCCTGTGCTGCTGAAGCGGAAGGATGTGTTTTGCTTCCATATATGAGCCCTCTGTTCATTTGCATGCCGAATGAATCATACTTAGCACCATTCACCTCCAAACTTTCCAAGTGACTTCTTAGCAGAGACCAGTTCAGTAGGTCAAGTCAGAGTTCCCTGTTTTTGGATAAGAAAACTGAGGCAGATAGAGAGAGAGTGATTCTCCAGCTCTGTAAGGAAGCAAAATAATTCAGAACTAGCAGCTAGAGCTCGAATGCCAGAGTTCCCGAGTCGGAGGAGAGCACGCTTCTTCCCGCGAGTGAAGATACACTGCTTCTTTCAGTGTCTGAATTACCTTTCCCCTCATTACCATTAAGAGCTGCACATGGTCATGCTAAAAACAGGCTCATTACAAAGCTAGACCTTTCCACGGAACATCTATTTATATAAGCAGGTTAGGCCATGGCCAGTGCAATGGCTTCTGAGTGCAAAACTACCACAGCAAGACAAAGTATTAAGCACCAAAGAAAATCCAGCTGGCTACAAGGTGCATCCAAAATCCCAGAAAAATTTTTTGGTCCAAGGGCAAAATCAAGACTGTCTGGCAGTCTGACACTCACCGCTGTCAGAAAGGAGAGAGTAATTTCCTGCTTGGACAGATAAAAGGGAGAAAGCAAAACGGTGGGAGAGGGTAACACAAAGAAAATGGGTAAAATAATCTGGTTTGCAAGTGCCTGAAATGCAGTCAAGATCTGTTCTGGGATCTAGCAGTAAGAAGCTCTTCTATAGCCCTACTCTGAGGTAGACACTACAACAGATGTCTCTTAATTGAGGCAGATCTCCTGTTCTCCAAAAGAACAGCTTCTTGCATGAGTGTGTCTCATTGCTCTGCCAATAGTTTCAGCCCTGGCTTTCAGCAGTTCCTTCCGTTAACTCTGACTACTCTAACTTTTCTGAGAAAAGGTAGAGGGACAGTAGATCTTTTGCACATCCGACTGACTTGCTTCATGCAGACTACCAAACTGCCAGGAAATAACTTCCTCTCTTCATGCAGCTGTAGACAAACTCACAGCCCAGAGATGAAAGGGGGAAGGCAGCTTATCTCCAGTCCCCTTTTTAACACCAGTTTCATGTCCGTAGCAGAATACTGGATGGGTTTGAAAGCAGAAAAAGGCTAGGGGTGGAAAGCAATGAAGAACTGACTGATCTTTTAATATCACAGACAGCATCCTGTCTCATAGTCACATTTGGAAAAAATTCTCTTCTTAAGAAACAAACAGTAACCACGTTATATTGTGAGCATTACGTAGAGTTTGGCAAATAAGTGGCAGTGAATGGTTGAACAGATTTTTCCTCTTTTCCTGCTCGTGGCAGATTTTCCTCAGTACGTTCATTATTTGAAAGTATTTCTTCCCCAGTTTTGCCAGCTCCTGTTTGTTCATAGCCCAGTTCCCTTGTGTTTTCGGCAGTGAGTTGTTTGACTGGTTGCAACTGGCATGACTGTTCACCCGGTTTCCTCCCAGTTCTCTGGCTAGCGCGTGCACGATGTTAATGTAATAGCCTATTCCTGATTAGCTTTGTGCGTCTGACTTTCAGATTCATTTAGAAAATTATCCGTACCCATGAACTCCCTCCTTCCCTTGGAGTAAGGACACAACGGGCGGCCTGCTTACAGGTACACATGCAAACACCATTCGCTTGTGGATTCACCGCCCATTGCAACCAAGGGTTGAGCAGCGCTGACAGGTTTTAGGAAAACTGGTCTCGGAGTTACGCTGTTCACATTTCTGTTGGGGAGGTAAAACAATGCAAAGTGCACAAGTCAACCGGAAATATCCTAATCTGGGGTTGGAGGTGAATAGTCCCTAGGGTTCCTTGTCCTCGTCCGAAACATGCAATACTGACTGCTGTAGGAGATATGATACCGGGCCAGGTGGACCCGCCGGCTGATCCCGTTCAACTCTGGTGTTCAGATGCTGCGGAACGTTTCTCCCGCTCCTGCCCTGCATTTGTGCTGCTCCAAAATCCCCTTGCATTCATTTTCCAATCAAGTGGAAAGCAAACATCTCTGGGACATGGAGAGCCTTTTCTTTCTGCCTGTATTTCTTCTCTCTCTCTCTCCCGTTCTTTCTTTTGCCAGACTCCAGTGATCAACGGCCGGGATTAAGAAGAGAAAACGGCTAAGAGGGGGAGAGGGGCCGGGGGAGCTGCCGGGGCCCGGGGCTGAATAGCGAGCAGCGGAGGGGGCCGCGCCGGCGTCGCGCGGGGCACCGTGGTTGCCTATTGTGGGAGCGCCCGGGGTCAGGCGGGACCATATGTCAGCGGCGCTGCGCCGGGGCCTCGGCGGCGGGGTCTCGGCGGCGCCCCGTCCGTCCGTCGGGTCGGCCGGGCGCTTTGTCCCTGCGTCCCCCCGCACATCTTCACGGCCGCCCCGCGCGGAGACGGAAGCAAATTGACACATGGGNCCCGCGCCTCCTAGGCTACGGATCCCCCAGGGGCTGGCGGAGCCCAGAGCCGCTACGGCCTTTCCCGGACGGAGCGCCGAGAGCCGGAACCCCAAATTACGGGGTGGGAGGACACACGTGCCCACCGGGGAGGGCCCGGGGCTCACGGAGACCCACGCCCCGGGAGGCCGGGCCGCCTCCGCGGCTCGCGTGACACGTTTTAGGCAGACAATAAAAGGACATTTCAGACTGTTTAAAATCTTGCGAAAGGGCCGGTTTCCATGGCGATGGGATGGTAGGCCTGTTGCGGCCCATTAAACTCCAATCACATGTAAATCTCTCCGCGGGCCTTGCTCCGTATTCATCGCCGCCACCGCCGCGGAGCGGGGGGCTGCCGGGCCCGAGCAGAGCCCCTACAATAACCAGTTTGTTTATCAATTCAGGTGCCGTTTAATTGGCCCCAGTCAGCCCCCTCTTTGTTTAAAGTAATAACCTTCACAAAGCCCCCCTGATTTATAATTTCCAGCACTCTATTAGACAGGCTTCTTTAAATCCTCAATGCCAGCTCGTCACCAGGAAGGCATAAATCAGGCCGAGGTCCTTCGCCTCGGTGCCCGCCGGCGCAAGGGCTGGAATCGCGGAGGAGCGCCCTGGCTGCGGGGCTGCGCACGGCCCTTCGGGCACGGCAGGACCGTGTTTGCGGAAGGTGCTCGGCGGGCCTGACCCTGCTGTAAACCTCTGCTCCTCTGCGGCGTGGAGGAGCGCTGCGGTTTGTTTAAACACGGCTGCCAGGAGGTTTGCAGCGGAGTCAGAGAAAACACATCTTGAGCCCAAGCTGCTGGGAACCGGGAAGCAAACATGTTTTAGCAGTAATGAGCTAAACGGAGGGAGAAGGCTTCCGTCTTTAAATAGTTCTTAGGGGAAATGCGCGCTGGGTGGGGTGAGACTCAGCCTGCTGCGGGGCCGTGCACAAACAGCGGAGCCGCGGAGGGGCTGAGGAACGGGCGAGAGGGGTGTAAAGCGCTCAGTGCCTTCCCACACGCTCTCGCAGGCAGCCTCAACACCGAGAGACGTCAGCTTGGGAGCCTCTTAACGATGGCCCAAGACAGCCGGGAGCTGCTGGGAAAGGTTATACATGTTGTGTTGCAAGCGCCAGTCCCTTTACGCTCTGAAATATAGCCCAAGCCTCCTGAAACATCCTCCAAAACCCCCTCCCGGACTGTCATCCCAGGGAAAGCTCCCAACCAGAAGCAGCTCTGGGAAGAAGAATTAGTTGGACCCTTGAGATAGACAGAGGAAGATCCTGTCAGGTCCTGTGAAAACATGGTGACTCAAACTCACTGTTACTCGATTTACTCTATCACCCTCTTCTAAGAAAAGGAGCTCATCTGGGAAATAGCACACGGCCCATCCAGTCACGAAAGCAGGCCACAGCGCTAAGCCATGTGCAGTCTGCTGCACAGATGCACGGAGGGGGAAGAAGGACATTATCCCAACGCTGGTTACTGCTTTCAAATTAAAATTCCTGTTAGAGTGGGGACAGCTTGCAAAAGTATCTGCCTGGGTTTTGGTTGTTTATGGGAAGAATTGTCAAATAATAAGGCATAAGATGAGCCTTTGGTGAAGGTCTGGTACCTGTGCAAATAAGGAATTCCACAACTTGAGACATCACGGATAAACAACAGGTGAATTTCCCTCCATCGCAGGAGCACTGCAGACCATCGAGGGTAAAGCTGCCCCTCAGAGACAAACATACAAATGGATTTATTACTGGTGCAATGGCTTCTGTTGTGCATAGGTGACCGGCTACTGAACTAAGCAGAGCAGAAAGAAAACGTAATGAAAAAAATAAAGCTGAGTAAGGGGTAAATTGAATGAAGAGGCCACAGTGTTATCGACAGAAGGTGTGATTAGCCTGATGGGTCGCCTGCGTCTGCTCCTCCTTGCTTGGGCACATGTATGTCCTGCAAATGTTACCTTCTATTTCTGAGCAGACAGAACGAGGAGAAGGAAAGGCTAGTGAAGCTGTCAAGCTAATGTTGTACCCACCCTACCTTAGAATATGAAGTTGCTGCTTTTCTTTATACATAGAAGAGGCTACATTTTGCAGTGGTGTGGGCTAATGGTACTGGGCATCCTTCTCAAGTCCTAGTTTCTGGAATGATGCAACTGCACAAGAAGTTCAGCTTGAAACCAGTACATTTCTAGCCCATCTGACTGCAGAGAAAAGCTAAAAACACTATCTCTAAAGGCACAAAAATGAGGTAAACAAAAATAACATCAAATACACCAATTTTTGTTAGTGGTTTGGTTTTGTTTGGTTCTTTAACCAAAGTCATTGCTATCTGGAGCTTGACTAAGGGGATTGAACATTTGAGTAATTAAAGAAGTTCCCAGTTGTTTTTTACTTAAATAGCGGATAGCAAGTAAAGCACACAGCAGCTTATACTAGTGTGCCTGAGAGGGGTCTCAGATCCCATGCTTTGACCCGAGGATCCACTTTGGTGCGGGAGAGGAGGGGAAGGAAAGGAGGAGAGAAGGTCAGGGGTTAAATGACAGGACTGGAAAGTTTTTTGCAAGTGAAAAGTGGGTTTTGCAAACCTGAGGGTAATCCCAGAGGTTTGCAATGCTTTCAGACTTGCCCCCCAGCCCATGGAAAGCTGCCCCTCGCTGTTGTTTGGTTGCAGGGTGGAGAAGGAGCAAATCCATGAATACATTATCATCTAGACAATGAGCTCACATCCCAATCTTTATTTTTCAAATGAGACTTTAAAAAAAAAAAAAAGTGACACAAAGATGAAAGCCTGCTGATTTTTCTCTACTTTTTTCCAGGCTCTGTCATGCAGAGAAGCAGTTCAGAATCTCCCACTCTGCACACACGCACGCATCTCCTCGCTGATAGCGAGACACGGTCTAATTAAGAAGAAATCCACACAAACCCCTTACAAAGTCTGAGTGGCAGGTTATTATTGTAGCAAAGTGCAACCTCTGCCATTTTGTCAAGAAAGCCCATCAAATTAGAGAGAAATAAGATGTCCATCTGTTTCATGAATGGCAGCTCTGCAAAAAAATCAGATTCCCACAAGTTCCTTAAGTCCCAATTATTCCCAGATTATCTTTTGAGATCTGGAGATCTCAGCTGAATAAACCTGTGGCCCTGTTACTGACAGCCTGGTGCATCTCTAAGGAGGGCAGCGCGGGATCCCGGCCCCGGGTTAAGGTGTCAATCCCTGGGTGACCCCGCGGGTGAGGGATGCTGCTTTATGGACTGACAGCAGATAAACAGCCTCTGCGCACCCTCGCCTTTGGCGCTGCGGCCGGGTAAACAGAGAGGACAGTCGCCTTAGAAAGTTAAAGAATAACGAGGGGGGAGGAGGAGGGGCGGGCAGAAACGCACGGGGCTCCGTCCCCGCTTCGGGGACTTCAGACCAAGTGTGAGGCAAATAATATCAGAAGGGAGAAAGGCAAAAGTCATCGCGTTGGTTACAGAGGTGGCTTTTCAGCCGCGTCAGCCGT
Source organism: Apteryx rowi (assembly GCF_003343035.1). Lineage (NCBI taxonomy): Eukaryota > Metazoa > Chordata > Aves > Apterygiformes > Apterygidae > Apteryx > Apteryx rowi. The sequence goes on along the minus strand of NW_020450307.1, from coordinate 3,133,113 downwards.
CAACACTTCCTTTCGCGCACGGAGACAAGCCTCAAAGGGCTGCTGCGGATGCCATGAGCGCTGTCCTGTCCTCAGGCGCCCTGCAACCATTTTCGTGGCTGCCCCAAGCTTTGTCCTCCCTGCTCCAGCCGGCACCGCAGCATCGCCGCTCCGTGACAACGGAACAAGGATTGTCCCGGGCTCTTCCCACTGACTTTTAGACTGGTTCTGCTACATCACGACTTCTCCCTCATTTTCCCCAGCAAGTCCGCAGTTATCAGGCTGTCTGTATTGCCCCCCTCCCTTTCAGGGCTTTCAGAAAATCGTTTACTTCAGTCACGTACTTTTGCTGCTGAATTAAACGTATTTGGTTTAAAGAGAAGAATTAGACTGGGCATATAGAGAAGGGTTCCAAAGAGCCTAAACGCCATTGGGGTGAGGTGCCAACCCCAGAAAGACCAGCCCTCTTTACACAGCCAGGAACGGAAAACAAGAGCTTAGATTCTCTCCACCCACATTCACACTTTCCACTTGCACGGATGTACATGAATTTTTTTTTTTTTTTTTTTTTTTTGCTTTCAAGGCTTTGATTGCAAATCCTTTTGTGTTTAGGCTCCAGGGAACTCCCCATGTTGAAGGTAGTGCTTGGCAGATGAGGGGGAAATTCACAGCTGAGATTGCAGGCTGAACTCAGGAGAGAAGACAGGCACGCGGAGGGGTGGGAGAGAGTCATGGCTTTCTTGTCGCTTTATTAAATTGTTCTAACAATCAAGGCTTTCCAGAACATTGCTGGGAGCATACACGCTTCAAATCTGCATGCATTTCCACTTCAAACACTACACAGAATCCTCCTTACTACTGAAAACAGTGTCCCAACTCCCCAAAATGAAAGCTTCGCAAATCTCTCTCTCTCAAAAAAAAAAAAAAAAGAAAAGAAAAGAAAAAAAAAAGCCCTAAAGCTTGGTTATGGTTTTCCTTGCCTGCAAATGTTCCATCCCAGGCTACTGCAAATGTGAGAGCAAAGCACTGACACTCTGAAGCTGATGGAGCGAGGGGCTTTGACCACAGCAGGGCTGACGGATGTCCACACTGCAGTCTGACTAGATTCTGAAAAGCTTGCCCCAGTGTTCAGCTTGAAACCTGGGCACACACCAGCCAAGGACTCAGATCTCCTTTCTTTCACCAGTGTCCTGGCCAGTTTTCCCACTAATTACTTTTTTTGCCAAAATATAAACAAGGAGGCAAAAGGGCAGTCAGTGGTGTTATGATGAAAACCACAGACTACAGCTTTTCTGGTGAGAAAAGAGCAAAGATTTTGAGGTCACCATAAGCCTCTTTACAGAAATGTATATTGGTGACAGCAACATTTTCTGATGCAAAGAACTTCAGAATGAAAGCTTTCAGCCAAACTGAGGAATTTGAAGGCATGGTCTTTAATGCCTCGTAAAAAGTTGGCGCCATCCTCTTTGCCTAGCTGCTACACATAAGACTTCACAAACACGCGTACTGTTGGGATCCAGAAGGAACCGTGGGACTGAAGATCCTGTTCTGTTGCCATGGGTTAGGCTGTGGAAAGCCTCCTACTGATTTTGGTGGCCTGAGGATCAGGTTTCCAGAGAACATTGGCTCTGACAGCTGGAACTTGCTGCTGGGAAAGTGCCCAGCGATGAGGAATCGAGGCAAAGGTAGGGGGAAACAGTGAAAAAAGTGCTTGGCGGGTAAACCGCTCCCAGGAAGCAAAGCACACACAAACATCCAGGGGAAAAGCATCTAGCGCGAGTCAGGGGGACTGAAGGGAGGCATTAATATTCCAGGGAGAGGTTGCCCTCCATAACCACCAACTTTCCCTGGAATTTATTCCCTTTTACTGTGCCCTGCAGCAAAGCGGAGCTGTGGGACTGCCCGAGCCAGGTCCCTTCCTTGTATCCCTGATGGGAAAGAGTCGGGGGTCTCTGGTGCCAGCCACACCTCTCTTCTTCAAAGGCATTGACAGTGCAAAGAGGAAAGAAAAAAGAAAACAACTTCTTATTGATGACCCAGGTTGTTTTTTACTGTTCCTGGGGAGGGCAAAAATAAACAACAATCTGCTATATTGAAGTTGGGACACCTACCAGGTCAAATTGTGCCTGCATTAAATTGTGCGATGGGACAATTTCCATACAAATGCTGAAAGAGAGGCTTTTGCAAAAGAGAAAAGCCAAAAAAAAGGAAGGGGGGAAAAAAAAAAAAAAACCTCCACAAGCCAGAGACACAAAACTGAAACTCTTGATTTCATTGTGCACTTGTGACAAGAGCAAACCCAAAATCAAAGAGTTTCATGGTCATTTTTCTATCAGAAAGTGATGTCGAGTGAATAACTTATTTACATGCCAATGTGTAGCACTGAAATGGCCCAGGATGGGAAAAAAACAGGCCCTCTGTTATCAACAATGATAGCAGCAGATCCTGGGAGCCACCCCAGGAGGAGGACCTTAACGAGGCAATGGCTGCAGGAGGAGAATGGCAATGAGTTTTTAATTGGTGACACATTATATTTATCAAACTGACAGCGGAGGGGGAGAGCAGCAACCTCCTCGTTGTGTGTTTTCCTTACACGACTTCCTTTGAACCCATTCACGTGTGAAAAGAATTTAAAGGTTATGGGGGGGAAAAGGAGGAGGGGGAGGAGAGGGGAGGGAAGAAACCCTTGTAATAATCCAGCGTCATCCTGAATGATAACACTGAATTATTCAGTAGGGTCCTTAAAAGGGTGGCTAAATCAAGGCTGAAACAAAGCCGGAGCGATGCCATTGTGCTGGCTCCTACCACTCGGGGCCTATTTAAAACCGGGCAGGAGAAGGGAAGCAGGGGAGGGAAAAAGTCCTTTCAGAGTCATTTAGCGGACCAGAATGGACTCTGTTTCATGGCATGGCAGAGTTATTAAGAAGTGTTTAATATTTGTAACCAGATCCTTTTGTTAGCTCAGGGATGTCTGACAGCCTGTGGAGCAAATGAGAGCCCTCATAACCTGGGAAAAGGGTCGTTTTACAGACTTGGTCAAGGTTAAGAGAGGCAGGATTTGACTTCTTTCTTTTCCTCTCCCCCTTCTGTTTCTGATGCATTTACCTCCTTTGGCCAAGCCTAAGAAAAGCTACTTCCTTGGAGCTGGGCTCCTCTCCAGAATCGCTTCACTACAAATTAAAAAAGCACATGATAGCAAACCTCATTTTCACATCCTCAAACTACTGCCTACAGCCCCAAATTTAAAAACAAGTCCCTGACAGCCATGCAAGCACCTGGGACACACAGCAGCTGTTTTACACCAGCGAGTATTTAAAAGGCATCGTGGGGCCTGGACACGGCGTTCCCAAAGCAAGCCAGGGGCAAGCAGCAAGCTGACGTGCACTTGCAGAGGGGATCCAAAGCGAATTAGGCTAAATTCATTTAAGGTCGCTGCGATGCTGAAGGACTGTCCATACAGCTGCTTAATGTGGTTTAAAAGCTTGAGTCCATCTTCTAAAGTGTTGGCAGGCAGGCTCAGGCTCAGATGCACCGGTTCACTGATTTTGTTCCGGGTTGGCGCGAGTGAGTGTGCAAACAGGCAATGCCCAAGAGGACACACGGTGACAGGTCAGATTCTGGTTTCCCAAAGCTTTGTTCCCAGATGTGGGATAATGCTTCGTGCTTTTCCCTGACTCAGCTGGTTTCGAGCTTATTCAGGTTGGAAAGAAGTGAAACGGTGTTTTCGTCAGAGCTGTTGGTGGCAGACAAGAAGGGAAGGCGGCTGGCTTTATTGTAACAGCTCTACCGTTTCTCATGTCTATTGCTAGAACTCCTTAGCAGGTTTTAGTTTCTGTTAAAGGCCTAGGCATCCCAGGATCCTGTCTTTGCCCTAAAAGGTTCAGGCTAGCAAGAGCTCTGTTAATTACCCGCGAGACGTGCATCCCATCTCCGCACCTCTGGCCCTAACCTGCCTGCCTGCCCACGAGGCCAGCAGGGAGGCTGTCCTGAAGGAGCTTCCCCCCGGCGCTCTCCCCGCAGGTGACAAAAGGAAGCCCTGACCAACAGCTGCCTTCACGGTACAACATGAAGTTTGAAGCGCTGCCAGGCTAAAAACCTGCTCCCGGAAGGAAGACCCAGAAAGCCCTTCCTCGCCAGAGCCCACGTTCCTGCTCTGTGTTGTTTTTCTCCTGTAAGGGGCATTGGGGCGTCTAGCACAGATAGCATCAGGAGCATGGTCCATCACCCCGGTGGCAGGATGGCCCAAAGCGTAGTTCTGGGTTCACAGCTGTTCAGCTTTTCTGCTCGGAGCGGAGCTTGCCTGCTCCCAAGCCACCTCCGTTCAGAGGTCCTGCTTCGTGCTCTCGCCACCGCTCACGCCGAGCCAGCTCACAGCCCTCACGACCCCACAGGCGGCGGTGTTTAAATCCGGGCCTCTCTAAGTAAACAGGTTTTAAAAAATACTGTGCCTACTTCATGTGTTAACTAACGAGCAGGAGGGTTTTTCTCTCCGTTCTTGCCTTTGCAGCGTTCACACTGGACAGCGGTATGAGTAGCTCCCCCGCTACCAAGCCCATCCCTCCTGCCTTTAAGCCTTTCCTTTAATCGTTTGTTGACCCAGAGTTCTAGTGTCCACATTTGCTTTTTTAAGCCCAGGTCAGGTGAAGAAAGAAAGAAAGAGAGGAGAAGAGTCTAAAGAAATATTTAGGATTTTTGAGGGAAAGTCTTGGAAGTGCTGACAAAGGTTTTGTTTGTTCCCGTCCTTTGTGAGAATTATTGGAGATGAGCCTGGAAGCAGGTTGCAAAGAGAGCCAGGGTCACTCCATATTGACGGGAGCTGTGTTGGCATTGGTCACAGCTGTGCTGCCTTGACTCCCAGCTGAGCCACCAGCCCCCCAGCCTTTGTCCCGCATTGTGAGCGGGACACGGCGCCAATTTTATACAAAGTTGATTGCACGGCCGCTTTGTTCCTCCCCCACCTCGCACACGCACGCACGCACACACACACACGCTCTCGCCCTCCTCTCGGGTGAAAGAAGAAGGGCAGTGACAATGTGATGAATTCCTTCACTGCTGGGCCACATAATAAACCGAAACGCTGCAGCCCGAGCTTTAAGAAAAAAAGATCGTATCCCACTGCTTTCCTCCTTGGAACCTGATTTTTTCCCACTAACTGCTCCCTGATTTATGGAGCCTCTCTTGTGCGGAGCATATGTGGCTCCGGGCATTTGGCATTCGCTGACATTTCGCTTAAACAACTGTGAAAGGGCAAATTTTCCTTGAAACCGAGCTGCAGAAGCAGCACACTTAGCCGTTTTCCCTCCCTTCTCCCAGCGCGCTCCCCTGGATGCGGCAATGGCGCGGGAGCGCCAGCGTCTCCCCCGCGAGCAGCCGGGGCAAGGAGGTGCCCCGGGGCAGCTCTCGCGCGCAGAGCCGGGCCGCCGGCAGGCGAGGCGGCTTCTCCCAGGCTGAGCACCRGCAGCGCGGCGCTGGACTCCGCTTTTCCCCGCTCTCCCCTTGTTTCCAGGGGACGATGGCGTACGGCGTACGAACCTCGGCAGCTGCGGAGGGGGCGCTCACCAAAACCCAGGCTGTTTTCTCTTTATTCCCGTAATATATGGATGGCCGTGGCCTCTGGCCTGTGTTTTCCCGCCCTCTTCTCTAACGGGGTCCCCTGCTGCCTTGACCCCTTTATAGTGTGTTGCATTTCACCTTGGAAAAGAAACTAAACAAAAGTGTTATTGAACAAGCGCGCCCGACAGCGATAAACCTTCACGTGCCTGCTTTCAAAGCATCACTGTAAATAAGCCAAGCGGCGCTTCCCGACCAGAGACGACAAAGAGCTTATAATTGAAAATGGTGAACGCGACCTTTTACTTGTCCTGCCGCGCACGCTTCTCTCCCCTCGGCGTGCTTTCTGGCAGGCGCTTCTCGCGGCAGCAGGTAAAGGGGGCACCGCAGAGCGCGCGACGGGGCGCAGAGGCACGCAGGCTCCTTTCGCTGCGTCACGCCGGAGCCCACGGCTCAGCACTGGCTTTGGAAACGGGACGGAAGATCACGAGCTCCCGCATCTGCTTGGTGGCCGCACACCTCAGCCAAGCCCTCACCCAGACGCAGCCCGAGCCTTGTCTCTCCCAGCTACAGCTCTGGATACTCAAAAGCACTGAAACACGAGGGCTGAGCTCCGCAGACCTGCTAACACCCTGCTAACAGCCCAGCCGGCTCACCCAAGCAAAGGGCCGTTTCCTTTCCTGCTCCTTGGCAACCACACAGGCATCGGGACTCGAATCCTGCATGGAAAGGTTACTCGATGGCATCCAGCAGACCCTGGCATGTTCAGCCAGTTGACTACTCTACCCCTAACACATTTAAATTCGTCATTACCGCTCATTGACTGAAACTCCTGAGCTCTCCTGCTATACAAACTCACATTTTACTACAGTTCATGCTCTGTTTTGTGTAAAGACACAGTTCCTGGAGTCATACCATTATGTGGGAATCTCAGTATTCATTTAAAAAAATTATCAAAATATGGCCCTTGTGGCTACAGAGGAAAGCCTGAAAATGCAATTTGAGGAAATGCCAGAGGCTAAAAACTGCAAGGCCAATAGAACCCCACATTTCTTTATTCTAAGTCTCATGAATTTAAATTTCATTTCCTGATCTTGGTGTGCACACAGGGCTGACTCGGGATTTTCTGAGTGGCTGGGAATGCCAATGTCATTATTCTTTAAATGCCTCGAGGGCCAACACACAGAACTGTATAAATTCCTACAAGATCACTCAGTGCATCACTGCGAAACACAGGTGGGGACACACACAGTCTCTACTGAATTTTTCCTGTGCTGTGTTCACGTTATTTTTTAATGAGACAAGCAAGGGATTTTCCACAGTTGTGTTTGGGACAGATGCTTTCCCATACACAATATCCAAAGATGCATTCTGCTACTGGTCATGTTGTTCACAGCCTGAAGCACAGGATTCAACCTTAAGTAATAAAATGCAACAGTGAAGACAAGGAAGAAAAGTGCAAAGGGAGAAGAAAACCAAAAGAAACAAAACAAAGGAACCCGAACAATTGCTGGCAAGAACGAAGCAGAGATGCCCTAGTAACATATGCCATGATGAAAATGGTCCAGATCAGTCTACAGAACTTCTCTATAACCTTCATAAATAGTGCCTGTCAGGTCCACTGAATCTTTTTCCTTCTGTTGGAGCTATTTGTAACTGGAAGATCTCAAAGTTCTTTCTAAATGTGGATATATAATAATTCATTCCTATTTGGCAGTGAGCTAAAATTGTGTCAGGTACAGCAGGATTGCTGATTTATCAGAAATTGGAGAAATACTCTGAGCTGGGAATAGACAGGTCCATGTCACAAATTGCCTCAAAAGCAGGCAATATTATATGCCTGAAAAGGTTATTTTTAAAAAACAGTATCAGACAGTTGTAAAAATCACTTGAAAACATTCAGCAATCACAAGAGAGAGGGAGAAGTCTGAAAGAAACTAAACACTGCTGACAAACACCGACTCTCACCTGCTAACAGCTGAGAATCAGTCTGGAAAATGCAAGTGTGTCCCTGTGTACTATTTACCCAGAAAAGATGCACCATTTAACCATAGGTTAATGACTTTCAGCAAAATGCAGGAAGTCTGATCCTTATTATTATCTGCCATTACCTGCTACTATGACAGACTGTCCCAAGGATGCAGCTGTACTGTACAGAGAAAATTAATCCTGAGAATATTTTAAGAAAAAAAATGAAATCATGGTCTTTCTGACTCTTGCTCCATGATGAATCTGGTGACACTCTTCCTTTCCAACCACATTATCCTTGGGGCTGGTCCAAACATCCACCATTTCCATTAATATACAAGCATGGTGTGGTTCAAAATAGGGAAAGACACGTGCTCTGGACACGTTCCTTCCACAAGCTCTTTCCTGTCARCAAACTCATGTGTAAAGCCTGTGAGTCTTTTTCAAGAAATCCTGAAGACTCAGAGAGGTGTCCCTTCCAAGGGGATCTCCTCTTCCGCACGGCGCTGGAGCTCAGCGGGGTCCAGCACCAAGAGGTGCAGCCTGGGCCGCGCGAAGCAAGTGCCTGGGGAGGGCTAGCAGTAAGGACGCTGCCCGAGGTCCGAGCCCTCTAACGGCACAGCTCCTCACGGGTAGGGCAAGGCCTGGGCTCCTCCGGCTGCTCTGAGCTTTACACCCAGCTTGTACGGGTGGAAGCCGGACTCTGTTCCTCGCTTTCCTCCTCCATCCTGCAGCCACTGATTTTTAAATATGGGATATGTAAAAACCTCTGTTGTCTTTAGTCTGACCAAAAAAAAGACAAAAGAATTGCATATAAATGGCATCAGCTAAATATTCCTTTTGTAAAAGGACAATTCACAGAGCGTCTCCAGGAGCTGGCACCCTTTGCCCCCCACCTCCCCACGGTCGCCGCAGCAGCAAGCGGGCTCTGCAATTTCCTTCGCCACCGATGCACTCTGGCTAAGCTTTACTGAAGGGTCAGTGACTGATGGCAGGTTTGTGTGCCAAAAGGAAAAGGCCAAACGCAAGGCTCACGAGTGGCCCGGAGCCCCGAATCCTCCAGGGACTTTATCTGGGAGAGCTCGGAGGATTTTCTACACTTGTCTGATTCTAAATGCCTCCGAAAGCTTGCTCATGGAGAGAGCTGACACTTGCAATGCACGTGGAGCCGGGTGATGAAGGAGCCTTAGATCCTGTATAATAGACAGGGTCAAAAGGCCCAGGCCAATTATACAGGCTTTCCCAAAATCTTCTCTTCCTTGATCCCCCATTCTGTCCCTCTGTAATTTGTTTGGATCTTAATTTTACATAATTGTTTTGGGGTTGGGAGCTGTCAGGTTTGAGCAGCGTGTTCATTTACAGAGTTTTGGGTCTGCTGGGGTTTAAATATTTTCATGAACTCATCACAAGCCAACATAAGGAACTTTAACCCTGAGTAATATAATATTTCCTTTCTACAAAACGCAGATGGAGTCACAGCACCTGTCCTCATCGACACTATCACCGATTCCCCCACATCACGTCACAGCTTTGGAAACACATCTCCAGCAGTTGATATTAAAGCGGTTCGGAGTGTGCTCTCCTTGACTGAGACTTGCAAAAGCGATACTGGGATCTGAGAAAAGCCTGATGTGCACAAACTGTGCCAAAGCCACCAGCCATTTCTGAGCATCACAGTCAAAGCAAGTATGCTGTTATTATCTTGGCACCGTCCCTCTTCTGGTCCCTGTCTGTTCCCCTCTCCAAGCGAACTGTTTATTTTGCCCGGTCTTCTATTTTGGTGCAAGTTGTTTATTTTCCCAGTGCTCTATTTTCCTCAAGGCAGTGCCATGTGAGATGCAAGGAGGTGAGGCACCAGAGGTTACACGACTGCCCATAATCTAAATAGGAGACTGGGGCAGGGCAGGCCGTGAACCCGCACCTCCAGGCACCTATATGCACCTATAWGCACCTATATGCACCCACAGGAGCAGGCACCATCTTGCTCACTGCTGTTTGCTAGCACAGGGCTCCTTTCTATGCCTCGACAAAACATGGTCATTGCTCAAACTAAGAGCGTGTTCCTCTGCAGCTTCTTCAGCCTGGGATAGTTATTCCTGTCTCTCCTCAGTCTATTTCTAATTCTAATCTCCTATAAAAACTTTCTTTCATGTTCCTCTTAAATTCTCTCTTGTTCTAGTATTACTTCTCATTTTCATCAGGCCAGTTAGCTATGCAAAAACATTTCAGATAAAATAACCTGAACAAACCTCAGCTGTGTGCRTATATGGATGCAACAACCAGAGGAAAGCATTTCTGGAAGGCCAGGCATGCTCCGCAGTGAACGTACGGGACCAAGAGCTTGAAGATACGGTGCCGCTGGCTGTGTTGCTGAGTTGTGGTGTAACCTTCGGCCAGTCACTTCATTCCTCCATGCTCCCGTTCCCCAGCAAAACGGGAACATGAACAATGTCTCTGTCACTCTCAGAGTGCAGCGAGGACTGTGCTCATTAATAACCAGCCCCTGTGGCACCCAGTTGCGACCCAGAAGGACAACTGTGTAGAAAAGAGAACTTGTACTCGAGGATAAAATTAAAATATGTCTGGGAGCCACACTCCACTATGTAAACAGCTGTGTTTGATCCCAGTCCACGTGAACAGACTACTGAAAGGGCTCTGGGTACACGGCTCCGGCTGGGCTGGTGCTACCTCCCCTCACCGTGCTGTCCTCCCGAGACCCAGCCTCGGCCAGGCTCAGCGAGTGCCACCAGCACCACCCCCGCCTCGGTTTCTCCACCTGCAATGGGGCAAGCGCAATGCTGGTACGTATAGCGCATGCAGTGGTGGTGAACTTACTTAAATGCCGCCAAACTTGGAATCTGTGCTTGCAGTGCTCTGCTGCAGCCCATACTGCCATAACTTCCCTACGGCTTACCCCGAACCATTTTTCCTGCAAACTCCAGACCTTTTCCAAGCTCTCCAGGTGCCGGAAGACCCAGAACTCTTCAGTTCCCAGGTTTTTCAGATCTTATCCCCAAAATTTTAACCTTCACAGTCATGATAGCCCAGAGCTCCATAGCTGCCATGAGACTTTACCATAAGACCCTTGCTTTCACCGTCCCCATCCCTTTTCCCCTCCCTATAGGCCAGGGATCCAGCAGGATCCAGCAATAAACCAAGCCCTTCAATCCCCACCACTGGTGCTAGGAACACTTGGACTCAATAATAGCGCAGAGGCCAGTGACAGAACTGACCAAAAGCCTTTCTGACCAAAATCTGACCAAAACCCAAACAAAACCTCAACTCCTCCCTCCCTGGTCCCTGGTTTTAGGCTCATCTCTAGCACAGTGGGGGGGACTTCTCGAGTCAGATGCCAAATGGATTTTAAGGGAATTGTAGCAATAAGTCGATGGTGGCAACCTAGTTTTCTGACATATTAAAAGTGGGTCTTGTGGCAATGGCTGGCCACTGCTGCCCTACCGGCTGTGTGGCCGTTTTCAGTGGGAAGAGCTGGAAACAGCTACAGCTGAAGCCAGCTGATATAAATAGTACTGGAAAACCCAGAGGGGCCAAATTCGTTTCCACTGCAAATTCTCTGAGGCTAACTGAACGGCAATGGAGCCGCCCCGAGGTGTTCAGCTGATGGTATAATGTGAGAAGAAGGGGAATTCACAGTTGAGCAATAGGCCAAAACACAGGGACATGCAGCTCAGAGGGCGAAATCTCTTGTGCCGAAGGACAGCACAAGCTCTAGACACCAGCAACATCTCAACTGTGAATTCCACCCACGGGGCAGATTATCCAGGCTCCTGAACAGAAACTGTTGTTTTGTTCTGTTCTGAATAAAGCCACACTGTCACTTAATAAAACCAAGGCCAGAAATGCCTCTTATTGCTTTGGTTCTGAACAAGTTGGTTTGTACATCGAAATAATTTTTTTTTATATCTAATTTCCTTCTAGGTATTTTTTACAGAAGGGTTTTACAAGGAAGCTGGTATGCAAAAACTTGGTAGTAAGAATAAATGAGAACACTTTAGTAAGCTCTTTCAAAGCTGCAAGCTTCTTTCCTTTCTCTGATTATCAGAAGACTGAGTTTACAGGGAAAGTATGCTGCTCCTAAATCTTGTTGTTTCAGCAGAGCATTTTACAATATGAAGTGGTTTCAGTCCAAGTTGCAGCTCTTGGAGTCAAGTGATCTCAGGAGAAAATCAGCTTTCATTTGAAATCAAAAAGCAAGCATATCTAGAACCTTCATGGTTATGGGGTCAAAAGATGATTTATTTTTTAAATGTTATGTTTTTAAGATGTTCTCCTGGTGTGTCTGGCTGCTCAATCTACCATTCTGCAAGAGACACTAGAATGAAAATCCTACGTAAAATCAAAGCCTGTATTCACCTATGTAAYAGACAGATATATAGCAGAGGGATCACCAGGAAAATTCTCAGGAATTAAAGCACTACCGGAGGAGGAGAAATTACATYGATGCCCAAAGCCCATTCTGTGATCTGATTCTTTGCTGCTGCCATCAATAGTGGATCGTGCRATGGCAACTGTAGAAGTGACATGAAAAACTGCCCAGTGAGAGCTGGGTTGTGAACCACAGCTTCGCTTCAAGAACTGCATCAAAGAGCTACTGAAAGGAATATGTCCCTGTTTCCCCAGAAGAATGGCCAGGGTCTCCCCAGCTTATCTGCATACAATGTTCATGCAAGGTAGACTCGGCACACCGCTTGTTRTAATCCAGATTTTTAACACACAAACTCTCCAGCCAGGGAGTACAAACAACATCTGATCATTTTCCATGGCCAATAGATAAGCAACGGAAAGCCCAGCATCCCAACAAACCCAGGCAGACAGTCARTTGCTGCAACGGATGCTGAAACGCAGAGTTAAGTGGCTTCAATAAGATGACATGCATTTACATGAGAACTGGATCTGGGTCAACGTCTGCAAACACGAAAATAAGGATCTAGATCCAGTTTACTCACAGAGAGGAAAAAAGCAAAAATTCACTAGATGTTTTATCACCACTACTGAATATTAACAACAGGAGAAACGTCAGGYGCCCCGCACGTAGGGAGATGCCATCCCTCCTCCGAACAGCTCACTATTAAACGAACAAGGCAGAGGAGGAACAGAGGCCAAAAAACGAATTGACTTGCCTAAGGTCAGTTGGTGGGTCGAAACCGGAGCGCAGAGGCTAAGGTTTGGAGCTTGGGCCCTTCTTAAGAAAGGAAGCCCACGCAGCGCAAGCCTGGGCTGCCCGGCGCACCGAGCGTTGTTCAGGGCAGCGCTCGTCCCGAGGCGGGTAGAGGAGAGGGGTCAGGCTCCCACCGGGCTTTTATCCCTCGGAAGAGCCGACTGCATTTAACGAGGGCGCGGGATCGCCCATTACGCTCCCAGCTTTGGCACCGCGGGCACCGCGGCGAGCGCCGGGGCTGGGAAGGGGGGCGCGAAGCCACGAGGCGAGTGGCGGCTCGGGGGGCTGGGGGGGTTCCTGCCTCTCGTGGGGGAGCCGCTGCTTCAGGCCGGGCTGGCACGCAAGGCAGCATAGTTAGTTGTTATTAACGATCCTTCTGGCTCCCCCCAGCCCCGGAGAGACATTCCAGCTTTAATAAGCCACAGCTGGAGCGAGGTTTCCGGGCCTGCAGCTGGGGGGAGAGGCAGCACGGGGCGGGTGGAAGGGAGGCTCGGAGCCCGGCGGCGTCCGGCTTACGTCTGCCGTTTCCCGGAGCCGGGGACGGGACGGAGAGGGGAGGGGACCTCGCAGCACCCCGAGCCGGGGAAGCGTGCCAAGGCATCCCGTCGCCTCCTCCCGCTTCCGCCGCCCCGGGCAGGGAGGGGAGGAAAAGCACCCCAGGGACCGCGGGCTAAGAAAAGCCTGCTTAAAATGCAGGAGCGAGGGGGAAGTCGGGGAAGGGGAAGAGGAAGCCTCTTCCTTGCCAGAAGGAAGGGGGGAAGTGGTAGCATATCCCTGAGACAGAGGCGGGAGAAAAGCAGCAGCCCCGGAGCCCTGAGCTTGCCGTCCCCGCTGCCCTTCCCCGCTGCCAGGTTGAGTCGAGCAGGCTGCGGCATCGGCAGTGACCTTGACGAGGAAGCGTGGCCGATTTCCCCGAGCCGCCGGGTTAGAAAAGCACCTTTTTTTTCGGCGTGTGCACAAGGCGCGGGGCCGCCGCGCCGACCTCAGCGCTGGCTGCTGCCCAGCCGCTCCGCGCCTTGGCAGGGAGAGCGTGAGAAACCAGGGGGCGACACCCAAGTGTCATCACAGCTGCAAAAACTGCTGAGCAGAAAAGCCTAATTACAAAAATATGCGCCCGGAGGCTTTTCCGTGATGAAAACAGAGCCGCGTTTTACCCTCGCCTGCCAGAAGTGCAATTCAAGTTCTTCTCTGCTATGCAGTGTGGGATTTTTAACTAGACCGGGGGGGCTAGGGGAGACCGAGGTCTCCATAAAGCGGGGTTGTCATCGCCGAGTGTGGCATATCTGGGAGATGAAGGAGGAACATAACACACCCTATTAAAATTAACAAAGCCCTTTTTCTTCCTGCTTTTATTTTTCTCCCTTCTTCCCCCCCCGCCCCTCCAGCTTCTTGGCTGCCGCTATTTACAAAGTGACTTCAGAAACTGATAAAGCACTTTAACCGCAGCCAAACACCATCCTGGCCTCGCGTGGCAACGCTCACAGGAATGCACCACCACCGCGCAGACGTGACATTAAAATGGAATCTGCTCAGTTGACGTGTGCAAAAAAAAAAAGAAAAAAAGGCATGTGCCACTGTGTCCCCAAGGCCTGCTTCTCTATGCCCTTGACACGTGTCTTATAGCCAGGCAGTGCCACTAAGTCCATGGAGTTGCACTAATTTAACCTCGGTGTCAGTGCAGGACAGAGCCAAAAAAATCAGGACTTCTGCAGTGCAAGTGGCAAATATGTCCCCTGTGAAAGCAGACGTAAGGGTCTGTCCCTTCCCCAGCATCTGGTGCTGGCGGATAGGAGAGATACCAGACCCGTCCGACCACGGGTCTGAGCTGGTCTTGGCTGGTTGTTCCAGTAGCTGTGGTGATGACAGCGGGGAGGACGCCGCTAATTGCACCTCCACGCTCACAGGAGGCTTCCACGCGGGTGAGGAGTCTGACGAGAGCTCAGCATCTCCAATGGCAAGCTGTGATGTGCATCGGACGGGGAGCGCGCTTTGCCCCCACCTCGCCAAGGCTCCGGGCTTGTGACAACCCCCACCTTCCCCGTGGGAGGGCCCGTGAGCCTTATCGTCCTCCTGGGCCCTCGGGGAGCAGTCGCACCAGGTCATTGCAGTCCCAGCCACGGAGATCCAGCAGGACAGCACCTGTGCATTCCTTCTTCCTGAGGGATTCTCAGCCAAACGAGTCCACGGACTTCAGCAACAACTCAGTCACGTTGCAGCAGAYGGTCTTTCAGAGCTAGTTACGCCAGCTAAAGTTGTCCCTGTCCCCAAACTACCCCTCCGCTGGAGGACACTATCCCCCCACTCTTCCCCACTGAGAATGCTTTACAGCTCTGACTCTGTCCCAAAGGAGAGCTCACATCCTGCTTTTGCCCATTCTGCTCCTGCGGCAGAGAAGTCACGAGCCCTTAAGTTGTTTTCAAAGCGATTGTGTGTCCACACCCCAAAAGTGCATTTACATTAGGAGGTGTCTGGGCCCTCAGGAAATCTCTGCTTAATGCTTGTGCACTCGAGTGGCCTTAACTTGAAGCAAACAAAGGTTGTGGTCCAGGTGTAAATATAAAATACAAATCTCTCTTCTTTATCTAATCAAGCTTACGTTTTTATCTTTACTGCCACTGGTGTTTAAATGTTGAACTATTTTTTTAACCGGGTAATGCAAGAGGGATCATAAATCTGAGACAGACTTCCGCTGCAGCAGTTTTTTCCTCCGTACATGTTCTTTCAATTGATACCAAATTGATTTCTCAGAGCTAGTAAACAGGCCCCATGACCACCATGGCCATCATCAGGTTGTTGCTGAAAGTGGTGATGTGCCTCAAAAATAGTTATTTGCCCACCTCCGCCACATTTTGCCCCTCTGTCTTTCAGTACCCCTCAGCTAAGCCACATTAAAAACAGTGAAGCAAGCCTGACAGCGGCGGCATTAGCAGAGCTCCCTGTAGGCCACCAGCTGTTTGCCAGGCAGCAGATCTAAAGTAGGAAAACGTGTTTGTTTTCAAAAAGACTGTTTAAAAAAAATGTGTAAAGTGTTGTCTAAAGACTGGGGAGAGGCATTCAATGGACACTACTGTCATGCCCAAGCTGTCCCTTTGTATGCGGAGCAAGTACCAAGGGTAGAGGAGAAGAACCAGCTCGGACCTTGCTGTGAAAGAAGCCACCTCCAGGGATGAGGATGGGAACTCCACTCTCTGGCCCGCTCTGCCTTTGGCTCTTCTGCTGGGACTGGCAATCTTGGAGCGGCCACTGAAATCACCTCTCTCCGTCAGGCAAAGAAATGGGCTGCAGCGTGTCTGCCCATTTCCCACGTGCAACCAAACAGGCATCGGCCGTCAAGAACCTTTGGTCAAGCTCTGGCCGGGGACTTGGAGGGGCGAGGTGCTCTGTCCCGTGACTGCTCCTCAGAGATAACCTCCTTGAAATCGTGCAGGTGGACTCCCACACTGCTGCGCTCCTTATCCATGCACAAAGCATGCGGAGCAGTGCTCACCTCCCATAAAATCACCGGCAAGCCAGGTCATGTGGGTGGTTTTTATCTGTGACAGGGTCGAAGAGAAGGGGACAAATTCCGGCCATAAAAGAAAGACAGCATCAGTGTTGGCAGTACAAAAAGATAAGTCAAGGTACATGACATGAGTCACTCGCTTGGAGCTTTCCAAAGGAAACGGCTCCAATTCCATGTTTCAGCGCAGAAAGCAATGCAGACAGGGTGCGGGGGAAGCCTGCGAACGCCGTCGGTTTGTTTACCGGTGGGCAGTCCTACCAGGTCCGATTAAAGGGGAGGTTCTGACCCTTGATTGCCACATCCCCATTGCCCTAACCTGTCTCTTGTGTGACACCATCTCTGCCTGCCGTCCGGCCAGGTAGCCTGCCAGACAGACAGGGAGGGGCAGGAGGCCAATGGGAATGATAAACCCCACGGAAAGGAAACGTGCCGTCTGCAGTGGGTCACGCTATCCCAGTTCCCTTCTTCTACCAGTTCTCTTCTGCACAGAGACTATGTGGAAATGGGACCTTTCTACTCCAGAATCCTGGAAACTACCTGTATTCGGAGCTGCACATGCTGGTCTACGTGCAGGGGCAGGTTTTTTTCTGCTTTTCACCTGTCAGCCTGGCGGAGCTGGGACTCTGATGAAGATGGCAGGGGGATTCTGTTGCTTCTCGTGCAACATTTAAGAGGTACTGTTTGGTCCAAGAGCACTCGGGACAGAGCGTGAACTACATGAGAGTTGCACACGTCCCTCTGAGAGCACATCTGCACGGCCTTTTGCTTGGCACTGTGCTAAGGGAGGCCACAAAGCTTCCGGTTTGGAGCTAGCTCGTGTCTGCCTGGCTCAGAGCTCAATCCAGAGGCCCTATAGGATATATCCTGCTGGCTATTGCAACAGGAATGAGGGAAAGACCCTGCAGCTCAAGCTGAGTTTCCAGGAACAGAGGTTTGAAAAAATCCCCCAGCATTTGCCAAAGGAGTATACATGATGAAACAAGCAGTCCTGGGGATCCAACGTGCTGTTTTTACAGTTCCTTCCCAAAACCCCAGATTCTCAGATCTGCTCCTTCGGAGGACAAAGGGATGGTTTTACCATCCTCAAGCAGCCCAGACAAGACAGTTTAAATGATCTCTTTATTTTCACAACCAAAACGTCCTCATGCAATAACTGGGGTTTGTTTCAGAGGCTGCGGAGGAGTCGTTTGACCATCCAGTGTGACATGACCGAGAAACCCAAAGCACTGTGCTGCTTCAGCTTGTGTTCTGTTTCACTGACTGTTGGGAGAAGAGTAGGAAATAAAGGAGAAAAAAATCTAGGGCAAAACCAGCCTCAAACTCCCCCTCACCTCTGATTTTGTCACACTTATTAAGGTCTCACTGAGCCTGGTTGGTGTGATTGATCCCCTGTTTTTAGAGCTCTGCATAATGACTAAAACTGACCTATATTACTAAATCGATAGCTTGAATAGGCTCTCTCCCAAGGCTAGCAAAGACATCCAAACCTTTCCGAGCCACCAGGCTACCTCTTGGACAATCTTGCACCCCACTTTTGGAGGAGGTGGGTCTGGCAAGCAGGTGACCTCAGGATGAAAAAGAAAAACGCATTACCCAAAATGAACTCACACTTGGCAGTTTCAGATGGACTGCAATCTGGAGGGTGAAGTTTATTTAAAACCCCCACACTAAAGTAACCATAGAGGCTTCAACCTCATCCTACCATCCAGAACACATTTGTATTCTGTGTCCTATAAGCCAGACGCACTGTTTACCCCTGGCTTGGACTTCTTGTCCTCGCTTTAGTGCAAAGGTGGCAAGGTTATACCAGGTTTTGTGCTGACTGGCGAGACGAACCCAAATCGCTGACATTCTGCGCAAAGCGTGTTCCCTGCTGACACCTTCTTCCTGAGCTGGCCTGCCTTTACTAGCAGGTCCGAAATTAATGACGCCACGTTCCTCGTGTGGCTGCCCAGCCACCGTCCCACCCTGGCGGAAACGCAGCAGCGAACCAGGGTGGCTTCTCCTTCCCGTTTGGAAACGCACTGAAAGCTGAACCGGGCRGCTTGCGACGCTCCGCTCCGGCAGGGAGGGAGGGAGGGAGCGGGCGAGCGCGGGGCGAGCGCCAGCCGCATAATGACCGCTTTCTTTGTGCGGCAGGCTGGCTGCTCCGTGCCTGGGAAAGGCAAGCCAGGCACGCAGCCTGCGCTGCCACCCACGCAGCCCGGCCCGGCGCTGCTGCCGTGTGCCAGTGCAGCGCAGCTCCTCGCCAGCCTCCCCGCTCAGCCCGCCTCCTCCGCGCGCCTCCCGCTCCCCTCGCGGGCGGCACGCGCTGCGGGGCTTGGCCCTCGCGCCGCGGGCTGCCCCTCGCCCGAATCCTGCCCGCGCTGGAACCGCCCTGAGGGACGGGGTCGGGGGCCCTCTCCCATGCACCCGACTCATCCCGCAAGCGTGATGCGTATTTACACGTCTGCACACATCCCCTCCCTTTCCTTCCTTCTCTCCCTGTTATTTTCTCTCTCGCTCTGCACTTCTTTCTCTGTCAGCCTCCCCTCCTGCTTCGTGAGAGCAAACATTGCACAGTCACTAATTCCTATCTGCATGCTCTAGCCAAAACACAGGGAGCTGCTAGGCTGGATAAGACTAATGGCCTGCTCYGTGCCGTTTTCTGCCTCTGACAGTGAGCAGCACGAGGATGGAGTGCCCCTAAAACACCCTTTCGCAACCCCAGCCTCCTATCGGATGGCCTGCTGCCCTCAGGCGAAACGTCTGCCTGGGCGCAGACACTCGGGGATTAGCTTGTGCCCCAGCACGGTGCTCCTTCCTGCTYACTGTAACTGGATGGTTCCCTGCTATTAAAGCAAACGTCTTATCCTGGTGAGTGCCCATGAGCACCTAATCCCTGCTGCGCCTGATCCCAGCTGCTCACTGCCTGCCACGTGCACGGAGCGTCTTAAGCGGAAACCAAAGACCCGGAATCATCTAGGTGTAAGTGAAACGCATCCTGCATCGGCCCTGCCCAGCTGGTTCAGGGCACCCTCAGATTTTGGATGAGGTATTCCCAAGGGTCCATTCATTTGGGGAGCTCACCGGAGGCACTGAACAGACCGCCGCACCTGAGACCCCGCAGTCTTGGGACTGGTACCACGGTGCCCCTCCAGCTGCGGGGTTTCCAGTGCCAGGCACAGCCCAGAGCATGCTCTGCTGCAAATGCTGCAGCTCGGAGAGCAAGAAACCGAGGGCAAATTCACAAGGCTCACAGTGAAAACATGAACCCTACCAGGTCTGGGCAGGGGAGGCTAACGAACTCTTTAAAGAACTGGATGCAAATAGCAGTAGCTATCTTCAAAGGGAGGGGAGATTCAGATCTCTCTGTCCCTCAAGGTACTCAAAGAATGGGGAACTGAAACTCCTAGGCCTGCTCTGACGCAGCACAAGGACCTGCTCACGCACGGCCAGCTCCAGGACGGAGGCCCCGGTCCGCGTGATGGATAGCGTGCTAAGGCTGCACTCCGAAGAGGTCGAAGTAGGAGTCTCCCTTTAATTGCTGTCTAATCTCCCCTCCCCAACAAAAAGGACGCTGCCCAGCCCTCCATGTCAGCAGGTGTGTTAAAATAAAAATGACAACCAATTAACAAACGAYTTTTTAAAAGAAGCCAGTGAGCTGGCCTGAAGGACAGGAGAGGCTCTTACAGCAGCGCCTCTTTGCCCATCGTTCAGGGAGCCTGCCCCTCGAACACGCTAAGCCCAAGCACACGGAGTCAAAGAGCCTTGGCGAGCGGAGCTCTTTATGCTTTGCTTCAGTGCTGTCCCATGGGAAAAGGGAAGCCTTGGGTTTATTTTCTTTCTTTTTCTATTCCTGCTTTTATTTTCTGAAGTTAAGCCCTTGGAGTGATGCATTAGCCAGAATCCCGGAAACCTGACTCATTTTCTAGCAACATGAGTTTGCTTTTAAATACAGATACAAGACAGATTTTTATTTTTATTGCCCAAGGACAAGTGAAACGTCCCACTCATCACTTCTATCTCTTTGTTATTGCTGAATGTCAAAGCCTTCTGTACAAGTGTCTCCAGTGGCTTTCTCACTACGCTGGGCAAGCACTGCATGGCTCCCGGTGACCGCGCCAGGCCTCTTCCAGAAGTGCCCAATGCACAGAGCTCGCTAACGGGAGAGGAAGAGGCGGCCACAGTCTGTTTAGGTTTTTATTGTTGCAAGCTGCTCCTGTCCTAGCCACATCCGAGCATGATTGCCAAATTTGTCATTCCTGATATAAACTAAGGTGCTAAAAATAAACAAGACAGCTTAGAGGAATGAATTGACACCACGTCTACTGTGCAAGCCAAATTATTCTCTTCAGATGGCACCATCCCCCACCTCGCTGGTAAAACAAAGTATTAGGACTTGGGACCCCGGGTTTATTTCCCACTCTGTCACTAACTTGCCATGTGGGTCCAGCATAAATCACTTCTAACCTCTCGTTTAGCCACCTTCTAAGTGCATATAATAACCTCTGCTTCCCTAGGGTGTTGTGAGGTTTAATTGTTTGCAGAGTTCTCTGAGGTCCTCAAAGATTTGCAGAAGTGCAAAGTAATATTAATGTACGAACCCAGAGCACACATTTCACATAGTTATCAATCCTGCTTTGCTGGACTGGCTCCCAGCATTTTGCTCAGATGATTTTGCTTCATTTCATCCATTTTAATTACCTTTTGCTAATTGCTTTTGCGCCTTTGTTTAAAACATTTCAAATTCCTAATTACATCTCTGGGTTCTCCCATTAGTTGTTGTCATGGTTGGTTCTTATCAGCAGGACAGGCTTTTCTTAGCTTGTCTTCTGATGCTCTCATGTACTGGTGAGCGACAAGGCACACTGAAACCAAACTCAGGGTCATGTTTGTTTGTTTGCTTTGCTAGYGCAGGAACTAAGCAGGTTTTCACAGTTTCTCCAGGAAAGGGGCCACCCATTCTGTGGTCTGCTCTTTGCTAACAGACAATTTAAGCCTTGAAAGTAAACAGACTATTTTATCTGCCTCCTGTTGTAAATCAGTGGTTCCTGTGTTTTTTTGGGGGCAGCTGCACCAGTTAACCAGACTGAGACCTTGTCTGAACCTTGCAAGTTCCAGCCCATGGTTGTTTCTGGGACGCTCCAAACCCCAACCTCCACTCAGCAGCATCATTCAAAAGCAGCTTRAAAGCTGCGTGTGCATGGTCCCTCCGCATGCTGGCAGGGGAAGGAARCGTTAACCCCTTCGTCCCCGGCGAGGCATGCACCTTGCTCACTCCAGTCCTCTACAGAGCTTTGAAAGGTGAAACCAAAGGTATGGCAGAACCTCAGCATTCGCAAGCGAAGACCAACGTCCACCAGACTTGATGTGGAGGAGGGGGGAGGAGGAGGAGAGGGCAGCCTGTTCTTTGCTTTGCAGAAACCAATCTGAGAATCAGCCCAGCGTGCAAGGATTAAACCGCAGCGAAGAGGAGAGATCAGAGGGATGCCGCGGCTCACCAAGCGAGGGAAGAGAGAGGGGGCCACCGGCTCCGGTACCCCTGCAGCCAGCCCCCGCCTGGCACCTGGCAGCACATCCCTCCCGGGCCACCGGCTCTGGGAGCTGCCGCAGCAAGGGCCGCCCCAT
>NW_020450307.1:3108083-3110977 GCF_003343035.1 Apteryx rowi | reverse complement strand
GCCCCGCGCCCGCGCTCCGCGCCCGCGCTCCGCGGGTTTGCGCCCCCGGGCAGCATCTGCGGCCGCATGTGCTCGGCTGCGAATCCGGCCCGCAGCCCCTGGCCCGCGTTAGCGGTCGTTGTTGAATGGGGGCTGCCCTCTGCGCGCGGTCACGTCGCTGAGCGCGGCTCCTGGCCCAGCGCACTTCAGCGGGACTGCAGGGCCAACGAGCAAATCCATTCTGCACCAGGACAGCACGGTCTGATGCGCTCCGCCCTGGCGGGACTGGCCTGTGTTGCAACGGCTTCGTTAAGTGGACGGCGTCCTAAAGGCCAGCGTGGGCAGAATGGGAGCTGTGACAGGGTGCACGAACTGTAGAACTCCCCTTCTACCAGTATCCAAATGGGGGACGTTTCAGTGAAACCTAAATCATTTCAGAGGTTTTCTGCGCTAGAAATGACTTCCTTATCCATCGTTTATGAGTTTGGTGGCAATGAACTTTGTATTGAGCTCTGCCGATGTACCTCAACTTTCTTCCTTGCCTGACAGTGCCTCTGCCATGCCGCTCCTCGCCRGCACGCTGCTCCGTGTGCCCCTGCAGAGCAGCTACCCCAGTCCGGGGCTACCGCATGACTCTCTCCTCTTCTGCCCTACCCCACCATCATAGCCTTAGCTCTTTCCATAGATCAGCTAATGCACTTCTGTCTTGATCCTGTCGCCCTTTCGGCTCCCTCACCAGCTTGTCCACCATGGGCTTGTCAACTGGTACATGCAACAACTTGCTGTTTGCCACCTTGCTGACTTGCAGCATCCTTGTTTCATGTCTGGATCAATTCCATGCCTTTATCTCCACAAAGAGACCTTTATCTACACAAAGATAAAATCTTTATCTCTGCAGCTCCTTCTACCCTCTGCTCATACTATTTCCTTCAAAGCAGGCATGACGTTAGTGYCTAGTTACCCTAGTGTGTCCAGTGACTCAGGTAAGTCGGCCAGCATAACTTAAGGAGCATGAAACCATCAAACTAATTGTCACTTGTTTCCTAAAGCAGGATTTTCACTTAGCTCTTTGGTGATGAGCATATGGTGAATACAACATTTCTGCTTCTTATTTAACGATCCGTTGACAGGAAAGATGGAGTAGGCAGAAATCTAAATTCTGGAATTGCTCCAATTTTTTATCCACAGGAGCCCAGGCCTTTCAGCATAGGGAAGGCAGCAACAGGAAACGAGTCAGGGGGAATTTTAGGAGCTGTTGAGATGGCTGCAGTGTTTTACATTCCCAGAACTCAGCAGGGAGGCAGCTGTCTGGTCTATCAATCCTTTCCAAGTTTCTCTTCTGCCCCACGAATGCATTCCCGTTATGCCCGTAGAACATCCGCGGCACARGCCCATCCTGGCCTTGTCCCCCTATGCACTGCAATGGGGAAACACCAGCAGCTATATGCCATCTCGCTAAAAGGAAAATGAGGCCTGTGAGCCTGCTGTGCTTGCCCACCACACGCTTCAAGTAACCCTGAGCAGTTTTAGGGTTCCCTAATCCCAGCTGGATTTCCTGTGGCAGCACACTGTGCAGGGCTGAAGGAAAAAGATCAGAAATGCCATTTTCCCTCAGTAATGCAAAGGAGAGCGTCTCTGACTGAGGCAATGGGAGCTGCACTGAGCTTTTCTCAGCTGGAAGTTGCTGTTACATCCATATTTTTCTTCCTCCTTGGCCCAGCTGCTGAATTTGCTTTCCAGACCCCCCGAGCAAAGTTGGACACTTAGCAGAACCGTCTCTTTGCCCCATGCCTGAGTTAGATGCRTGCATCACAGGGATCGTCTCCAAGAAAGCGCCGAGACGAAGGGCCGTTCCAGAGGCCGCTTGGACAACCTAACCTTTAATATGTTGCAGAGAAACAGGCCACAAAAAATGAGCTGCCTCCCCCTGCACACGCACACGCAGACCCTCGTGCCCCGGAGAAGTTCCTTTCAGGTCAGGGTCGAGACACATTAGCAGGGCTGTGTGAAGGAAGCCACTGCATTAATTAAACTAGTTCTGTGGGCAAACAGAGCGTGCCAAGCCCAGCGGACTGTCGCTGGAACCTTACACCAGCACGAAATGCAGAAAGGCCTCGGTGGAAAAATCTTGGCATCCAGAGGTTACCACTGAAGTCTGGCACGGTGTCAGCAGAAAATCCCTGCTGGCTGGTTTCTACCTGCCGAAGGAAATCTGGGCAGATGAAAAGGCAAACCTCCTCCCTTTTCCACGCTCCGTCCCGTCCCAGCCCCCGCTTCCCCCGACTGCCCAAAATCAGCTCTCGCAATTACCCCGGCGGAGGCCCGGATTCCTCCCACAAAATATGGCTGGAACGCAGCCACGAACTGCTCAACCTAAACACAAAGGGGAAGAGAAGCCTAAAATAAACACGCACGCACACAAGCGCGCACACGCACGCACGCACGCACACAGAGTCACGCCGCCGGGCGAGGAGGAGGAGGAGGAGGAGGGGGGGGGGGAGCAGCCGGTGGGAAGGTGCCTGGGTGGTGAGGAAAAATTTCATGCTGGCCTCTTTAAAGGTGTGTTATTTGTTCAAGGCTGTCCAAACATTTGCGGAGCGCTGGCAGGCCCGGAATGTGTGCAAGAGCTCCGGCAGCGTGTCTTAGGCGTGGGAAAGCTCTGCTCTCCTCAACCTTTACAGGCTTGTTCCCCCTCAGGCAGCGATTCAATAAAACCCGCGCCAGAGATTTATTGAGCTGATAATGACAGCTTCAGTCAGCAGGCAAAGCCGCGGCGGGAGCGGGGCAGAGCGACTGCCGAGCCGCCGAGGGGAGCGGAGCGGTGCAAACGCCCGGCCCGGCCGGCGCGCGGGCTCCTCGTGTCCCGCGAGGAGGTGGCGACACGCTGTTGGAAGGGGCTGCAGCGGGGCCCCCCC
>NW_020450307.1:3093541-3107698 GCF_003343035.1 Apteryx rowi | reverse complement strand
CCCTCTGGGGCGTTTTTAGCAGGCTGTGCCAGACGCGTTGGCCGAAGGGACCTGGGAGAAGGGCAGGAGGAAGGTGACGGCTCGGAGGTTCGGCTTGAAGGCATCGCTGCCGGTCGAGGTCGCACCGCCCAGCCCGCAGTGCCCAGGCACATAGAAAACGCCCCGTGAGAGCCCTGTGCCGGGGGCAACACCGTTTCTGTGGGCCCCGATTCAGCGACCCCTCAGGCAATGCGTTGAGTTCCCTTGCCGGTTTCCTTCGCAAAGCTGTGGAAGATCAGCGGCAAAGAAGGACCCGGGGCTAAGCGGCGGCGCGGAAGGCCGGCAGTTCCCTGCCGTCTCGCTGCGCCTGGTGGCCACGCCGCAGTTAAGAACACCTGCAGTTATCAAGCCCGCTTTACCGATGGGAAATGCAGGAGACGGAGGGGAAGTGACTCACCCTGCGAGGCACCGGCACAGCCAGGACCTGGCCTTTCTAAACCCCCGCCGGCGATAACCCGCGCGGGGTGAATGCCTCGCTTTGTGTGCCCGCACGGGCGGCTCAGCCCAGCAAACAGCTCTACGATACGTACGTGCGGGAAGCACGGCGCGAGGCATTCCCTTCTCTGAGCCCCGACGCCGTCCGTTCCTGGCTTTCCCGGGTGCAAAGCCGGCTAACGACGCAGCCCAGGGCCCTTCGGGCAGCGCGGTGCGGTGCAGCACTGACCCCCCCAGGGCCACTGGTGCTGCTTTAACAGAAAACGCTTCAAGGAAAACCTTTCTCAAGATCACGTTCAGTCTCGYGCTCAGCAGCCAGGGAGACCTGTCTCTCTTAGCCGCAGCGGTCAGGTACCTGAAGGTGCAGAGACACGGAAAAACGCGGCTAACTAGCATTGCTGGGATGAAAGGGAGCTCACATCGCCCCTCTCGTTTAATTATTACCGGCTGTGTTCTTCTTGGCGTCGCAAACGTTTGGGAACTTGGCGGCTTACTGCCCATATTAATACAAAGTGTTTTCTCTATAGTGAGAGTATTTTGTGGTGCTGGAGGGGGTGGCTTTAGCCTCATGCCTGGAACAGCTAGACTTTCTCAAGCGCTAGGTTCAAATCCCAGCAGGATCTAATGAGAGCTTCGTGTTGCTAGATGAAGAGGGAGCGTTGCGGGTGTTTCGGCTGAGGCTGCTGCTCTGCATGGACCTTACGGTTCCAACAGGCCTTTGCAATTTGGCTGTCAACAAAGAGGGCAACTGGTTTCTATAATAAACACTCGGGGATAGATTTTCAAAGAGCAGAGGCCCTGCCTCGTTTGGGTGCGTGTAATTTGTAACAGAGAGCAAATTCAAGTGTCTGGATTGCTGCCTCTTTCTGGCTTGCACTTGGCTCTAGCATTTGGGCCTGGGCTTTGGGGGCACGAAGGAAGCCATTCCTCTGAAAATACGTGCCCTGGTACATTGGAGCTTCCCTGGTCTTATTGCTAAGTGTCTTCAGGATTGCAATTTCGGGTGATCTCCCAGCTGGGGAAGGAAAGCTGGCTGTTTACTTTTAGACAGGAACTGTCTTTGCTCTTAGCCTTAACCTGCCATGGTGTCTAATCACCTTCTCTGACCCCTAATATTGATCCTTTACAGCATTTGTGACTTCACATGCAATTAAAGAAACGCATTTTGTCCTGACTTGCTCCTGCCTGGCCTGTAAGGGCCCCCGTCAGCAGTTTGCTCGGGGGTAACAGCCTCTCCGTAATCACAGAGGTGAYGCTGCCTCTGCACTTGCRTGTTTTCTCTCCTGCCCTCTGGGCCCGTCTCAGCTCTTTGGCATTATTTAGTGGATGTGGCTCTGAACTGGGTACCMCACAAAGGATTCCTGCTGCTGTGCAAACCTATATAAACCTGCRCTGTATTGCAGCTCCGGTTGTTGCAGACCTCAGGCAAACAGGGAACTGGGGATGCCACCTGATGAGGAAGACGCCCAGGCCCTACGGTGAATGCTCACAGAAGGTGCAGAGCGGCTCTCTAGCCTGACACTGGATGTGTTCTGCTCCCTTACGTAAGCCTGGGGAGAGGCAAAAAGATTGCATGGAGGMGGAAAACATTTGACTTAGAAATACAGGCTAAGTTCTGCAGAATAAATACAGCTGAAATAGTGAATCTGCAAGCGGGGTCTACAGACGAAGCGTATGTCCCCCCTCGGGAAGCATCCCGCTGCTGGCAGGGGAGGCGGCAGGAGGTGCGGAGCGCTTTCCGCTGTCCCTGGCGCTTCCTTCCCGGAGCCCGAGCCCGACCTCGCCGCGTTATGCAACCCTGCCTGGAGCCCTGCAAACGAGCAGCTGGGTGCTCGCAGCCTGCGGCTCTCCTGCTGACGCCCGGCCAGCCCCGTCGCGCGTCGGATGCCTGCTGCCCAGAAGCGGGGCACTCTGTCCAGCTGCTAAGTGCATCCTCAGACAGCGCTAACTGCAGCCGGGAGGGAGCTCTTCCCCTTCGGCGACGGGAGCGCGACTGCGGGGAGCGCCCAGCTGCCCTCCCGGAGCCGTCCGGAGGCTGGCTGAGCGGAGCACGTGCAGCAGCTGCCCAGCCATAAAGCTGTCTATCTCTTCCAGCAGTGGTGTGAGTTGCTCCGTGAAACGTGCCCTCCTGGCAAAGCAGCCCCCTGCTCCTGAGTCGCTGCCTGGCCCGGCTCTCCAGGAGGGCAGCTGCCTGCCTGGGTGGCAGGTACCAACCAGCTCCGGTTCTCTCGGCGCTGCCCCGGGAGAAGCCCTGGAGATGCTGCATGCGTGTGCATGCACGCACACACACACTCTGCTGGATCCCTAGCCTCTTCAGCATCTGTTCCACATCACCTTCCTCCTTTTCCAGGCTCTGTGGACTTGTTCCATCCTCCCCCCAGATGTTTCCATCCTCTRCATCCCCTCATGGCATGGATAATCCTAACAGCACTGAGGAGCGAGCGCAGATGTCTCGGTTCTGGAGTAAGCTCTGGTGCAGGAGGTGTGCAAAGCTGTGCTGCCGAATGCACCGACCGCCTGCAGGGCCTGAGCTTGGGAGCCCTGGTGGAAGGCACCAGCTTCCCAAAGGAGCTGCCCTTCTGCAGCGTAAGCCCAGTTCCCCCACCCTGCCTAGCTGTTGAAGTAGGCGCACTGGACGGTAGCACAGATCACATCGCTTTCCATAGCCAAGGCACCTGAGCGGCAGAGGACTGCCAAACTCAGCGCTGCCTCACGTGCGGGTGCCCGCGATGCCCCATCATTTCCCCTAAGAGGCACCCAGCAGCTCCTCTCTCCTCCCCCTGCCCGGCTCCTTTCGGCAGCCTGCAGCGGCTGAGCGGACGGGAGGAGCCCTGCGTGCCCACGGGGCAGCTGCGCCGCGGGCCTGACCCACGCGGCAGCACTGGTGGCGGGCAGCGGGCAGCGAGAGGCRCGGGGAGCGCCGAGCGCGCGCGTACGGTTCCTGCTGCTGAGGGGCTCCCTCTTTCCTGGCGCCTTATCGAGCTTGCTAGCTTCTAACACGCTCCCAGGATGAAAGCACAAGGGCAGCGATTGTCCGAGTATTTACCGAAGTTTAGGTCTGATAAGCCCTGTTGATTTTACAAGTGCTCCTTGCAGCCCCAGGAATGGCTTTATGGCTGGAGGTAGCAGGTGAAATACTTTGCGGTGGAGAGGAAGGAGGGGAGACACCTCAACCAAACCCACCCTTATCTGCTTGTTCGGTGATTATTTCTCTGCAATTTAACTCCTTGCGAAGTACTCCGGGCTCCTCCAGCGTCCTGTGTGCTTTCCATCACCTCTCTGCAGGCTGCTCGCTTGAGATTAGGAAGGTCATCGTGAAATGCCCCATATTTACATTTTTCCCGAGAGTTTGAAGTTAAGAAAGGAAACATTTGTACTGAATGGCAGAAGAACTTCCTCTTGCTGAGATCTATTTGTCTATGGGTTGATTTCTTTCAAGGAAGTGGTAGAACATCTCTTGCTAAAGATGTTTAAAAGTAGACCAAAAACCAGCCGGCACCGCAGTCTTGCATGGCGTAAACGGGCATCAATGCCGTCTAAAGGTTTGAGCCTAGAAGGGCAGAACAGCCCTGCGCCTCGGCTGACAGGCCGCTTCCCTGAGCTCTCAGCCCTTAACCACCCGCCTGCACGTGCAGCTCAGGGAGCAGTTCCAGCAGGGCGATGCCAGGGTAAAGCTGAGGGATAAACGTGCTGCCAGTAAGAACGAACGTCACAGCATTTGAGCGAGGGTTTATGCTTCCCGAGGAGATGCCCCTTGCCTTTCAGTGTTCTCCTTGCAAAACGTTCCTTGCTGCGCTGTATGTGGCAAAGGAAGAKCCCCACGATGCTTCAGATTTTCGCATAACCAGAGATTTCATATGCTTTCATTTTTGCATGACCCTTCTGACCATCTTAATGCTTAATCCTTCTCTGTCCCTTCTCACTACAGCTTTTTGTACATTGGCTTTATTTTACAGGTGGAAAAAAATGAGGATTCGTATGCCTAGGACTGGATAAACCAAACCAAACTAACATGTCTTAAATTAGGGACAATATAAATCAAGGCACAAAAACCTCTGGACAAACCTTTACTAGCACCTGGGAAACCTGCAGCTGTGCAAGAACCTTCGGTCCTGGAGCATGGGACCTCGCAGAGAGGGCTCTGAAATGAACAGAAACTGCTGAAGTCTTCCTTTTTCCCCTGTGTTACTCAGGTTCAGCACCAAAACAATGAATCGTTCTGTAAATGCACTTGACTGGGGTGAGGATGGGAGCTTAGATTTTTCAGATAGGAATAGAAAAGGGTTTGGCATCCTCAGGAAGTCAGAGGATCTTTTCTCTTAGTAGCTTAGATGTTAGAGCAGGGGAAGGCATTTGAAGTCAGGCAAAATAAATAATTCAGTTTCTACATCAACACRAATTTCCTCTCTGCTAGCTCTGCCGTTTGTCTGTAATTCTGGAAAGCAGCCTTCTTTAAGATGGCATTTAAGTGTATTCTTAAGTGCTTTTAGATTCAACAAAGCACTTAAGAGCATGTTTTAAGTTAAGCACCTGTTTAAGTGTTTTGCTGAACTGGGTCCTTCTTACATTCCTGCCTCTCCAATAAGCATTTTTATAACGTACAGTGTGTGTGAACATAAGTAGAGATTGTATAGCTAAGACAGCATATWAAAT
The DNA here is from genome assembly GCF_003343035.1 of Apteryx rowi. NCBI lineage: Eukaryota > Metazoa > Chordata > Aves > Apterygiformes > Apterygidae > Apteryx > Apteryx rowi. The sequence continues at coordinate 3,102,571 of NW_020450307.1, read as the reverse complement.
CTCTGTATATTGTAGGTGCATACGTATGTTTGTGTGTTTGCATGCAGGCATATATAGATGCTTATCTGGATGTAACAACAAATATGAGGTATCGGTGCGTAAGTGCCCTCTTTCAGAATAAAGCTGATAACTGCTGTAAACCTCCCAGGCGCTGGCAGGGCTTGCATGGTTGATGTTAGGCGACAGGGCTTGGTTGCCCGCCTGTTGCTATCATTTTAAAGTCTAACTGGCTGCCAAAACCACCAAGGCAGTTGATATTCCAGGTATCAGCAGTCCGGCTGCCGTAGGTGCCCGCAGCTCCCAGGAGCGGCTCACTGGGCGATGGGTGACATTGCTGATGGGTAGGACGCCTGAAGCGACCGGTCATGTCCAGCCACCGTGGAAGCGTGGCTCTGGGCTAAGACCTGCCGCGAGGCCCGAGCGCGCGACCGGATCCGTGGCTCCTTCAGCCCGCGCAGGTTGCAGCCGGAGCCGGGTTYGCCGCCCTGGAGCCCGCTGGCCAGCCTGCCCGCGGCAGCCCCGAGCGGGAACCAGTCCCCAAAAYGAGGGGCCGCTTAGCTGCTACGCTGCATCCAGTCCTCAGGGTTGCAAAGAGGATCTGCGGGGCGAAGAGCTACGGCTGCAGCCACGGCCGTTATCAGTCGTGACAGGAGTTAACTCCTGCAAGAGGCAAGCCTTCCTCCGGCATACGTGCTGCTGAGCAGGATCTGGCGCCAGGGCTAATCCGCTCTGACCAGCTCGTGTAGGGCCCTGGCCACGCTGCTTCGGAGGGGAAGTTCAGCGCTTGGCTTTCTGCTTTTCAGCTATCTGTCGAACAAAGCGTCTTTCTTCCCGCGGGCTGGCTGACCTAACACAAGGGGAATTGTCTTCCTCTCGCACAAAGGGCGAGGGGCGGGAAGCCGCCCGGTGCCGCGCTGGGCTGCACCTGTGTCTGCAGCCCGGCACGGGCGCACGGCGCTGCACGGCGCTGCACTGCGCTGCACCACGGCGGCTGCCCCGCGGCCCTCACCTGGCAGCGGGAGCAGAGCCGCTGTGCCACGCCGTGCCGTGCCGCACCGTGCGTGGGAACGCTCCACCTCCGCCCTTCGCCCCAGACGCTGCATCTGTCCTGGGGCTGCGCCCAGACACCCAGGTTAATGAGTTAACCAAGGCAGGCGGGGAAGAAAGGGACGGGTCCGAGGAGTCAAGTACGCGAAGCCCTTAAACAAGYTTTATGGTCCGCCTCTTATCAGCCACCCCCTCTCCGAGCAGGAGTCGCCTAGCGCTGCGCTCCACACCGCGGGAGCACGGGCAGAGCCGCCTGCTTAACTCCTCGCACCCTCGCGCCGGGGCTCGCGCCGCTCTCCGGCCAGACCGTGGCCGGGGCACACCGGTGCGCTCGCGGCCGGGCTTTAGGAAGCGGCGACGACAGCCGTGAGCCAAAGAGAAATATTTTGTCACAGCTGATGGGAACGTTTGCACGTCGGTACATTTTTCTCATGACGTAGCTCAGTTTGGTGCTGCCCAGGCCAGACCAGAGGATGCTAACGTGAACCGTCTGTCGCAGGCTAGGAACTCTCTAATCTCAAATAGTAATAGAGAAGCTGTAGCCAGAGCTGTGGGTATCAAAGAGAATGTTTTGTTTGTGGCCATACGGTTTTGAAACCCTTCRATCCACTTGAAACAAACCTCAGCTTAAGCCTCCGATTTTTTCCAAGGTTCAGGCTTCAGAGCGCTGCAGAGCACAATGAAGTTCTACCTGGAACCATGGAAGACCCACAGTGAGCTGAAAGCCCCATTGCTTCTCCTACTTTTTACCTTTCTTTTCCCGTCCTGGTCCTTCTTCAGACGCCCCAGCAAACCAGAATCAATCAATGGCTTCTGGCTGCAAAGGCATCCAAGGCATGCCACATGGATCTCCGAGTTTTCCTTGCACTCTGGGTTGCTCAGATGCAGCTTTTCAGTCCCGCCTCATTTGTAGTCCCAGTCGGAAGCCGGCTGTCAAAGAACAGGATCACCCAGTCCGCAGAGCCTCTACCCTCTTAGTGGTGTGAGTCAACAGTCATCCGACGGACAGTGCAAGATTCCTGCCGTGTGCCCCGTAGGCCTGATCCAGGGGCTGCCGATGTCAATGGCGAGACTCCAATGGGCTTTGGAGACGGTTCGGAGGCCAGCTGCCTCCGAACCACCCCGCTGAGCGAGGAGGCTGCTTGACAACGCACGTGTGGCTCATCAGGGCCCGTCCCTGAGTCCCCAGGCAAAAAGAGGATGGAGCAACAGAGGTGAGGCTACCTCCAAGACACCCACCCAGGGGCCAGGCACCCCACCCTGAGCACCAGGGCGGGGGTTGCTAATTTATTGCAATTGGCATGCCGTGAGACAGGTGGTCACGGAGGCGTGCAAGCGGAGGCAGCTGTGGCGTGGAGGCCGGAGCCCCGTCCGCAGCCACGGGGCAGGTGCGAGGAGGGTGCACGAGGCCACGGCTGCCAGGGCTGCGTCACGTAGAGGAGTAGAAAAATGAAGTGTCACTGTCCTTTCTGTGATATTTTATAAAAGGGAAACGTAAGCATGCAGTGATTGTTTAGAAGTCACGATGGAGCCAGGCACTCAGATCATCTCTTGCTGCAGCCCAGATTGCCTCTGTGACCATGCAGACCGATGTCTCAGAGCAAATATCCAGGAATGCAATGGTTAATTACAACTGCGCTGCAAATGCTCCTCCTTCCGCTTCAGAGTCAACAACCCCTTTGCACCCCTCTGAGCCCTGAGCAGCTCCTCTCCTCACCCGCCTGCGGTGATCTGCCAGGGATGGGGAAGTGGGTGGCGGAAGAAGAGACATGCAGGAGGCAGCTTCTGCAGCCACATCCCTGTGCAGTGGCAGCGCTTCCCGTGGCCGGGAGTTCGCGCCCGGGGCCGAGGGAAGCCGGGGAGCCTGCACGTTCCAGCTCCTGGCTGGTGCTGCTGCCCTGCCACACGCTGGCTCTGCCCTGTTTCCTTGTGTGTGTGTGCGCTGTTGCTTTTGGCACCCAGGATGGTGTTTACACTTTGCATGCAGAATAACACAACTTGATATGAATCTAGCTTGGGAAAGAAGAAAAAAAAAGGAAAGAAAGAAAGAACGAACCCCAAACTCTGCAGCTGAAAAAATACTGCCAGCTCCCCTGGCAGCCAAGATCAACAGCCAGGACAGGCTATACTGCTTTCTGGGGGGATGGGGATGGGTTTTGCGAACCCGCTACTAATTTGTGATGAAAATAATCACAGGAGGAAGGCAGATGGGTGGCTGCCCATCAGGAGGGCTCACTGGAGCAGGGAGGGTATCGACCAGGTGGATCCCTTGCAGTGAACTGGACTATTCTGGAAATACCGCCCGGGCCGCTGGGCCCCGTGCAGGAATTRCTAGGTGAACTTCAAGACCTGCATCGCCCTGCTAATCAGGCAGGTTGGTCACAGCGGTCTGAGCTGCTCGGTTTTGCATCCGTGCGGGGCAGCGAGGCGAGCGCCACGGGACAGAGATGCTGATCCCCAGCCCTTCTCACACGAAGGCCGCTTACAGCTAATTTGCAGTTCTGCTAAGGGCTTCTCAGGGCACTGGCCTCTGAAGAGAGAGAAGACATTTTTTCTGGCTGTCAGTTTTCCTTAAGTCCTAAAGTGGTGTCATCTGGATAGAGTGAGGAATCACCAGGACCTTCTCCTCTGCCCTGTCTCTGCCAATTGTCTCCAGGATTTTCCACTCTCGTCCACCTTTCCAGTTCAGCTCTTTTTCAATCTCAATAGCCTTATTGCCATGACACGGTTTGCAAGTATTGCCAAAGTTAATACATCAAATGTCCGTCCCTAGGAGCAAGCATTTCTCAGCACAATTACTCCCCAAAGACTCATCCAATTCACAGGCCACGGCTGAACACTACGGTTTAATGTCCTCATTAAATAACAATGAATAACCAAAAAAAAGTCCCATCAATGTCATTCTGGTTTCAGAGTATGCTGCCTCTTGGACTAAAAATCTCAGGGCAACATAAGCAGAGCTTTGGGAGTTTGTTCCAGCATTTATTTGGATTACAGGCACCCATCCAAAACTGGGCCCCTGTTGTGCTAGGCATCGCGCAGACAGAACAAGGAAAAGTCTCTGGCCCAAAGAGCTTGGACAATGCAGACGTATAAATGATTATTCTTCTCATTTTATTGACGTGTGAGGTGCTTAGGGATTTGCCCAGGGGCATGCAGTGAGTCAGCACCAGAGCTAGGAATTAAATCCAAATCTCCAGAGACTAAACTACAAAACCAGTTCTCCCTCCAAGATGTAAATCCCAGCTCTGCAGGCCTTCCCRTGGAATTTGCACTAGTGAGGCTACTGCAGGCGCTTCCGAGACTCAGAGCAGCTCCGTGTCTGGCTAGCCAGCTTCTCCTTTGCTTTCAAAGGGRTGCGACTGGTGCATTCAACCCCAGAGCTGTCTGCGTTTCTGCAGGGTTTGGAGCGGTGCCCACGCACTTACCCAGTTCTCTGGGCAGCTTGGGATCCGGGAGGAGGAAAGCCGTGCACATGCTGTCAGCACGTTAATTCTGTTTTTCTGCTGCTTGGTGTCTCACAGACTGCAGAGGGCTCAGATAGACGCTCASATTACCACAGTGTGCTAAACCCCCTGCTCAGCTGAGCCGAGGTAACTGATGCGTGCGTGCTCTTATTCGGCGGCAAACGCGGGTTGATTCGGTTTAGCTTAGCTGCCTGTGCTGGCCACCTGCACTGGGCTGTGCTGCGCAGCGTCTGCCGCAGGGGCAGAGCTGAGGGGCAGACAGTTGCCAAGGCTCAGCTGGTGCGTGGTAGCACAGAAAGCTTTAGCAACTTGCTCGTGTCTTTCAGCCCTTCAGACAGAAACTCTGTATCTGGCCTTACCAGATGAATAAACAAGAGGTGATTCACAAGGCTCGGAAGAAACCTCTCCTCAGTTATCCCAGAAAACTGCTAGCAACAGTTTACATGCACCTTTTTTGCAGCCTGATCCTGGCCTTTCTTGGATGCTGGTCCCTGGACTAGCTGAACCGCAGGTCTGATCTATGCAGGAGAAACACAGCCACACCACAAATGACAGGACAAAGTTTAGTGCACGTCCTGGCACTTCCCTGATCTCTCTTCCTCCCCGCTCTGATGGAAGCACCCACTAGCTGCTAGTCATTTCCTCTGTTAGTCGTGGAGTAGAAGAGGTGGACACAGCAGGCACCTCTACACACAGAGGTGTGCACATGCACACCTCATTCAGGTCGGATCCATGCTGCCAAGAGATCCAGCCGTGTCCCAGCCGGATCAGCAACAGTAGACCCACGGCCTTACATCCTCCTTGCTCCGATTCTCGCTCCCATCCAGACGTGGGGATGTTCAACAGGCTGGGAGCTACTCCTGAAAAACACATCGCCGGCCTCATAAAGAAGAGCCTCCTACAGAGGCATCTGAGCAAAGATGTCCCCGTCCCTGGGCAGGGAGGCAGTGGTGGGCAGGAAGCCCGAGTCGTTAGCATCGTTGTTTCAAGGTTCAGTCGGGTGCTCAGGGATTAGCACCTCGGCACCGAGGGCGCAGCTGGGTGGGAAGGGGCAGGGAGCCCACCGGCCAGGGCCYCTCCACCTCGCGCTCACCTACGTCAGAAGGAATAGGCAAGAGGGTGTATTTCCGGAGAACCTGTTTTCCAGATCCCTTGGCGTCCTTCCACCGCTCTCGGCGTATGCGTCATCATTTTATGAGGCTGCTTCATTCCCCGGGAGCCCCCATCTCCTCCCTTTCTCTCTCGCACACACACATTTTATTTATTTGTTTACGACACTTCGCCTTTCCCCAGGATGCCTTTCATCTGCGAGCGCTTAACCGTTTCAGCGACAGAGACCTGAGGGCAGCAGCTCCGGGAGGCAGGGCAGAGCCGGCTCCCCCGTCGTTTTTCCCCGACCTCGCCGCCTTTCCCCGCGCGGCTGCAGAGCGGGGCTCTTGCGCTCTGCTAGGCCAGGAGCCTGGTTGCCCCCCCATGCTTCCTTCTGGACCACAGCTGCGAAAGCTACCTGGGCACCATCGCCCCTGCCCTGGGGTGCAGGCACCGACAGGAGGACGCACCTAGAAGCGGACCTGGAAAGGCGTCCGGCTAGCACGGCTGCAGAGGCACCTCCTTCGTCCAAAAGGACTTCGAGCCACGCAGACGYGTGGCTGAGAAATAGGCCTTCTCGCCCAGTGAAGTGCCTCCTCGGAGGCCTGATTTCGCCCCCTGGGACTGGCCTCTCCCTCAGTGGGACGGTGTCTCCGAAGGAGACGATGAGTCCAGCCCGAAGCAGCAGCCCGGCCACCCTCGTGCTGCGGGTGTTGCCTCCAGACGCTAACTGCTGCCCTTGGCTCCTCTGTAAAGGGTTCTGGCAGACCTTTTGCCCATGGATTGAGCGCAGGGCTGTGAAGCAATGGGGCTAGCTGCTTCCACACGTCACGCTTCGAGAGGAGGCTTAACTCTTCTGCCCCTTTCTCTAGCCTTTGGGCTCAGCTGGGCTCATTTCCCCACCAGGGCGTCAGCCCACTGCATCCCACTCTCTCCTCTGCCCCCTGTCACCCCCATCCCTTCCGTCATGACGTCTCATCCCCAAATGACCTTTCTGGCTGTGGGGGAAACACTGAGTCCAAGCCAGGGCTCAGCTGCGCAGGCAGGTCCGAGGCAGAGGCCTCTGTGGGAGCAGGCTGCATGGGGATATTTGAAAATACTCTCCTGTGCAAAGCAGAACGTAATGAGAGCTGCCAGGGAAAAGCTGCGTATTACCGTGTGCTACCTAAGGTGTGCTCATCTCCCGGGGACTACAAGCAAAGGTAGGTTCTACGTATGCCAGAAGGCTGTGATACACACTGAGCAGGAGTCAAGGAGCCAAGGAAAAGTGTGGGCACATCCACAGGCCATATCCCTCCCGTCTGATGGCACCAGACTCCGAAAGGCCAAGGGAAATGGCAGCCTTTCATACACCTCCAGGTGCAACCCTGTACAACTGACCTCTAGTGCTACATCTGTGGCCAAGGGATGTGTCCGGGAATGCAGTGCTGCTCTCCAGGGAAGAACAGCCCAGAAAACACATAGGTAGGGAAAATCCCAGTGAAAACTTCCATGGTGCTTTGCAGAGAGGCAGAGGAGGCAAGGTCTATCTCCTTCCTGGGAGGTGTGGGTGCACGAGGGCAGGGTCAGACTTTGCAGCGGGTATTACCACTTCCAGGGTAGTTTTCAGCACCCAGTATGAGCGTGGTTTTGTGTGGGGGCATAAATAACCCAGCCTGGCAAGTGTCAACAGCAATTAGTGTTTCACACTCAGCCTGAGAGGGCGATAAACATTCACAAGTGACCAAGCAGTGCCGGCTGCCTGCGAAGCGGTGGCAGACAGGAGGAGGGGAGGAAGCGGAACAAAGCCTTCTAATGCCATGGCTTTGTCAAGCGAAGTTCCCGGCTTGGTGGGAAAGACGCCCCATCCCGCACATTTCTTGTCTCCCCCTTGTTGCTTTGCAGTTACTGATTGCGGAGGCCCCAGGCGTTAGTGCTCGGCTCCATGCAAAGCTGCGTCACTTCAGAGGGAAGCCGGTGTGGAGTGGGGTTAGCTAAACCCGTGCTAAAGGCGGTGCGAGTGCTCTTGTAGCCACACTAAACCAGGCTGCAGCTGAGCCGGAATCGCACAGCACAAGACTGAAATGAATCCAACTTGAACAGTCTTTTACATCAAATAGAAAAAACCAGCTTCACGTTTCTGTCCTGGGAGTGTGGCGTAGGTACACCTATACCAGCGCAGGAAGAGGTATATGTGCAAATGGCAAACACACCTTGCCRGTAAGCCAGTTTGCCATCCTGATTTTGGTTAACTGATGCAAATTGTCCTTTCAAAGTTCTCCTGCTGCTTTTGACGGTGTCCATGGACCGTGGATGACTTGCTCCTGCTTGGCATTTGTGCGATGGAAAGACAAATGGGTGCTTAGCATTTAGGTAAATGAAACTTTAGAGTTTGACAAAACTGGTATTTTGTTACTATAACTGCCAGCCTTTTTATCAGGCACCGCCAGGACTGACAGCCAGCTCCAGCCACACCACCTGGCAGGCTCCCGCATTCCTGCTAACTTTGCTAGGACGCATGCAAATGTGGGGGCTGGGGATGAAATGCTTCTGCAAGCATTTTCCAGGCTACCTGGTGAAGCCTTATGGAGTACGTGTGGAGCAGCACAGGCTTGGGCAGCGGGAGCAGAAGGCAGCTCCCCAGCACCGGGGTGCTGCCACCATACCAGCACTGGTAATAAGTGACTCTGTCTCGCTCCGGGCTCCCYGCTGCCAGCGCTGCTGGACTCTTGCTCACATCTCCTCCTGGCACTGGCGGATAAAAGCCCTGCTGTGCCAGATGCTGTCCAAACACTGCCACAGGGACAAGCCTCCGCCGTCCCCAGCTGGGGGGACAAAACGAGTGTTTATCCTTGCCTCAGCCCCGAAGAGCAGAGGCCCGGGGAAATCCGCGCTGAAATTTCCAGCGCGAGGGCTAAGCGGCCAGGTCTCACGGGAGAAGAGGGACTGATGACATCCCAGCCTAGGGCTCCTCGGAGTYGCTTGGGGAGCCCGGGGCAGAGCTGGAGCCCGAATCGGCCTCTTGCTTCTCCGCAGGAGGTGCAGGCTGACAAGCCCCCGCCACGAGAGCAGCTCGTGTCGCGAGCCTGCACGGGGCTGTGTCTCGTGAGGACGAGCAAGCTGAGCGCGGAGGGGGTGACGCCTGCGGAGAGGCATCGCCTGCCTGCCGCCAGCGCCACGCCGTGCTCCGCCAGCCCCCGCTGAGGGTCCTGTGGCTCCTAAAAGCCACCTTTGCCGCATTGCCTCCTGAAGCCAGGGGGAGGATTGCCCCCCCTTTCCGCCGGCCTCGAGCGTCCTCCGCGTCCGCGGGGCAGCGCCGGGCTCCGCAGACGCGATTAAAAGGCAGACGCTCTCCTTCGGCAGCCCGGCGGCGGCAGCAGCTCCCGCCTGCCCTTCCCCGGGCGCCCCCGCGCCGCACGCGCCAGCCCCGGCGCTGGGAGAGCTGCGG
>NW_020450307.1:3076881-3093331 GCF_003343035.1 Apteryx rowi | reverse complement strand
GCCGCCGCCGCCGTTGCCGTTACCGCTACCGCTGGGTCTGCGCGCCTGGCGCTCGCAGCTGCGGCCCCCCTGCCAGTTGCAGGCTGCCGGCAGCGCCCGACGGTTGTGCTCCTATCCGCAAAGGAGCTCTTCCTCCCGGAGTAATAGCGGAGTCACATGGATCCCATTAGCTTAACAYGAAGCAGAACCAAAGCCACCAGCGCCGCCCCCACCCTGCCTCCGCAAGAGACGCCGCACGACAAAAACCTCCGTACGAAGCCAGGCCAAAGCGCCCCCGTGCCTGCCTCCGGAGCCCGTGCGCAAGGAGGGCACCCGGGGCCGTCCGGAAAGGGCCGCTCGGGAAGGGGGCATTCGCCTGAGGCGACCTGCTGCCGCCAAGGGCTTCCTTTTCACCGCACGGGCTGGGACTACCGCGCTTGGTGCACCCGCACGGCCAGCGCCCTGCCGGCCCCAGGGCCCCGGCAGGCAGCGCTTTCCGATCGTTTCGCTAATATCTGCGGGGGCTGAAAGAAATCACCAGGGTTTGCGCTCCCCGTCACACACCMCCCCCCCCCCCCTTGCGCAAATCCGCGTCAGAAGAGCAGCCTCCGAGCTTCCGTGCCTGCAGCGGGGAGCTGCGAGGGGCGGCACCGCCGAGCCCGGGCGCCCGCGCGCAGCAGCATCGCCCGTGCCGCGGCGGGAGCGGGCAGGCGCAGCCGGCATCGTCCCGCAGCTTTGGGGTGCCTCCGGCACAGCTCACCGCGGTGCTCGGGCGCGCTGGCGCTTGCAAACGAGCCGAAGCAGTTTGCCGCTGTAGTCTCAGGGTGATTAACTCGAGTGTCAGGCCATTAACTTTTTCACACTTGCAGCCTCTAAACCCCCATATAACTCAGAGGCRACAGATTCGCTGTTTATTTTCTGCTTAAGGAGAAGTCTGTTACAGGTTACAAAGGAAAACAACTGTTCCCCAGATTTATGGTCAGGCTTCAGGGCAGATAGCAGGACAAAGGAGTCGGTTTTAAAAGCCGAAGGCCAGGTCCTTGTCGGCAGAAACTGGCATCGAGGAAGCGGCTTCTCTCAGCTGCAGATCTGGTCCAGGCCTCGCGCTTGAGGCGTTTTCTTTCACCATCTTTGCCCTTTCCTGATGGAGCAGGACTTGCGTGTGAAGGGCAGCTGTGCCAATTATAATGCGGCAGTCTCAGGGCATGGTTAAAACCAGGTTAAGTCTTGGTGTGTACAGGAGCCTCATGAACAAGATACATCTCCTCATCTGTCACAGGTCGTCTTCTCACCTTTTTAAGCATTTGGGAGCAAGGCCCATAATTTGCAATGTGTGGAATGGGAATTCTGCGTCTGTGCTACCAGCTGGGAGATGGCCTTTGATTTTATCGTTAGACAGTGCAGGGCTGGGGACTGCAAGTGTCTTGGAGTAATCTGAAGGTGTCCTAGGGCTCACTCCACCACCTGCCTCTTGTTTATAATGTAAACTTCTCCTCCCTGTCCCTTCCATTCCACAAGGGAATGTGCCAGTACAGACAGATAAATGCATATCTGGACAGTGACATTCCCAGCGGAAAACAGAGGCTCTGCGTCTGCCTCCGCCGCAGGCCAGAGGCCACACCACGATGGGGACAGAGCAAGAAGGGAGGAGGGCTGAGGATGGATTTGCCTGCAGGTGTTACTACTCATCTTTGCAGCTATCTATTTTATTTTTTTTTAGGTAGGAAATATTTTGTATGCTGCAACAGGCGTGTTTTTGCATATCACTGCTGCTTGGTGACAGCCTATATTTGCATTATGGCTGAGGAGGGACACTGGAGACAAGAAAACTTGAACCAAAAAGGGAGCTCATTTAAGGAATCAGATCGCTAAAGGAATTTGGTCAGGACATCCATAATTTGTTTGGAACCAAGCCCAAGAGCATCTTCTCAGTCTGCTGTAGTTGGTACACAGGGGCTGGTTTTTATCGATAGAGCTCCAAGGCCTCAGCCTCATTATCCCCATTTTAGAAATGAAGCAGTAGCGGAAGGAGGTGCTGTGTTTTGAATAAGGTCACCAGGGAAGCTAGCGGTACATCACAGCTCTCCCAAAGGTCTCAGCCGYGTGCCCTACCCACCAGGCACCGCTGGAAGTGTCCTGCAAGCAAAGCGTTGTTYGCAGGGGCCTGAGAACGTCACGGCTCCGCGGTAGCTCCCTGACCTAGAGCTGCTTGCTTACCAGTTGCCGGTAAAGTCCGTCTGCCCTTAAGGATAGAAATGTAGCCCACATGGAGAGCAAAGTCTGATGTTGCCTGCGGCATACTTCTTGCTTGGAGATATTGCCCGTGGATTAGCGAAGGTCGGGGATAACTGCTCCAGCCTTTCCCAGTCTCTTCCTCTACTGCAGGTTAGCGCTACATGTGAAAATTTTGTTGATTTAGACTGATCTGTAAACACATGGAAAAATCCCACCCAGCCTGGGGGAGCCATGGGAGCAGAATTTCTAGAGCGGATGTAATCGTACTGGCAAACTGAAAATACCCCACCCCTTGGCCAGCAGCACGTTAGGAGAACTCGTATGATCCCTGTGGGCAAGAAAGCTCCTTATCAGCAAATGCCGTGCCTTCTTGGTCCTGGCACCCTCTCTCTAACAAAGCTCCATCCCAGCATACCCTCTGCTCCTCCTTTCTCTGCCTTTYGTCTTTTCATCTCTCCTCTCTCTCCTGCCCATTTTCATTTCGTCCTGACAACGTTTTTTCCTTGCAGAATGTGGGAGGGATGAAAGCTGCAGATAATTAATAACCCCAACACTTTCGGCTCTGTCTTTATGGGAGAACTCAGAAATTCCTGCTCCCTCCACCTCTGCCTCCCCCTGCAAATGCTCTCTCACTTCCAGTCATGTGCTGTCTGTTCTCATTGCCTGATAAATTGCAGCTGACAGCTCTTGCTCCGAAAGACCTAGCTTATTTTTTTGTGCGCTTGCAGCTAGGGATTCAGTTTGAGCTAGGACGGGAGATGGCTTAACGGCTCTTCTGGGGGTGCAGCTGATCAGCAGGCAACCCCCCGTGTGCAGAATGCAGCTTCTTGGTAGGCTGCTGAGATAATCTGTCTTATGGGATAAAGCCATGGCGAGGAGTGGGGACTCCCTGTCTCCCTAGCCCCAAGGATGGCAGGAATAACATCTCTTTCCCCTTCTCTCTCTCCTGTTCTGTTTCTGCCAGCTGTTTTCCAGCACCTCTGCAGGTCATTCAGGCTTCGGGCAAAGGTGGCTGCTCTTCTTATTTGCTGGCTTCTGTTCTTTCCTACTGTCGAGTCAGTTGGAAGTAAGTACTTTGTGTATAAAGGGAGATTAGCTGCAAAGGCAAAAGGCAAGCCCTAAAGGAAAAGAGGTTTGGGGCAGCACTTTGTGGGGGGAACAGATCAGAGCTGCTGCAGAAACTATCTGAGCAAACAGCAGGAGACACAACACGGAGAGGCGAAGGAGAAGCTGCTGATGACCTCTGATCACCTCCCAAGAGCTGCATGGGAAATTCAGTGCTGGATCCATTTGTGTTCAAAGGAAAGAGCTAGGCAGACACTGAATGTCTCTCTCTCTCTCTCTCTCTCTCTCTAACAGAAGCATTATTTCTCCTAAGCATCGATTTTGCAGCAGCATGGTCACCAGAAACCTTGCCTGCTTTGCAGAACTCTGGAGAATAAACACAGGGGCCTGGGTCTGTGCTCCCCCATGGCAGCTGCATGAATGCGCTGCCTTCTGCAACCAAGGCCGAGGCCGCTACCTTCATGCAACAGTGCAGCTTCTCCTCCATAGATCCACCCAGCGGAGCTGAATCTGTTCAGCTGTAGCACAGAGGTTTGATGTTCTTAAGTTGAACATTGCATGGACAGAAAAGAAGCCTCTGGCATTTCTGCAGCTCATAAGATGCTGGGGAGGGTCCCCTTCACTTTGGAAACCCCTTGGAAGGAAGGGTGCCCRTTCTTCCCAGGGCTGCTTTCATGAGCAGAACTGTAAAGGAGCYGTGAGCAATGGTGTGAGCTGTTTTGGCTGCTGGACTACTTTGTTTGAAAGATTCCTCCTCATTAGGTGAGAGACTGAGACCTGCCAGTTGCTGTCACGCAGGGCGCAGAGCCTGTGTGTACTCTCTGCCATTGCTCTCAGAGTCAGCTGGTGAGTTAGGGCTGAAAAACCATAGGTCTTGTGGCTTCTCTTGAGCYGACCCCCTTCTCCATCACTTTAGAAGTTCTGGATGGGCAGCTCCCCCAACTTCAGATTAAGTGTTGTTTGTTTTATTTTTGGCGCTTCTTTTCTTTCTCTCTCCCCTCTCTTCTTCCCATTCAAAGAACCTGGGACCCTGTGGCTTTTTTCCATTTGTGGGCTTACTTTAATCTCTGTTACAGCGTTTTGTCTCCTTACCTCCCGCCTGGTGCCTGAGCTGTAAGACAAAGAGGTGTTTACACTAGTAGACTGCCCAGGCATTGAGGCCGGAGACAAACAGCACAGCGGAGGGYGGATAGAATTGAACATTTCAACATTTTTTCCATCTGTCCCCAAAACCAATATTGACCCAAGACCCCTGTGTGGCTGCTTTAGTCAAAGTTTTACCAGACTAATCAACTTTTCAGAGAGCAAGCCCCAGGAGCTTGGGCCTGAGGGGAGGTGAGGACAACATTGCTCCCGAGATGGGAACCGTCCCACCGAAAAGCATGTCCCCCTACCTGGACAAATCATGAGCTTTGTCACCCAGCGCTAAAGAGCTGGTGCCACCTGGCCCATGCTGAACAGGGCCATGTGATATGAGGGCTGATTGTGTCTCTCCTGAGAAATGGCCCATTTCAAGCCCTGCTTAATGGAGCTGGGGGGAGAAAGGATTTGGGGAGTGGGAGCCCTCCATATTGGGAGGCACATTTTTAGCTGCAGATGACATTCAATTAAGAAGCCCTAACGGGGCTGGATTTTGCCTAAGCAATACAGGGACAAGGGTCAGTGCTGAACAATATCCTGTTGACATCACTTTTAAGAAGTAATTCACTGGGCRAGAGGAGAATGGGCCTTGCTGAGACTTCTCCTCGGCACAAAAACCTCAAAGAGAGGTTCGGCCTCTCCTCTTTTCTCCCCTTCGCTCCATTATCTGGCAGGGTCGCCGTGAGGCGTGCTGCTAAGAAAGAGGTGGAGAGGAGCCGGAGGGGGAAGAGTGGCCACGTCCTCTGGCTCATCTGCTGGTGATAGCACATCCTCTTGGGGAGGGGAGGCCTTTGGGGCCTGGCGTTTGGTTAACCTGCCTCATTAGGGGCTGTACGACATCATTATCTCACATTAGCGACACTCTTCCAGAGGTAATTGGGGAGCCTCTGGAATGGCCCCCTGACCTTTAATCAATGCAACGGGGCCTTCTCCTTGTGTGATTCCTCACTCTGCCTCAAGCAGCTGCTTCTTGTGAAGATGCCAAAACAGGGGAGTCCTGGTCCCGTGCCGGGATTTTCTAAGCCGCCCTCCACCAGGGGAGAAACAAAAAGGTGCATGAAGAGTCAGCTGCTGCCTGACTTGTTTCAGCCTCCGTTTTCCCCAGCCTCTTGCCCGCCCCCAGCTCCAGGCTGCTGCCTGGGCAATCGCCTCCGGCTGCCCCGCTGCAGAGCAGATGAGTTTGGCCAAGGCTCCCTGCCCGGGGGGTTCCCCCTCGGCCCGGCGGTGCCGCCCGGGGTATTTCCCCTTGACCAGCAGGGGTGGCAGGGAAGGCAGGCAGCCTGCTGGGGAGCGCTGGCCCTGCCGAGTGGCCAGGCGCTGCGTGGCACAGAACGCGAGCCGCCTGACCCTCTCATTTGCAAAGAAAAGAGGAAGAGCAGCTCTTCGAATATCACTGGGCAAAGACTTTGGAGGAGGCTCAAGACCTCCCCTCAGCCCTTTTCTTCTCCCAGGACTTGTGCARTCGGCAGACTCTCCCAGTGAGGTCAGGTCATGGTCGCAGCTAGTGGCAGGACCCTTCAGATGGGGCAGATCCAAAGTAGAAATGCCATGTCTCTCTGATCGTCCTGGCACTCGAAGCAAGGAGGAGTCCTATGCACTACCATAAGAGAGAAGGGATAGACCATGCTCCTCCCAAGCCTTTCATCTCATTCCAGCTGTAATTCTGGTGTCTGCTTCTGTCTTTGTAGTTGTTATTGTCTCTTCAGTTTGGTCTCAGCTGCTAAATCAATGGCCAGAGATCAGTCATTGGCAGC
This sequence comes from Apteryx rowi, assembly GCF_003343035.1. NCBI lineage: Eukaryota > Metazoa > Chordata > Aves > Apterygiformes > Apterygidae > Apteryx > Apteryx rowi. Next base: position 3,087,158 of record NW_020450307.1, on the reverse strand, counting down.
TCCAGGTAGCACAGAGATTTCCATTAGTGCTGTGCATCTGGGCTGTCATTAGCAGTGTCATTACAGCAGCGTCTGGAGGCTCCAGGCCAGAGTGGCACTTTGTGCTTGGCAACGTGCAGAAGGAGAGAGAGTGCCGGTCCTGATGTGCAGACCAGGCAAAGGAGCTACTGCATCCCTGTTTTACAGCCAGGACTCTGAAAAGCAAGTGGAGAGAGGAAGCCACAAGCAAGGTCACACTTAGAGGCTGGCGTGACCTAAACTACATCCCAGACCTCCCCATCTACTTTTGAGTGCACAGATCCCAGACTGGAGCTGAAGAACGTAGTCTTCCTTATTGCTCCAGGCCAGGATTTGCTACCTTAAGTTCTTTTCAGAGAAGCATAAGAATTTTTGTAGCATGCAAAGGAACTCAGCAGCTCAGAAATACCCAGTCCCCAGTCAGAACCCAAATAACCGGTATGCAAATGCAAATGCAAGCCACACATCCACTCCATTCACAAGGAACAGAGGGAAGAAATATTTTAATTCCATTAAGAAGGGGAGGAAAAATCACTGCACTTACTGTGGGATGCTTAGGTGTGGTACGAGGAGACAGGAAGATGGGAAGAAATCTCGGCTGGGGAAGAGTTTTGCTGCAGCATTGTTTCAAAGACTGGAACAAAAACATTTCCTCAAAAGACAATAGCCTGATAGAGAGAGGTGGGTTTGTTTGGTTATACTCGGAGAGGGATTGATCTAGGGCCAGCAAACCGTGTACAGTGTGTGTGTGCATGGAGGCAGTGGTTTTGTGCTGGAAAATACAGAGCTCTGAAAATGGGGTGGTGCCACCAGGGACGAGCGCAAGAGCAAAGGCAAAGAGCTGTAAGGAACTTGCTCTGTGTTCATGAAGACAGCACACACAACAAGCTCGAGAGGTACTTGGGGGGGGGGGGGTTGCTGCCGGAACCAGTAAAGGGGAGTAAGAACATGGTAGGGTGGCCAGCACTGGTCTGACTTGAATTTGCACAGTAATCAGGGGCACATAAATGGGGAACAAGTGAAGGTGGGAACCACAGGCAAACCCGTGCTCGCTGTGATAAGGTACAGCGTTTGGATATGCTCACTGCATAGGGCTTGCCACGTGCACAGTGTGTTGCTAAACGTGGCAGCAAATGGGGAGAGAAACAGAGCTGGATTCTAAATTATCATGGAAAGCAAAGGTGGAAGCCCCATCCTTGGTCTCTGTGTAGAGCAGGCCAGGTCTCTGTAGACAGGTTGTATTGTGCTTTGGCTTGCTGTATGCAGGAGGTCGGAGCTGGAGGAATTTTGTCCTGATTGGCTCCCTGGAGTGTTTCCCTTCTGGCCTCGATCCCTAGCCATAGGAATGCTGAGCGCTGACAACGCCAGATCTCAACTCAGGTGCTCGTAGCCCATTTCCAGTTTCATCTCGTCATCCTCTTTAGCAAACATTTGATAAGACTGACTGATACAATGAACATTTTCTCCCCTTCCTTTTCTTAGAGTGGGCAGTGAGCACAGTGTGCTCGCATTCATTTCTTATTCAAAGATATGTGATCAATACCTCATCCCTTCTACCCCATAACATTACTACAGTTAGATGAATCCCAGGTAACTCTCTTTCCCTAATCACTGTTTATGTTCTGCGGGTGGGACGGGGGGAATCACACCCAGTCGTTTCTGTTCCCTGACTGGAGGACTACGAAGGTGCTATTCCTGGGGCCAGGCACTGCTGAGAGCAGGACTTGTGAAGGATGCTGCAGGTTTGGCCATTGCAGTCTGGTGCCCAGAGCATCGCCCGGGGCCCTGGAGCCAGCCAGCTTCCAGTGCTGGTTTTGCTACTGAAACCGGGACAGCAGTGATCACAGGAACGTCGCACCCCAGCCCTGAGCTTCTGCATTGCCAGTCACCTCATGTTTGGCTGCTCTTTGTGTCCCGGCAGGGACTTTCTCCCGCGCACTGGGCTCGGCCAGCAGAGTAAGGCCCCCTTGCAGGCAGACAGGTGCTCTAGGTGTTACTGCGATGTAAATAAGGCTCCTTCCTTCCTCGGGCTTTGCACTTGCTCCTCTGCCCCAGCTGCTGGGAGGATTCCAGCACCCACAGTGCCTTAGGCACTTGCATGAATAATCAAGGATTGTTCTTGCRGTACTGGCCCAGCTCTAACCCTAATTTTGTCTCTGAAACCTCCCTAATAATCTTCAACCTGAGGCCCTTCGGTTGTTATTCTCCTCGCCAGGATTATCTGTGGGGCTTTTGTTTTCAAAATGTGGAAACAAATTAACTCCCCAGAAAGCGCTGTTCAGAGGATTGGGGCTTTTAATTCATTGGCGACCAAAGGCAGCGTATTTCAAAAGCAGGTGAATGAYGTAGTCAGGCCCTTCGGAGCCTTCAACTTGCAGAGAGCTTTAGCTTTTTTGACAATGGCATTTGGTTTCCTAGGGCTTTCGGGATCTGTCTGCACRGTGCAATGCTCTGCAGTGCTGCTTGTAGGCACAGCCAAGTCCTCAACACCTGGGGCAAGTCTCACCACCCACTGCTGCACTGAGCGGTGCAGGCATGTCTGTGGGTGCTTAGAAAGCGCTTTGCTCTGGGCAGCGGGGAGAGCAGCTCTCCGTGGCAGTCATTTGGGGATTCTCGTTTCACAGCTCCAGCCTTCAGAGGGTTAACGTCGTCAGCTCTCCAGGGCTGATTTAATTCAAGCCAGACTGGAGTGCTGCACGCAGCAGCCTCCCCTGGAGCTGCTGCCTTTGCTCCGGCACTCTCCCACCCTCGGGAGAGAGGGTGAGCGGAGCAGCCGTGTGCAAGGAGCTACCGGTGTCTGTTGTGCTTGCAACCTGACCTCTCCTTCGCTCTTTGAAGCTGCTGGCAGTGGGTGGGCCGAGATCAGTGGAGTGGCCGATCTGCTGGGAGTTAGAATAACACAACCATGATGCCCTGTTCAGCTGGGAATAAGATTCTGTTTGGAAGGGGGTGGGCAGTGTGGGGATGAAGAAACCAGGACACTGAAGACTGACAGAGTCCTGCAGATGTGGAACAGCTTGCATTTGGGGCTGGGGTGGGAGGGGAGGCCCTTTCAACCCAAAACATAATTAATCAGTGGCTTTGACAGAAAATGGAGCTGTGGCTGCCGTTCCAGCTACCGTTGCCCTTTCCAGGCCCACAGCCGGAACAGGGAGGGGAGAGGCTCCCTGCAATCGTGCTCTGCAAGAAAGGCTCAGGTCTTTCTTCCCGCATCCCGTCCCAGAGCTCTCTCTCACGGGCTAGGATCAGCTTGCTGGCCAGCACTGACTTYCCCTCCACTGCTTCAGCCCAAGTCAGCCCCTTTCCCTCGCATTATGATGGAGGGTACAGGGCAAAAAGGACGTCAAAGAATTGCTCCAAGACACTAACTCATGCGTCCAAGAGTTTTACTTTAGGCCTTTTCCACCTGGGTCCAAGACCCGCCTCGTCCCTGGCTGGGATTGTCCAGCATATCAGTTCCTTTTGCTAAACACAGATAAAACAACTGGTTACACCTTTAGGGGCAAGCTGACAGTAGCTGATACAACGACATTTGTCTTGCAGGGAGCCTGATCCCAAAAGCGAGAGGTGCGATCTCACCTGCTCCCAGCCTGAACTCACAGGCGCACCGACAGCCGAGGCAACGCTCGCTTGCTCCTGTGCCGACCTTCCTGGCAGCCGGACGGAGCAGAGCAGGGGCAGAAAGCGCGTAGGGAGGGCATTCGGTTCGTGCCTTGTGCCCTCCGTTAGCTTCCCTGCAACACCCGGTGACGAGCTGTCTCTGAACTCAGCCTCTCTGTGTGACGGTGAAAGGAAATAGGGACGTAGGGGAGGGGGAGGCAACCTCTGCTCCGGTGGAGTCGGCACGAGGGGTAGGTCCTGGCCAGCTGTGGCTCTGCTCTGCCCCGAGAGTCACTGCACGGCTCCAGCTTTGCATGTGAGGTGCCCTGAAGGAAGGGTCTGAGCCGACGTTAGGGGTGGTGCCTGCCCTTCCTGGGTGAGGGCAGACAGCTGCTTCAGCACTTCTGCCCTGAATACGGGGAGCCCGAGGGACACGTCACCAGGACTGAGATGCCAGTGGTTTTTTGTTGCTGTCCGGAAGGCTTGGAGTGGCCCCGGCCCCAGGCTGTGCTGTGACCCAGGCCTCCTGCTACTGTTATTGCCTGTCTTGCATTGCGGCAGCGCCTCGGAGCCAGCACCAGGCACCTCTTGTGCGCAGCGATGTGCAAAGGCAGAACAGGCTGTGCCCCAGTGTGCTTGGAGCTGGATGGTGACTGCAGAGACACAGCTGCCTGATGGTTAAGAGACCTGGAGACCCTCGTGTGGCAGCTGGTGACCTTCCCATGTGGCACAGTGAATGTCTAGCATTGCAGCACAAAGCAGGACAGGCTTGCTTTAGAGACACCCACCATGCGCAAGTCACTGTTAGCCAAGACCCTGCTATTCCAGACTTAAGGAACTTGTCTTTTTCCCTTTCCCCTGGAGGCACCGCACCAACTGGATGGGATGTATGGATGTTATCCTCSCCTACACGCCCACCCTTCCTTTCAGCTTGCGATCCTGACTGCTCTAATGTCATTACAACCCCAATGTCCTGGACATCTGAGCCCCCTTTTTAGGATTAACATAAACTTGTGCATCAGGAAGGGGTTAAAAATCTCTGGAAAAGGCTAACTTTCTGGCTGTAAGTGACATCTAGTGGAAACGGCAGGAAAAATGAGTTCCACAGACTGTTGTTGATCCTGTTGGATTCAGTGGTAAAACTCTGATTCCTGTGAGCTGGAACTTCAGCCCAGCAGCTTCTTTTCAAGACTCGTAAAAAAGAAATTAAAATAGCTCCATCTGTTTGGGTATGGCTTGCAGAGAGAGCGCGGCACGTTTGGTTTGTCTCACTCAGATCAGTGAGCAACGTAAAAAGCGGGATGGCTGTGACATGACAGCGGCTACCTGGCCTTAAGGCTGCTAGTACCTAGTCGGGAACACGGGAGCCACAACAGACCGTGCGCTGAGCTGGTATCGCTGTGCTACAGTTCAGGTTACAGCGATGCAGTGGGCTAACTTTGCACTGATGAGCTTCACGCCAGTTCAGATCTTGCCTGTCCTCTGACCGCTAGCAGCTCTTCCCTGGATCTGGGATGACTGCTCCGGATGCAGCTTGTCTGGCTGGGTTATCCGGCTGCGCACTGACCTGGGCTGGAGGATGGTGGCCCCAGATCCCCTTGGCTGTCCAGGCAGGAGCACCCAGAGAGAGGCGAAGCTGGGGAGCTGCACGACATGCACCTCGGGGAGTGGCGTGTCCAGCGCCAGCGCTGGGATTCATGGATATTGTGCCTGTCTGCGTCCTGGGCCTCGGAGTTAGCTGTGCATCCTGTTTGCCCTGCCTGCTCTTTCTTGGCATCAGGGACTTGTCTGCCTGCTGCCACCTCTGCCCCGGCAGGAGAAGTCCAGCCAGCAGAGTAGATGTGGCCTGAGGCTATTCTTGTGTAGACCGAAGCCAAAGCTTGCAAGGAAACCTGAAACCCAGTGAGACTTGGATTAGCAACCCGAAACTCAGGCCAGAACACAAGCCTTTTGGAAGAGCTTGGCAGAGTTTCAGGCAGTGTGGGCTGAGTTTCAAGTCAGCTAAGGCTGACCTTTGAGTGAGCCCACTGCTCGCTTCTCAGGAAGCATGGGCCTGAATTTTAAGAGAACCTGGGGACTGAGTTTCAGGGGGGAAAAAAAAGAAAAAGAAGAAGGCAGTTAAAGGGTTTAGGCAAAACCAATGCAGACTTCTTATGGTTTAGGGGTGACAAGTCCCAGCCACTCACCTGCCCCAAACCAGCAAAACCAGACTGGTGGTTACAGCTTCACTGCACTCTGAGTTTCAGTGCAGACTTAACCCCTTCCTCAGCATGGAGTAGCTGTTACTTCCCGGCTCTCTTCAGGCGGTAGACCTAGATTTCCAGCCTGCTCTCTCCCCGGCGTGAGAGAGGTCTCATGGTCRTTAGCTGTCGAAGGTCGAAGCTGTAGACCTGAACCCAAGCAGCTCAGCTCTCCCCATTCCCAGCCCTCGCAAAGGGCCGAGCTGTCTGCGCGGCAGTTTGTACCTCGGTGGAGATTTGCGGCAGGGGAGAAACTAATCAAGGGGGAGAGCACAAGATGGAAAGGCTGCTGTTGTCAGAGCAGAAGGCCAGAGCCCAGGGATCAGCTGCAGAGGGGCAGATAAGACCATGCTGTGTCAGTGACGGAGGGTGAAGGATGATGCTCAAGCTAAGGTGGAAGAAGGCATGAGAAAATGGGCACAAGTAGAGCTGTCAGTCCCAGGCAGCGGGAAGCAATAAGTAGTCCTGCTCTCAAAGTTGTGGACAAATTTCTTTCCGCTATGCTTCCCCCCCCCCTGCCCCCATTGGTCTTCCTGCAAACTCATCACTCTCTTCCCTTAAAAGACATCACGTGATGGGCCAATATCAAGGCAGGGAGAGCATGTTTGTAATCAGTCCCACATTTCTCAGCTGTGCTGTCTCTGAAGCAAATTTAGCCAAAAACACRCTACTCCTGACTTTTTGGTGCAGATTTTACATGCTCTGTGAAGATTAAATTTTCCCAAATGTAGTTCCCTGGGTAGGAAGTTGCTTATCTCAGACTCAGAGTATTATTCTATATAGCTCTTTTCTTCTCCTCTGCCCCACCCTGCAAGTCTGTTGAAAGTCCCTTGCCCTGGGAATAATGAATGTGGAGCCTGAGGCCATATAAGAGGTCTTTATGCCAAAGGAAGTGCTCCTCCAGGCACTCCTAGTTTTCTTGCCTGGCTCCCTGTTTCGTGCCCTGGCTTCTGGCTCTTTCTCCCACACCGTGTCCTGTGTCRTCAGGCTGAGAGGGGCCTCATCTGGCACTTTATTTCAGTCCAATCTCTAATTACACATTGACATTAGTTATTTATATAATGCCCTTAATGCCGAAGTGTCAATACTCGAAGGGCTGGGAGATGGTGGGGAAGCCTGCGCCCGCCTGCCCGCGGCTCGGCAGATGGCGTCCGCCAGTCGCGTTGGTCCGGAGGTGCCGGAGCAGCCTGGCAGCATCCCAGCACGCTGCACCAGAGCCTCTGGAGACGGCTCTGGAGGGCTGGAGCCAGGCATCCCGGAGCGGCCCAGGGTCRCGCACCGCACGCCAGGACGCAATCGGAGACGCTCTGTTGGGGCTGCAGCCGCTGGATGTCCTCTGCACGCTGCGCAGGGCCCCTTCTGCAGCCCGGGCGGCTCGGGGGCAGCCTGCCTTGCCCCTGAAGTCCAGGCTGTGCTTTTATGGTCACCCCAGAGGAAGCCAGGGAAGCGCTAGCAGATGCGTAATTTCCCCGAGGACGGTGTGTGGGCTTTACCCTGGACAGGCTAAATAAATCCTTGGCTGTCTCTTGCGCCGAGACTTGTTTGCGTCTCTGAGGCCGGGGTGGAACATGTGGTGGGGTGTGTGCAGTTCCTGTTGGCTTTGGTGTGCGGCTGCTCCGGCGCTGGTTTTAAATGTGACACTGATAACACGGGCCGCCAGCCCGCTGCTGGCTTCCAGTTCCGCCTCGCTGCGCCTGGCTCTTTCATGTTCGCTGCTGCGGTTTGCAAGGCAGAGTTTAAAGGTTCCTCTGACTAACCCCAGCTGCCGGACTCAAAGGGAAGGAAGCCGAGTGCAGCCAAGAAAAGGAAGCCAGTCGGTTTCCCTTCTGTGTCTGCGAGCGCGTGCGAGGGAGAAGGGTGTAGCCAGATCAGAAACGAGATAGGATGGGAAGACAGCGGACCTCTTTCCTTCCACGTTTTCCCGGCTGGGAAAGCTCCCTGCATGCGTCAGTCCGCAGGAAGCGTGTTCCGGTCGATATTTACCCGGCGGCACGGGGCAGCGCGCTGCAGCTGCGGCCGCCGGCGGGCTGCACGCTTTGCCGCGCTTGCGGCACTGCAGTGCGTGAAGGCAGCCACGAAGGGGAGCTTCCTTCCCGCAGGACGGCCGGTGCCGGGCGCGCGAGGGGCCCCGCTGCCCTCGAGGCCGGGGGCAGGAGCTCGGCGCTCGCCCCGGGTTCCCCAAAGCAACGCAGCAGCGCCCGCACGCCAGACCCCAGTAGGGCCTTGCAGAGGCAGCTGCGGAGCCGATGGTCCCCCCGGCTTCCACGGGACCTCACGGCGCGAGCGGGTTTGCCTGTGCACCGCCAGCCGTCTCCAGCCAGCCGTCTCCAGCAGTCCAGTGCCTGGCGGCGGTTCACAGCCTCCGGGCAGCACTGCCTCCCCTCGCCCGGACACGCGGGGCTGGGAGCCGGGCCGGAGCTGGGAGCTGGGCTCCGAGTCACCGGGCTGCAGTCAGCTATTTCGGGGCAGCTATTTCTGGCCCCGGGACAGGGGAGGGTGTGCAATAGGCAGCCACGAGGGCTCACAGGAGCGGAGGGCTATTTCTGGCTCCAGTTGCCAACCTGTCAGATGACCCCCAGCAAGTCACGTCCCCCGTACCTTTCTCCTGCCGTGCCCGCTCTCACTCTCCGGCCCGATGCTCCCTCTGCCACCCGCAGCACCGTGCTCCTGGGGACGGCGTGGGCTGCTGCCGTGCAGCATGCAAGGTTTGTCAGAAGACCGTGACACTTGCTGTGATATTTTGATGTAAATCTGCAATAGGTGCCTTGGAAGCGCTGCCAATAGACATATGATGCCCCTGAGGCATGGTTTTGTTACCCTGGACACACAGGTATCCTACAGGGAGCTCCTTTTTCGACATACCCACCTCTTTGCTTCTGTCACTGCCGTTCAGGCAGGGAGCTGCTAGCGTCATCCTCTGGCTTGTCAGTGGGGCTAATGGCTGGGCCCCTTCTCCGCTCTCCGTCCCTTGGGGCAACCCGGACAGGGGGCAGAAGTAGGCAGTGGGCATCAGCAGAGGTCCCAGGGACCTCAGAGGGTGCAGGGTGGAAATGCATTTGCTGGCACCTTCACATCTTCCCCACCGGTTTCTATATATGGGCCTGCCCTCTCTGAACCCATCACGCTCAGGTCTCAAGTGACACAGTGGGGAGGGAGGTGGTGGGGGGATCTAATTTTAGCCTGTGAATGGAGCTGTGCTGAAGCCGCGCTCTCTGTCCCCGTGAAGGGTACAGCATCATGTTGGGCTGGGAGGATTTTGCTGCGTGGCCCTTTGAATGGCTCCATCACCGGCTCAGCTTGTGGCACAGGTAGGATGCAGCTTTATGATCTTTCTGCTTCTCCTCTTACTGCTGGATCCCCCCTGCCGGTTTGGGGCTCTGTTGCATCTCCCTCCTCAAAGCCACAAGTAAGGAAGAGACTGCCGTGGCTTGCTGAAATTTCCCTGCTTGGGCTGGGCTTCATGCTACATTCCTGCCTGATACTGTGGCAGTGGGAAAGATCAAGCGTGTAAATGCTCCGTTTGTTTGAGCAGGATGATCTGGGCCAACGGGCTGTAGGAAAGGGGTATGCCAGATGCAATCCCTCGCTGGCTTCAGCAGGAGATCCTGTTCTCGGAAATCCATTTGGCCCTGTCCAGTGAGGTCAGGCACTCACTGATTTCTCTGCCTCTCCCAGAGCAGGGTCGGTGCTACCCCAGCTAGTTGCACCCCCGTGCAGGATCTTGCTTTCTTGTGGCTTTGCTCTCTGTCCCAAGCGCCCTGTTGTGCTGCGCAGGGCGAGAGCYGCAAACCTGCTGCGCTGCCGTGCTGGGGAGGCGCGGGCGGAAGGGACCTGCGGGGGCTAGGAGCCGTCTCTCTTACCGCTGGCTGAGCTGTGGGCCAGCGCAGCAGTACCTGTCTGCCTGCCGAGCCGGCCAGGAGCCGTCCTTGCCTCGCGCTGATTTCAACCAGCAGCGAAGGAGGATGGCGGGGAATAGGGCAAGGGGAAAGGGTTAAGCGGGCAGGCAGCACGGCTCGGCGCTCCCTGCTCGTGCTGCCGCTCTCACCAGCCCCCTCCCCTCGCTCTGCCGCTGCAGCCATGGATAACTTCGAGTACAGCATCCAGCTGAGCGACAGGGACTGGGCTGAGTTCTACCTGGCGGCGGAGGAATGCAGCCTGCTGCCGGCCGCCCTGGCCGCGGCCGAGGAGCAGTGCCTCGGCGACATTGATCAAGGGGACGGCGTGCCCGGAGGGGACTGCCGCGCCGGTGCCAGCGGGCAGACCGCGGTGAGGGCGGGCAGCGGGCCAGGGCCTGGCGCCGGGAGCTCTCCCCCACGTGGCCTCCCCGGAGACGCCTCCGCGCGCCAGCCCGCCGGCGGGCACCTCGCCCCACCGCAGGTGCTCCGGGGCGGCGAGGACAGGACGGAGCCGGGCTCAGTC
>NW_020450307.1:3004550-3076661 GCF_003343035.1 Apteryx rowi | reverse complement strand
GGGGCGGGAGGCAGCCCGCGACCCGGCAGCGCTGCCGTCCGCCTCGGAGGCAGGGGCAGCGAGCAGCAGCCGGGCCACGGAGCCTCGCGCCCTCGCTGCAGGCAGCGGCCCTGCCCGGGACGGGGGCGCCGGAGGGGAGCAGCCCCCAGGCAGCCCGGCAGCAGCGCGGCACGGCCCACCGGAGCACGGCGGCTCTCCGGCGTCGCCGGCCTCCCTGGACGCCTCGGCAGGGAAGAGCTCCGCGAGCGAGCTCACCCCGCGGCCTGGCCCGGAGGCGTCGCCGCGGGCTGCTCCCGGGGCGCCGGGCGGGGAGGGGGCCTGCGCCGAGCCGGGCCCTGCCAGCGCCTCCCTGGAGGTCGTGAGGCCCAAGACGCCGGCGCAGCCGAGGAGGAGCCGCAAGCAACGCGGAGCGAGCGCCGCCGAGGCCGCCCGTGAGGAGCGGGAGCCCGCGGGCGCCGTGGCACAGGGGGGCCTGGCGCCCGCTGAGGCGCCGCTGTCCTCGCCGCTGCCGTCACGGAAGAGCAGAGGGAAGGAGAAGGCAGCGAAGCCGGCTCCCRGGAAGCCGGGGAGCGAGGAGGCAGSGCAGAGCAGAAGGCCGGCGCCCGGCCCTGGAGCGGAGGAGGCAGCTCCCGCCGCGAGCGCCGCCGCGGAGCAGGAGGCGGAGGAGACAGGGCTGCGGCTCCCGGCGAAGGGGAGGGTGACGAAGCGCTCCGAGGCCGGGCCGGCTGCGGACGCGGGCCTACGTGACGCTGCGCCGCCGGTTCCCGCCAGAGGAGCGGCTGCTCCGCAGGGAGACGCGTGCCGGGACGGCGCGGGGAAGGCGCTCGCTCCTGGGAGCGAGGCGGCGTTTGGAGGCGATGGCGCCGCGCGAGCCCCCGCGGGGCCAGCAGCCGAGAGCCCGGGGGCGCCGGGCCCCCCTCGCTCCGCAAGCGGAAACACCCTCGAYGTGACTTGGCCCGAGATGTACGACTACTTCTTCTGTGACTCCCAAGGGGAAGAAGAAGGAACGGGGAACCCAGTGGAGCAGGAGGAAATACCCTTGGAAAGGGAAATATCTTTTCCTGAACTGTATGAACATTTTTTCAACGAGCCTGAAGGAAACAGGAAAAAGGTCAAGGGTAAAGACAGGAAGCGGAAGAAGTTCAGCAGCTTGGACCAAGCTCAGCTGCAAAATGAGGACCCTGGCTCAACCCCAGTCAAAGAGTCCCTGGTTATCTCCATCCCTGAGGTGTATGAACACTTCTTTGCTGACGGGGCTGGGAGCAGGGGGGGCTGGAGAGGGGTTTTCCTGACCACTCCAGCCTCTGAGGTGAAGAAGGCTGTAGGGGCTTTGAAGTCGCTCCTGCAAAGGCCAGTGCACCTCATCAGAGGCCAGGTCCCAGCTCCCCATACTCCCGTGCGGAGAGGATCCGGAGAGAAGCTCCCCCTCGTCCCGCTGGCACCACCGGGAGGAGGCCAGGCACGGCCAGAAGCTCTAGACGTGGCCCTTGCACTGACAGGTAAAGCGCTGTTCGCGCCTGCTGCCGCCCGCCAGCTCCAGCTCGCTGCTGCGCTTAGCGATGCGCCTCTGCCCTTCGTGGCCTCCCCGCTCCCACTGCCTCGTGGGAGGCTTCTCAGCCAGCTCGAACGCTGCTGTAGCCACCCCCCCTCCAGCTGCAGCACCGTTAGGGCCACCCGAGAGATGGGAGCATGTGGTGGGCTCAGCCAGCATAGCTGGTCTGAAACCACACTCCCGTTTCCTTGCCATATAGCCGCCCTGGGCTTTAGCCGAGATCTTTGGAAGTGGGGCTAGAACAACAGCCGTGACGTGCTGTATCRCATTGCTCTACTCTTGCGATGCTCCTGCTGTCCCTGTGCCCGAGCCACTGCTGCCGGCCAGGCCTTGCAGGCCACCTTCCAGCGCTGCAAGAAGCGTGGGCAGGGGGTATGGGTATATGCTGTGCTTAATTTGCTTTGCTTACCAGCATACTGCAGTCCTGGGGCAGCGATGGTCGTGACAGCATGCGTGCAGCAGGCTGAAACGCAGTCTGGCCCAAGCTCCCTCTCCTGGTTGAGCAAGTTGGCCCTAACTGGATATAACTTATTGTGGATGCAACCTATTCTTTTGCCCACTGGCCAAGGAAAACTTGCTGAAGCAGGCAGCTACRTTAAACATGGCTGGTGTTATTGCAAGGTCTGGCAGAGGTGGGAATCTCCCCATGCCCATGCTGTCCAACAGCCTGCAGAACCACATGCCTCTATTTCTGACAAGGGAATGGGAGAGGGGCCAGTAAAATCCTTCCGTACCAAACAACTCATGCCCCTGAGATAAAGCGATGATCCCTGAGCTGCTGTCCTGATAAGGCTGGACTACTAATTTGCCTAATGCTGTTGGGGGAAAAGGTGTACACAGAGTACAACRTGTCCAGGGCTTTCAGCTGAAAGAGGTGAGGGGGACTTTAAAACAGATGCTAATTTAAAAAGCACTCRCCAGAGACCCCAAAGGTTACCTGAACTTTGACTATTACATCTCTTTCCTGGGGCTGGTAAGAGATACAGGAATAAAGGGAAAGCAAGTCTGACCCAGTAGGACAGCCAGCATATTTATCTTAAAGCTTATACGATGCTTACAGCCACGGTGCCTCACAGTTAATATTAAAAACAAACAACAAATGAATCATCCCAGAGGTGACTCAAAATAGAGCTTCCGCTCTGTTTGCACAGAGAAAAACCCTGTTGCAATGGTCATAACTAATTAATAAGCCAGCTTTAATTAAAAGCCCGATCAAATAAACTCAGGAACAAAAATAACTTACTCTTGCAACATGTCTTCAAGTTGGGCTAGACTGGAGCTCTAAAAAGTCGGACTCTGGAAAGAAATGCAGAGCCCTCAGTGCTGTCTCCCACGCTGGTCCTAGCAGGGTGCAGGAGTGAGGTGGGAATGCAGGGCTGTGACGCTTGTCCCAGGGATATGTGTTATAGCGGAGCCGTGGGGATCCCAGGGCACCTCCCAGCACGGGGGCAGGCAGGGACCCTACCCGGAGGAGCCTGCCTGCAGTCACTGTGCAGCGGCAGCCAGCCCAGGTCTCCCGAATCCAGCTGCACTAGCCACTAGACCATCTTCCAGCCACCATGCAGGGGAGCTCTGGGAAGAAACACAGGGAAGGTGCCGGGGCAGTCAGAGGTCCTGGAGGCGGTGCATTCATTAGCTGTCTCTCCCAGGCCTGCAGGTAGCATTCGCAAATATTTGTTTCAGGTTCTTTAACAAAGTTTAATACTGAGATGAATGAAAAAATGTGCGACCTTCCTTAAGAAATATACCTGAGTCCAAAATAGATGCATTTGACTGACCAGTAGTAAAGAAAAGGTCTTTTGAGAGGGAAAATGCGTGACAAAGATGTATTTCTCTTGGCGTATAAGGGACCCTACCCCMAAGGGAGTGGAGCCTGCGATGGCAGAGGAGGGCAACGTAATACCCTAGGCCTCATGCTGTTCTTCCTGCAGGGAGGCCCGAGGCTCCRCTGGCTCTGACCCACAAGGACATGTGCCTCGTCTTCTGTGCCTTTGCCTCCTGGGCAGTGAAGACCTCCGATCTGCAGGCTCCGGATGCATGGAAGACTAGTATGTATGGTGCCCAGGCCGGGGCGGGAGAGGGGCGAGGAGGACTTTACGGAAGACCTGGCTGGGAGAGAGGCAGGGACACTAACACATCCAAGGGTGCCTGCAGAAAACTGCAGGGAGTCATTCTCCTGCTTTTCTAAAGTGTCCTGTTACTTTCTAACACCGTCTCCCTCCTGTAGAATTGCCAGTCCTGATTGATACTCACTGACATTGTCCCTTTCYCTCGCAAAGCATCTGCTGACCCTAACCTGAGCCACAGGACAATTCCTGTATTCCTAGCTCTGGCCCAGCTCCATCTAGCCGCTGACAGGGACCAGTACCAGTGCGTCAGGTCAATAGATGTTTCTTTAAGATCCCTGCTAGCCAGTAGCTGAATCAGGACCTCAAGTATGCTGGTTTATATTCCTTCATCCCATCTAGAACAAACATGTATTTTTATAATGTGCTATAAATGTATAATCTTTTCTCTAAATACAGCTTAGTTGAAGTATTATCCTGGTGCATTGAGTCCTTTAAGTAAACTGAGCTCTGTCAGTTCCTCTCCTCTCAAACCTCTCAAATTAGCATTGCTGGTGGGGAGAGATAAAGCTCAGGCAGCACGAATTAGCTGAACTTTGGCTCAAAGTGGTGCTGGTCATTGCATAAACAGAGCACCGGACAACTACTGCAGCAGCACTTTGCTGTGTGCAGCAGAACCATGCTGAGCCCTCACAGGGCGCAGGAGAGTCCTCACTGCGGGGAGAGACGCTCCAGGCCAGGGCTTTCTGCTGGTCACCCAGGGGAGGAATGTTCCCCGCTAAGGTCACACACCAAGCTGACTCCCTGGTGCTGAGAATAGCTCATTAGCTAAAGCTGTTCGGTGCAATAATCACAAGAAGCTTTTGGCCTTGTCTTCCTTGCCTTCTTAGTATTAGATCGTAGACAGGGCCACAGAGAGGGTGAGAAAAGTGGGATATGGGCCTCGTGCCCTCGTGATTGCATAAGCTAGAGTGCAATAAACACCGTGGTGAGGAGGGGAGGCAAGAACTAGTAGTTCTCTTTTGACATTTTAGGTTCTAACTAATTGAATTTCCTTGTTTGTGTCCCAGGCTCTAGCAAATAAATCAAAATCACAACTAAATTTAAACTGGGGTGTCCAAATGGGTTCACAGTTTTGGTTGGGCACAGATCAGGGCAATTTGGCCTTTCTTATACACCAAGCTACAAACTTTAACTGAAAGTTCAGAGAAATGCTTGATTCTGTGTGTGTTCTCCATGAGTTATATTTTGGATCTCTGCCCTTTCTGGTTCTGTTTTGGGGGCATTTTTTTGCTTTTGGCTGGGATCAGAATATCTGCAGATAACCCACAGAAAGATATCTCTCTTGGCATCTTCCTGGTCCAAACAGAAGCAGAAAATGAGGGGAATCTCCTGAAATAAAGCTCTAGTGAGATTTCCTGCTGTGGCCTTCATATCCACATCTCCACACTAGCCTGTATATCTAACCACCACCCTGCCAGGCAGATGTAGCTGTTTCTGCACCACTGTTTCCTATGGGTGCCCTATGCACCCTCCTCCTATAACGTCCATCCCTTCAGGGACACTGTAGCTGGCCTCTCTCACAATATAAAAGGCTGTTCAGGTGGGATGGGAATCTTGTGTGAACGAGAGCTCTCGCAGCARGACCGGCACCAGACACTTGCAGACTCCAAGGTAAGGCCGCTACCATCAACATCTCAGGGCAGCTGTCCCCCAGGAGATGAGTTTTCCCCCTAAGAGGGTTCCTTTCTGATGATCCCAGATGTAAATGGTCACAAGACATGCCAGATGTATAACCATGTTAGCACAGGCTCCATGCCCTCTTAAGGCATATTGCTCAAGCCCCTCACTTCTCACCACACACATGAAGTCTATGTGGTTCTTTCCTTAAAAACAGCTGTTTCTTGCGAAACGCTGTTCTGATCTGTGTGCCCAAGCTAGAGGAGTAGATGTGGTCTGCCAGGCTGCCGGCAGGTCAGGACTGAATGCACTGGGAACAAGCATTGTGTGGTGTGGACGACGTGCAAGGCAGGAGGGGTCTGAGAGAGGGAAGGGAAAAACCCCCCTAGGTCCCGTGGACCTGACTGATGAGTAGCTTGTGAGTGTCAGGATTTGGAAGAAGCACCCAGACTCACTCTGGAAATGTGTTGGGCTCTTTTCCAGTGTTCCTGGCAACTTTTGGCACGCTTTCTGCCATCCGCTACTTCAGAAAGCAGGTCAGAGAAGGACAACACCAGACCTAGTCACACCGCACGAGCGAGATGCTTCCCGAGGACGGCGAGGAAGGTGGAGAGAGAGGCTCCCAGGCCTTGTTCTTGGACAGTGTGAGAAGCCTGGATCCCAACATCAAGTCTTCTCTGGACCCCTTTCTAAAAGGGACAGGATGTTACAGGAAGCAGGATCCTTCCAGTGACATTAATTTACAATATGGTAGGCAGTTTATACCTGGACAGAACAGGAGCCCATGTGGGCTGGTTCTGCTCTTTCTCTTTGGATTTCTCAAATACTTGTGCTATCTCCTAGGCGCTGCTTGTCCATCCTCCTTGCTGAAAGTCAGCTTGTGACAAAGGAAGATTTAGATAGTGGAAGAGGGGAGAGCAAAAGAAACCAGGGAGAGTGCTTTGTTTCCTGCGAATGAGTTGGGGGTATCTGTGAAGACAGAGAAGAGAAAGCTTTGGGGAAGAGTTGTCTCTGAAGATGGTGCTAGACTAAGCATGTGCACCCTGCTAGCTGGGCTGAGAAAGGGGAAGGCATCCAAAGGGAGATGGAGGGCAGCTTGCTTGGCAGAGTCCAGGCCTCCCATGACTGGTTTGGCTCATTGCAGGAGAACTTACTCACTTGGACTTCGTTCCAAGAAGTCACAGTTCAGTCTAGTGGTTCAGGAGGCTGAGAATAGGTTTCTGTTGCTTGTGGCTGCCTTGGCGCTGCTGAGGCTGAGCCGTGGATGCAGTGCCTCTTCCTGGGGGTGAGGAGCATCGACCGCAATGACGCATCTTGCTCCTGTAGGCAGAACAGGGGCAGGCGTCACACAGCCATCGCCAGGGGAAGGAGCAGTCAGAAAAGGGCTGCGCTGTGCAGAAAGGGGCTGCCCGGCAGCAGGGAGAGGGGCTGAGCTCAGGGAAGTTCTCAGGAAAGAGGACAGGAGCATGTTGGAAAAGAGGAAACGGGAAGCAGACGTGTTTGGCTCTGACACTCGCCAGATGAAGGATCTAGGTATACCACCTGGCCCCTCTGCTGCCTCACATACTAGGGACAAAAAATTGGCTGCGAGGAGAGGTAGGATGAGGAGGTGCTTTGTCTGAGCACGTAACCCCAAGGGGGAAGGTGCTGGCTGGCAGGGAAGGAGGGAGGGAGGGACACCTAGCATGGAGGGTGTGGTGAAAAATGAAAAGGATGTGGTTCAGTTTCCTCCCTGTCTCTAGTGCCTCCCTGGTCACTCAAGGGCATTATGAAGGAGGGCTCTTCTTCACTCCCACGTCTGATAACAGCACAAACGTGAGACCTGATAAGCACTTAGGGACCAGATCCACAAAGGTACTGGGGGAGAGCTACCCAAATACCTGTGTGGATCTGCCTATGAGCTTTATAGGAACAGTCTGCAGCAATAAGGGTTTGTCGTATGAAACGAGAGAGGTTTAGCTCTTTCCTTTTAATGCAGAGTGCAATGCAATTTTAACATGTGTGGGGCTGTATTAAGACCATGTATTATTGCAGATAAGGGAGCACACTGTGTGATTGTACAGTGAGATACATAGTAAATAGTAAGAGAGAGGGGTGTACAGATCTATATGGACTATAGTAGCTGTATATCCAGTATGAGAGGTTTTATGGGGGAGAGAACAGATAAAATATATTGGAAGCTTCTAATAAACATTTATATCTCATTTAATACTTTTGTGTACATTCCTGTGTCTACATAGTTTGTGTGTGAAACTGTTGAATGAGTATGGAGTTTTAAAGAATGAGAAATAAACCCGTTGTGTGTCAGTTCATAGGAAAGTGTAGGAGTTGCTGCCCTGGTTAAGGAGACCTGAAGGACAGAGCATGCTGGGAGACARGCTCCTTCTCCTCTTCCTTGGTTCAGTCCCCAGTGCCTACCTCTCTGAGTCACAGCTTGGCTACCACGTGTCGCTAACAGCCTGATCCAGGGAGCCCTGACGCTCTTCTGTCTCTAACACGCTCAGGACTYGAGCAGAGGAGGTCTCTCTCCAGCCCTCTGTGGCTGCTCCTCCAAGGGGAGCCCATGAACAGAGCGGCGACCACAAGTCAAGGCACGGCAGCAGCTCCCAGGATCAGGCCACCAGTCCTTATTGCCCAAGGGTACCTCTGTGCTTCCCAGTCCCCTTCAGGCCAGCCAGGAACCATCAATGTGAGCTGCAGCCGGGAGCACCTGGCATTGCAGCCGCAGGCCCTGAAAGATTTGCCAAGCAGACCTCAACCCCTTGAATGAGCAAGAGCAGGCACAGCGGAGGCTGAAGTGTTCGCATATGCTCAGTTTTACTGTTTATCCAGCCATAATCCATTAAGCACTCTCTGTGTTCCCAGTGGCAGGTGGGAATAGAGCAGCCTTGGCATGGTGGGTGGGTAATGGGGGAACAGCTGGAGGAATCAGGCAATTTCATTATGCAGGACTTTCCTGGGAGACTGTAAATAACACTGAACTGAGCAAAACAGAAGAAGGTCAGAGGGGGACAGGTTTGCTAAAAGGAAGGGGTCTCTGGCACTGCCAGCTCCTGTCTTACAGGGCGCTGTCTCTTCCTGCTTAGTTCCTCACACAGACCGAAGGCCCCAGTGCAAGAGGCATGGCAAAAGCATCAACAGGCACTGCTGAATTCTTGCTTGGTTCAGTTTTTTCAAATTTTGTGTGTTTTCTAACAAAATCACAAAACTCTGGAGGAAATCATGTTTTCCCTTCACTTTGCAGGTGCAGGAACAGTTAATTTCCCTGCTGGCCATGTAGAGTAACGCCAGGTGTGGTGCTAGCAGTTAATAAATGATTGTGCCAAAGTCCCTGAATTAATACCGGGTAAAACAATTGGGAAAGCTGCTCTGGGCTGTCTTAGTGTCTCAGGGCTTGCAAAGTTGCCTGAAGATCTCACTAGAACTGGGACAGTTTCTGGCCAGAAACCACAAAGTTGAAGACACTTCTCATGACATTAGCCCCTCTAGGGAGGTATGGATGGGGCTGGGCTCCATCATGGAATGGGGGGAGTCTGTGTGTACCCATGTCAGTCTGATCTTTTCTAAGCAATGTCCTTGCTTTAGGGCCTTCTTCTTTCCTGGGGAAATGGTTCTGTTCCCCGCCGCTCCCCGCAAGCCAAAGCTGCAGACGCTTGCTGCAATGCGGGTGCTGCCTGTTCAGCTCACTGCTTTGGCGTCTTGTGATGAATGAGGAAGCTCAGTCGATTGAGGCTGGACTGGAGAACTTTACAATGAATGCATAGCTGGGCCTTTCACTAAAGCACTGCTGGGAAGAGGCTTGTGTGTCCTCTCCTCCCTCTATGGCTTGAAGGCTATGTGCATGGTTTTTGCAGGAAGCCGGCTTGTTCTGCTGCTTGCAGATGGTTATATGAGGCTGCAGTCAATTTTTCTGAATGGCACAGGGCAGCCTTCACACTGATGTGAGGCTGAAGGAAAGCTGCTGGGCAGACGACTAGTTTATGAGTGTTTCAGGAGTAGATAGTAACACCATGTATGATCCAGAAGGGAACCAGACCTAGATTTGCAAGAAGTGGGAATGGTAGATAATGCTCTGCACTCTGAATCCCAGTGACCCAGCTGCAGGTGAGCCATGCACAGCTAAAACCCTGTGCTTCCAGGGGTGGCAAAAGCAGACACCTGGCTGTCCCTGATCTGCAGGAGCTCATTCTTCACCAGCTAAGCTACGAAAGGTACAACAGCACCGAGCGCCTCCCTTCCCACTCCAAGGCTCTTGGGGTATATCTCACTCTGTCAATATCTCCATCCTAGGGTTCAAAAACTCATGCTGACTTTCTTCCCAGGAGTGCCCAGTACTCATGTTATGCTGCAGGAAACATGAGGTGCCTGTACCCTCCACCAGTGAGTGCACTTCGCCTATCTGTGATAACTGGTACCTGATCCTTTAGAGCTTGGGCATGTAGAAGTAAATCCATTCCCCTGCAAAAAGTTACAGAAGATGCCAGATTATCCATCAGGTTGTAGGTGCATTTCACTTTCCTTTTGTTCTCTACAGAAAGAAGGGGGTGAAATAAGTATTTCAGATGAAGGATCTTTTCAATCCACTGCAGATGGAAAGGGAAATATTGACAGACCTTGCTGGTATCAGGAGATCAGCTCTGCGAGTGCCTACCGTGCTCGTTCAAGCAGCAGTGTCTCTACTGTCCTTCAAGGAAACCAGCCTGGACTTGCCTGCAATTTTAATGCTTGGCTTATTCTCTGACCTTTTAAGCTCTCGCTTCTCTTTCCACGGCGAGGTCATCTTGCCTGTATCTCGCTCTGGAGGAGCCAGAACTGACCATCTTTTGCAATAGCAGCAGCCACCACAATAGAAACGACCTTTTCAGTGCATCCTCACCACACTGAGTCTGTTTTCACTTCGCCAAAGAGAGCGTCAGTGCTGGAGGTGGGAGCTGTGCCATCCTTCCCACTTCCTTCGCCYTGCACGTAGCTGCCGCATCTGACACCTTGTCTTGCCAAGCAAATGAAAAAGTCAGGCAGGTGCACCCTCGAGAACTGCCCCCATATTTCATCTGGCCATGATATACTGTGTACCACCCGGCTGGAAGAGGTCCCGGTCTCCCCTCCTGCCTGTTCTGCAGCAGTCGTCTTTGCCAGAGCAGCTCCTTAGCTCCTATTTTTGCTTCATCTCTCTGTAACAAAATCAGAGCAAAGCTTCCTGTAGACATTTCTGCTAGGTCTCTTCTGAGTGATTAGTGTCTTCTCCTGGGACTTCAGAGTGATCTCCGAGGGCTCATGGTGCCTGTGCCAGATCTGGGAGTGACAGCACAGGGAGGGAGCAGTGGCCTCCCTTCTGTCTAACATCTACAGAAATACCAGGCGCTTTGGCTTTGAAAGCCTGGCATATTTGGTGGATTCCCTCACCCACAGGGCATGAGGGAGTTGCTCAGCCCAGCCTAGAGCCAGCCATCCGCATCTTCATCTCAGCGAGGGACCAAGGGCCTGTGCAAGGGAGGCAGCGGGGTTTTCTCTCTGGGAACAGGCGGCAGGTTTGCCCAGCAAACCCTTCCCCGCGACCTCAGCCATGGTTGCAGGAGTCATTCACAAGCAACTGGCAGGAAGAGACTTGTTCACACGAAATGCTCACCAAGGAATTCCCAAATCTCAAGTGTCTTTTCTTTGTAAATAAAATAAAAAATCAGCAAGTCCATGAGCAGAGAGGGTGGGAACTGTCAGAGCGGGCAGCTGTGCTGCAGCTACTGCACGTCTTCAGTTACAGGAGCTTTTTCTTGAAACCCCTGAAGTCAAGGGAAAAGGTCACAAGCTCCACTTTCTGTTTTAAAAAAGCCTGTCTGCTGCTTATTCTTTGAGCAAAAAGTTTGAAACTGTGACTTAGAAATCAGAGAGCAAAGAGAAATGCAGCACCCATGGGTGTTTCAATAACTGTTCCGGTTTTCCAGCTGTGATTTTTTTTTTKGGGGGGGGGTGATTCATGCCTTCCAGCACTTGTGGGGAGTGGGGTGAAGAGATGGTTTGTCAGAGAGTAAGTTGTTGGCAGCTTATAGCAACTCCTGCCTTTCACCTGCCTCTGCGAATAAGGAYGCAGCTACCCTGTGTCCAAGCGGAGCAGTGGGATACGTGCGGGTTTGCCGGGAAMTCCAGAGCGCTGGGCCTGCAGTTTGTGGGCAACCTAGTTCAGACTGTACGTCTGCTGCAGCCCAGGTTGTGAAGGACAGATACAGTTTTCAGGAGACAAGAGGTATTTTGTGTGTTTACAGGTACTACAGTTTCTACTTGAATACTATCTGCACTGAGATAACTAGTGTTAATTTAAATAAACTCTCTATTTTTAAATCCTAAATCTGCTGAGAGATGTGTTGGARCAAAAGCACGAGAACATGGGTTTTCATGGTTGCAAGGCCAGGGTACATGAACAGAGCTCACAAACGCAGCCCTGTTGCCACCTGCTAGGAGCTGCCTGGGTCAGCACCTGGATAGAAAACTATCAGGGGTATCAAAGGCCAGCGCAACCGATGACTCAACAGGGAAGCCAGGCTGTGCCAAGGAGTTTGGGTGGGTCTTACCCAATCTGACGCTTATGGGGACTGGTCTGGAAACATTTAAGGACTTGCACACACACACAGATTGCACCGCTTTAATTCTATCAGCCTAGGAAAGCTGTACAATGCTCCAAGTAGGGACAGAGAGAGGGAGAGCAGCATAAAAAGTGCTTCTTAAGAGGACCTAGTCCCAGATGCAGAAGGGAATAAGTAAAACTCCTTTACTTGCTTGAATGGCAGGGGCCGTATAACCATTTCAGTGGCAGTTTTTCATCACAGCCTTAATTGCCACAGGGTAACAGTGAAGAAACGACAGGGAGCAGGCCTTAGTGATCATCTGAACGACAGGGCTGAGGGGTGCGATACTCAGGTCCTGTCCGCACCCCACAGCACCATTCTGTTAGTCCGAGCCCCAGATGGTGCCCATTTGATAAGGGCATGCTTGCTTTCCATCCCTAAACACTGTGTTCTGTGCTGGGGCGGCAGCTGGAAGCAGCTACGCTCTGCCCCAGAAGTACTGAGGAGACAAGGCAATAACTCTTAAGTACAGATGCATGAACACAGAGATGGAGTTCAGAACCGAAATAGGAGCCAAACAGACCGTGGCAGCTGCACGCAAAGGCGTGCTGGAAGCGTGAGAAATGGGCAGGACTTGTGTTGAAAGGGCAGCATTTGAAAGAGTGACAAATTTAGCCCAGACGTAGCTGGGGAGGAAAGTTGCTGCTCTGGSGGGAGGGCTAAAATTGCTTTAGAAGCTGAACATGTGTCTAAAGCCTTTTAAAATCAGGATCTTGCACTTTGCCAGCAGTAGCCCTGTGCATGCATGTGTAACCATCACCAATCAACGCGATTGCACATCGCAGCTTGAGAGCGCTGCTCACCAGGGAATAAGTACACTGGGCTTCTGCTGCCAATACATCTACCTCTCGTCTAGTTATTTGGTTTACTGAGCACCTCTGGCTGCAGCATGGAAACACCTGCCATCTTTCCAAGTATTGTTGCCTTCCAGAGCCCACTGTTTTGGGCAAGTCTTTTGCACAGAGCAGTGTGCTTGTGAGGACAAGCTCTCTGCCTGCCCTGCTGTTCCCAGCACAGAGGGATTACTGAACATTAAGCTAATTCTTGGCCTTCTCTGCTCACCACCATACTCTGCAGAGGCAGCAGGGACACCTGGTTTTCTGCCCAAAGCAGATGCAGGGACATAAGTGGTCTACAGGCATCTGGAAGCACTCCTCAGTCCACTCAGCGGGGTGCACAGGATGATATTTCCATTCCAGGAAGGCCTCTGCCATGGCCAGCTTCCCTTCCCGACCGCCTGTGTTAGAAAGTGGCTGCAGTGAAGTGAGACCAGACTGACAGAACAGGCAAAGGTGGAGCAAAACCCTGCACAACCTGCCACCCTGCGGAGGGCTCGGTACCAAACGCAGCCCTAGCACTTCTGCTGACTAGTGCGTCCCACTCGCTTTGTGCATTTTCCCCTGTGGCTGGAAAGCAGGCGGTACAGCCCTTTCCAGCACAGATGTCCCAGTTTCACAGCACGGCATCGGGATTCCTAGCTGCACAAGTGCCTTGAGCAATCTGGATTCTCCAACTGATTCTTACAGAACTCCTTTCCAAGACCCCCAGAACACAGGGGGAAAGCAAAGTCTGATCAGCTTTTGCATTAAACCTCTAGCCAGGTCTCATTGCCTGACAAATGCATGGTAGACTTTGCCCTAGGATTAGGTGTTTGCAAATGCCTGACCTGAACTGGAGACAGTCAGCATTCTGGAAAATCTCCGTGGACCCAGTGACCCAAAGTCCTCTAGGAAAGAAGGGCTATTGCGTTCATTAGGTGCTGCACAAAGGACAGCAGCAATGGACAAAAATTCTTCTCCATTATACCAGATGATGACAAAGTGAGAAGAAGAGTGTTCCAGAAGGTGTATTGTAATTGTACAGTCTCACAGAAATCCACCAGGAAACTTTTACAGTAATAGGGTTTTTTTTCTTTTGATACACTGCAGATATTGCCGTTAAACACAATTAAACAGGTCATGGTAGCAGTCTTCAAAAAGTACCGTGTTCACAGAAGCACATGTGCACGGCTGCCTCCCAGAATACTATGTGCCTTTGATGTCCCCTAGTGCAATTCTGTTGTGAATAAATACATCCTTAGGGGGTTAAATTATTAGATACAAACCTTTCTGAAATGAAAGTAAACCTGAAACAAAACAAAAACAGCTAGAAGACCTAAACTAACACCCACACAGATGTGCAGACAGCTGCTCATTCTACAGTACTGAATGTCATCCACAGCTACAAAATTAAATAGATCTTTAACTCAGCCACATTTACACATTAAATAGGTATAATCCACTCAAACCTTGCATGTAAACTTTGCTTGATACCTTCTGGAAAAAAAAAAGATATATATATATACACACACACACACACAATATAATATGTATATATTCAAGTACAGTGACCTCCTGGATTACTTTGTTTGCACCACTGAAAGAACAAAAATAGAGATTTAGTTAATATGCTTGTTTTGCAGCCTATTTAGGGAACGAAGGTTAAGAATTTGAAGCCTCAGGTAAAAACATCTGGATTTGCTGCTGACCTTATATGTGCTGAAGGATCTGGCCTAAGAGGCTGGAAAATGATAACACTGAGACTCTGTCCCCTGTTTGTATCCCGTTCTTGCTGCTGCTCTGCGAGGGGAAAGAGAAAGACTGCAGCCCATGCTGGCAATGCTCCAGCCACTGGAGTGTTATGGTCGTACTGGAGTTTGGCTTGCAGTGAATTTCTTTCCTTCCCTCCTTGCCTAGATATTCATAGGCAGTATTTTGTGCGAGTCCAATAGCATGGAGAGGGCTGGGAGGAAAGGACACAGTCCTGTAAGAGGAATCTGGGGCATCCTTTCCAGGAAATTCTTTGGTAAACACAAGACACTTGGCATATTTTATGGCAGCACATTTCTTGCTGCCATCTGTTAAGGTATCAGGCTGTTAATATTGCAGGTCACCATCACAGTGCTGGTTTGGAGCCAGCACTAGCAAGAAGCAATTTTTTGCATAAAGTGGAAAGAACATCCTGTTGTGCCCAAATCTGGACTTCTTTCGCCATCCCTGTCAGATAACTCTCTTCTTGCAGGAAGGCAATCCTATGAGCATAGCTGTTGCCACCAATCGTATATACCATGATGGTGTATATCTGATATGTCTTCACAAATTTCAGAGCTCGGTGGGGGAAGGTTTGGCCTAACAGTCGCTCTCAGGGATCAATGGCTCCTTGAAATCACCAGCCTGAAGGCTCTGGTGAAAAGGAAAATGGTCAGACTAACCCAGCCAACAAGAAGCCCTTTTCTTTGGTCTTAGAATCGCTGCCCTGTCTGGAGACCCCATCCCTTTTATCTGGGACCGGTAAATCGTCCTTCCCCTTATTACGCCAGGTCATGCTGTTCCTTAGCCTGGGTTCCCCTAGCAGAGTGCTCCCACAGAGTGCGCTCCTCAGTGCTGCAGAAACATTGCTTCTGGGGCTCTGCAGAGGCTGTCACATTTGCGCTTTGCGCCCATCTTCAGATTTAGTGGAGAAGTTCAAACTTTGCAGCTGAGAGGATGTGGGAGCCAGCCTCTCACAGAGCAAGGCCCTTCCCTTTGCTTTGTACGCCTCGGAGCTCCTCACTGTTGTGGGAAGGCCAGCAAGAAGAGCCCAGGGGCATTTCTGTGTCTGGCTGTAGAGGTCTGCCCTCAGGCCTGGTAGAACTGCTGGCTCGGTGCTGGTGAGGCATGCAGCGCGCCTGACTCCTTCACCTCAGCATCCCACAGGTTGTCATAGCTACAGTCACTCTGGAAGCTCTGGAGTTCGGCATAGTCATGGTAGGCTGCAGAGTCACGGTGCAGGCAGTTGAGATCTGGCAGGTCGTAAGCGCCAGTGCTCCCCTCTGGAAAAAACAGACCAAAGCACTCAGAGAGCATGGGCAAGAGAAGGCTCAGTCAACTGTCCTGCTCTAGCTAGCTAGTGAGGCTCCTGGACAGCACTCTGTCCCCTCATCTCTCCTCTGCAACTCCCAGAGAGAGGCAGGGATGGAGGGAAGCACCACTGTTCTCCGCTCTGAGGGCATTTCTCTGTGGGGCAATGAGCAATTCGGTGGCTGTCTTCTCCTTTGCCAGCAGAGGGAAAATGTCTGAAGGTCAGCAAAATCGCAGACTGGATACAACTAGGTTTGGGCATAGTGGCGGAAGTTGCAAGAGTGCCACAGAATGAACCACAAACCCCACCACGTAAGAAGGGGGGCCAGAGCCAAGAGGCAGTGGATGGAAGCCAAGGAACTGCCTCCATCAGACGCAGGCAAGGAGCAGCATAATAGACTTGGTCCTGCCGTAGGGGAGCAGCAGCAAGGAGGGGCATGCATGAGTCCCTGTGCTCCCTCCCAGTCCTGCTTTGTACGATATTTATGGAGACAGACACCAGAGAGGTGGGGTGGGCTGCAGCACTCCAGCAGCTGCTTGTAGATTTGGATAAACCACAGAGCAGCAGAAGCCCAGACCTAGCAGTGCCGTGCTAAGCTTAGCTAAGGCCATGTCAGAAGAGAAGTATAACACAGGCAAGGGCATCATTGCAGAAACCAGCCAGCTTCCTATGCACCTCCCAAAGGTCTCACCTGGTGGCTGCAGTGAGGTGTCCCGATGCTCCTCTCGCAGAGAAGAGACCTGAAAAGAAAGGAACACACTGATGAGAGCTGACTCAACACTGCAGTCCTAGGATACTGCACACCAGGGAAATCAGCCCTCTGTTGATTCCCCCACCCCTGTGCCCCAGGATGTACCCAGTCACAGAGCAAAGGGTGCAGAGCCTTGCAGCAACCAACCACTCTTCCAGCATAAAGAGGAAGGCAACCTGGGACCCCCTCCCCAAACTGCTGGCTGCTCTGAACAGTTGGCACAGGGATGCTCCTTGCTCCAGGGCTGCTCTGTGTATTTCCCTACAGTCTGTACAGTTCAAGGCATTGGAAATGTATTTGCAAACTCACTTTTGCAAAATAAGAAGCATCATCAGAAGGCCCCAGACGGAGACTGCATGAGGTACCAGGGGTGCTGTATCTCTGAGCTGCAGGCACCTCTCTCCAGTGACTGCTTGTCAGAGGYTGGGAGTTCTTCTTCTGGAGAGGAAGGTGACCGGATACTGGAATGGCTGGGCAACGATTCACCTGTGCTGAACCCGTCTGTCCATGACACTGCGAGAACTTAAGTAAAACAAACTCCAGATATGGTAGCTGCTATAAAGAGTTGGGGAACATTCACCAGCTGATCCCCACTTCTACTCCAGCCCTGCTATGAATAGATTACCACCTCAGAGTTAGGCAAAACAAGATTTTCTGTCTACATTGCAAATTCTTCTAAATTCCAGTTCTGAAGGCCTTAAATGGGAAAGAAGAAATAGCTGCAGGTCCCTCACAATAACCCTCTAGAGACTATGGAAATTGGCCAGATGTGAAGATGGTAGGATGGGACCCAATGCCAGCTCAGGGGATGAGGATGGATGGAAAGCAGCCAGGAAAGCATRAAAGAACCCTCCAAGGCAAGAGAGAATTTCAGCAATATGGGGGATGTCAACCAAAGACTTAGTGGCAGTCTCTTCTCCAAGGAGATGCACARAACTGGAAATGTAGCCTTTAATAGGCACTCATATATCACAGCTGAAATTCTTGTGGGGTGGATAAAGTGGTCCCTATGTCTGACTCATCTTCRGTTTCTGAAAAACAGATCACATCCCAGTCTCTGCCTTTGTTTTATGGTTTCTGGCTCATCCTGGGATCGTTGTGATGCTGGAATCCACTAATAAGACAGGGGAAACCTGTTCCCCTCTGACCATCCCGGCTCAAGAAAACAGAGAACTATGCTGTTCCCCGCCCCACTCCAAAATACAGTGAGTTTCCACATCTCTTGCTCAGGCAGACAGCAGGAAAAGAAATGGCCTGAGGCATGAATTCTGGAGCCAAAAGTCTGTGTGCTGAGTCAGGGACACAACCAGCAGCAATTGCACARGGTACCTCTTCCAGAAAGCTGGAGCCTGCCACACTGCGTGCAGTGAGGGAGCTGGGTGTATAGGGGTCAGCGTACAAGGGGGAGCGGGGCACGGTCCGCCTTTCCAGGGAGCTGGAAGCTGTTGAGTGCTGACTTTCCACCAAGCTCCATCTGTTCAGCTAAAAGGGAGAAWAAAAACATGAACATCACATCCTGTTCACTACTTGCAATTCATTTATCTCTCCCAGGGGGGACAGGAGTGGGGAATCACCCTGCAGTTAAAGTCCCAATTGCTTCTCAGACATCTAAGTGACGGGGGGAGGGACAGGACTGACTCCTGACTGTAGCCATCCGTGCTAACAAGGGGCTTCCTTGKGTGTAGGGCAGATGCACACTCCTTGAGACTGAAGGGAGGGAGACATGGCCTCCCACATTAAACCAGGGATGGACACATACTGGAAAGGCCCTGAGAAAGTGAGGCTTAGTCCTATGAAGTAATAACACTTCTACTTCCAGAGCGCCTCTGACTGGTGCTCATGTTGCCTCAGGCATTAGKGTCCAGCATCTGAGGGCTCCATGAGACTTTTCTCCATTTACTGTGTTTAACTTCACTTCCAAACAGGCCATTTTCAAGTGGAAACAGGTTTTATGCCCGCCCTAGAACACCTGCTGGGGCAGCTATCCCAGCAGCACTGCAAGCAAAATGCAAAGCACCAGCATGGAGAGAAACCTGCATGAATCCTCCTCTGTCCCTCTACCCTTCTGGTGCAGAAGRGCAGCCCCAGTACACCACATCCCAGCCTCCTTACATTGCTCAGGTCCAGGTGTGGTGGGGAAGCTGCTGGATGATGCTGGGAGCTGTGTGCAGAGTACGGCTCATTGTACACTGAAGACAGCAGCTCGCCATTGGGGTTTTCAGGAATGAAGCTACACATGTTCCTGTTCATGTCCTGGCTGGGTGGCTGTGGCTGCTGGCTGCAAGGTCCACATTTGCCTTTGGACTTTCTGGAGCTGCCCCCTCTCCGCAGCTCCTGTGTGGGCAGCCCTGTGCTTGGCCAGTTGGTATGTGCCAGGCACTGAAAAAAGAAAACAGATCCTGTGGCTAGCTTTCACCAGGCCAGGCCAAGGTACACATGCCCCCATGCAGCCAGTGCAAGGCCCCTCCTCTATTAGGGCAGCTGCAGGCATCACTCTGCACTTGTACATTTAATGGTCTCTCCCTACCAGGAACTCCACCGGGACAGGATGCTCTCCAAAGACTCGCTGAAGTCATGACTTCTCAAAGGGCCAGGCAGGATCAGCCCAGGTGGGCTGACCTATCTGCATGTTTCTGCAGTTGGGCCCAAGCCCCACGCACACCTCCACGCCCGCATGTAGACGCCCAGGATGTAAGAACACAGCACAGGTCAGAGCAAAGGCCTGCCTAGCCCTGTCACCTCTGCCTACCCACAGGCTTCAGGACTTCCTGGCCTTTGAACCAAYGACCCTTGAGCCAAGTAGGGTGTTGGAATGGGATTCTTAGGCAGACTTTTTCCTTATCAATAACGACAATGCTGAACCAGGATAAATACAGGCTCCAGGCATGGATTTGCTGCACTGTGTAGCAAACGCTGACTCACATGAGCTCAGCCCATCYGGGGCACTTGGATAGACTGCTCTGCTCAAAAGCAGTGTCCATCCCCACATATGTCCCAGGCTTTTGGGGGGCTCACTTACGTGGAGAGGCTGGGAATAGCCAGGGGAGAGTGGGTCTTCAAGCACTCTGTTCTCAGGCATAAGCACGAAGGACTGGCTGTCGGGGAGAGAGCCGCTGTTCTGTGAGAGGTGTGTTAAGGTGGCCACTTTCCCTCCAGACGTCCAGGAGTTTGTACGGCCATCAGAAGTGAGTGACCCTCTCCCACTGCCTGCAAACTAGATGGGGGAAAAGAAAACAGCACCTAGGAACAACAGTCCTCCGGGTGGTCTCAGCTGGATCCATTGCCAGCCCTGCCCTTGGAAATGACTCCTGCTGGGTGGACCATGCTCATGGTGAGGCTGTGTTACTGCTGTCTGAGCATGGTCTGGACAGCCCAGCACACCTCGGTCCCCACATGCTGAGTCCAGAACTGGTGCTGGGCTGTGTCCGGTGCCGGGAACGCATTCCCAAGGCAGCTGTGCCCAGTGTGGCGGGGTGTGCTGCCCTCTAGGGCCGAGAGGATGGCTGAGTCTGGGCTCAGAAGGGGCGACTGCACCACCCACAAGCAAACTGAGTCTGCAGCGATTGAGGAGGTGCTTGCAGCAGGCAGAAGCGTGCTCAGGCATCTTGACCCCTCCCTGGCTGCACAGGTGATAGGGTGGGTCTTCCCCTGACTTTTAAGACTCTACCACTGCCCCTGTGTCAATGCCTCGTTTCACAACACTCTCACAGTCTATAGCCAGGGATCTGCTTTAGAAGGACTTAGTGCAATACAGACCGATATAATATAATATAGGCCTTTAGCATAATCTGCAGGGATCAGAGACTTCCTAACAGGAAGAGGACTTGAAGTGAAGTCTGGTGTGTCACAAAAATACTCTCACATAGCCAGAGATAAGACTGACAGGAATCCTTGGGAACATCTATTAACTACCATATGAACCTGTGACATTTATTACCGGGCCAATGTGCAGCAGCTTTGATCCTGAGAAGCTCTCTGATCCAGAGAGGGAGGAGTCAGCGTTTCGAAACTGGGCTGTTTTGAGACAGTAGAGCCACTCCTGGTAATCGTCATAGCTGGGGCAGATCACCCGGATCGAATTGATTAGTCGGCCTGTAAAATAACACCAGTCAGAGCTGTTACTGGATTTCACGACAGTCCATGCTTCATTCAAAAACCCTTGTGAATACCTTCTCTCTATCAATCCCTCCTCCCTCTATGAGTCCGAAGTCTGGATGGGGCTCTTGCAAATCCCCTTTCTCCATCCCTCCCTCCTTTTTCCACAGGTCCAGAGTCTGGATGGAGCCTAATACCAACACAGGGACAAAGGGGAATGCTCTGGCTTTGGTGCTGACCACTTGCATCAGACTGAATCTAGGACAGGGACAAACACAGCCCAGATCTGAATGAAGGGGACCCATGCAGCCAYGCTGTGACAAGCGTGTCCCTGGGTATTAGCGCTGTCGCTGGCTGGTGCTCCCTGGGCAGTGGCTAAGGTCCCCTTAACCTCTCCCCTGCAAGCGAAACCAGGCCCTGCAGCTCAGCAATGGTATAGATACTGAATTAGTCCAAGGAAGTCAGGAAGTTTCTAAGAAGTTCAGTTCACAAAGTTTGGGTTCTGATGTGAGTAAGCACAGCCAGGAAAATGCCCACAGCAGCTTAGCAAAACCAGCCCAGGCCCAAGAGTCCTTTGTGTCTGCTGCCAGTGCACCCCTTGGTATGTCAGACACACACCTTCTATTAAAAAAGAAGTTTTCTCGTTCTCTTCGAAATGCACTTGGACAGCGTTCAGTGGTAGCTCACCCTGTAGGAGAGAGAAGCAGCCTTAGGACAGCACAGCCAAGTACACTTCATAGTGTGCGCCTGTGGCTCCCACATCGTATTACAGCCCCCCACGGAGGTCTCAGCTCCAGCTCAAGCTCTCTGTGCGCTGGGTCCTCTGCACACACCCACTCGCTCCCCTCTGCTCCAAGGAGACAGGACAGGCAGAGTAGGGAGGGCAACATTACTGTCCCAGCCAGCTTGAAAGCTGGAGACACTGCAGGCATCCAGCTGGCTGAACCCCATATTTACAAGATGCTTCCCATCAGAGAGGTCAAGAGGTTTCAGGAACCTACTGCAAAGCTTTGCCAGCTTAGCTAGGAGCATGAAGAGAAGAGTCTCGCTCTGTAACCATCTAGCCACAAAAGCAAGGTCTGCGGTGAGGACAGGGCTAGGCTGGCAAGAACCTAGATGCTTGTTCATGCATTGTGGGGAGAAGTTGCAGCTCAGCCCTGCTGCTCCCTTCCCAGATCACTTCCCCTGGGGGTTCTCTGCAGGGTAGGGGAGGAGGAAGCGGCAGTTCAGTTCCTAAATCACCTGGCCAGGTCTGCAGAAGACAAGCAGCATCCAAACTGCTCCTGATCTGAGTGAGGATTTGAGTACCTGAATGCTCTAGTGGATGTGGGGTATGGAGCACAGGCATTTTGGAGAACTCTGTCTCCAGCAGATTGATCCAGCCTTGTTCTAGTAAACTCACCCTCCCCGCTCACACTGATCTTGCCTTCCACCGGAGGCCTTATTGCAGAAATCAAGCTTGTGAAGCCAGCGCGACTGTGCAAGTCACAGACGTTCTTACAAAGTCCTTGCTGAGATCTGACCTGGGAAAAACATTCTTTCCCTTCTAGTCCTGTTTTCAACAGTTTCCTGTAGTTTAACAGCTGACTTCTCCAGAAAATTGTGCAAACATGGTCCTGAACAAGATTTTATTTGCTGGATTGGGATTTCCAGCCTTGCAAAGAGGAATCCTCACTGTCCATATCCTGCAAAGTCTTACAAATACAGGCCTGAGCCCTGTAAATGCCAGCTGGTGTAATATGAGCTCTCATGTTATACAGCAGTTGTGAATGCCACTCCTGTGGTTACAGCGGGGTTTGCCGCTGACAGGCACTTTACATGTGTTCAAATTAGCCAGGAGCTTAGGGAGAGAGGCTAAAGCAACCCGTCCCCAGCCACTGGAACAACTAGAGTTAGGAAAAACCATGTGCCATTACCCCCGAGTTCAGTGATGCCTTTGCATGCACATCTGAAATACCATCACACAACAACCATTGGAGAGGGTGTATTATTTAGGACAGTGATGGCAAAGCGCTTGTTATCAGGCACCAGCTTTTAAAAGCAGAAATGCTCCCTATGGCCAGYACCAGGGCGAATTTCCCTTGGTGTCAGGTTTGGTATTCATGATTCACCGTCACTTCCCTCTGTGCCATCACCACCCAGTGTCCCTCAGCTGCCCCTGAAGCTGCCAGGGGCCGTTCATCCATGCCAGGCCCTGCTCTCCTCTGATCTCTGTGGGACAGGCAGGAGCAAGCAGTATCCAGACCTCTTCCGCTCCTGCGGCTGAACCCCATCCTCAGCCCAGCACCAGACCCTGCTTTGCCATCCGCTGCCAGATGTATTTTATGTGTCGTCGATGACAGTTTAATTCTCTGTGATGGATAGCATGGCACAAGGGCCAGGGGTTTGTCAACTGAACTAGGATCTAGGTCTCCTCTTTCTTCAGAGCTCGCCAAACTGAATTTTAGTTACATAAATGATACAAGATCAGTCCTGGGAGAGCAGCTGAGGCAAATTTTGCACTGTAAACAACTCACAGATGAGCTCATTGCTCTATTTCTCCTTTCTCTCTCTTTCTCTAAGCAGGGGGAAACTGAGTGACACTGTGCTTCTTTGTTTCCTAAACTCCTGCTTATCCTCATCCTGATGTCACCCTAACTCTGCTGGTGGGCACCAAGCAATAGGCAAGGGCAGCTGGTGGCAGTGTCCCTGGGAGCAGCTCCCCACCAGGATGGCGAACGCAGGATC
Source organism: Apteryx rowi (assembly GCF_003343035.1). NCBI lineage: Eukaryota > Metazoa > Chordata > Aves > Apterygiformes > Apterygidae > Apteryx > Apteryx rowi. The sequence goes on along the minus strand of NW_020450307.1, from coordinate 3,053,294 downwards.
TGGGGAGCGCTTCAGAAACGATGCCCCCATCTCATGCAGCTCTCCCCCATGCCYGGCAGAGGAGGGAAGCTCAGAAAGCAGGAGAGAGGCCCTCAGGGAGCAGGGACAAATCCAGCTGCGCTGGCGGCAGGGAGTTCCCTTTTGCCGAGTTGCTGCATGGCTCTGAACAGCTCAACTTTTCCCAAACTTGGATTGCCTCGTCCAAGCCAGATTGTCTCAGCTCACTTCACTAGAGCAAAGAAGCTTCCCTGMAACCCAAGTAACTAGGAGTCTTGAGCTTCCTTCAACTATGCACTCCCAAACTGTCTAAAGAGGGACAAAAAGTGCTCCAAAGGCAGGATGGCAGCATTTTGCACATTTTACTTTTACATCCTAAAGCAGGGTACAGGAGACAGTGGTCTGCAGAGCACCATACCCAGATCAACCTTTGCCTGTGCCTCTAAGATCTACTCCCTTGGGTCTGGGCTGCAGCCCAGCCCCTTTAGGATCGGTCTCACTCACTGGCGTGAAGGGGAACATGACACAGTGTGTCATTTATCCCAGGATCCTCACATAAGGGGCAACTGGGCAGGATTCATTTGCCTAAGTTTAGGTGTTGTGACATAAAGAGCCTAGGAGAAGCCCCTCATCACATCCTCACYGAAAAGCTGACCCACTTGCCTAGGCTCTGGGGAATGCGGCCAACATGACAGCTATACCACACGGGAAACACGGAGCTCAGCTGGGTGCCTGCGACTCGTGCTGGCCGGCTGCCTCTCTGCAATAGCCTGCAGGCACCCACCAGCACCAGCAGTGGGTATTTCTCCTGCGCAGGAAAGCGATTTATGGGCAGAGCAGTACGGGAAGGCTGATCGTGGGAGAGAAAGTTAATGCAATGCTCTGTGACTCAGTTTCCCCCTCTGCTGCAAGAAATGGGCTTTGAAACTTCAGTTTACGCAGATGCTGGCAAGGCAGCGTGTGGAAGAGGTTGGTGCTGTCTGTTCCTGTCCCAGCGTGGCACCCACGCCCTAAGAGTTCACAGCASGCCGCAGCGGGGATGCAGCTGCCCATCCGTCTCCTCACCCGCAGCCCACTAGCGAAAGGCCGCCTTTGACCACAGTGCCGGCAAAGCTTGAGGGCAAGTGTGGGAACCAGTGCCAGACCTCAGCTACGCCCAGCATCCCCAGCGCCGGGCTAGCCCCAGGGAGCAACCGGGCTTGCCGGGCGGAGAAGGGAAGCGTGGGCTCCTCCGCTATCTGACCCTTGGCGCCAGCACGTYACAGCGAGCCCTTCTGCCGCTGAGGAGGGCTGCGCACGGCTACACCCAGAACGCCCCGTGCTCTGTGCTACCCAAGGCAACAGCCCCCTGCCCTGCGGTGGCCGAGGCCCAGTGCTGTCCTTGGATGGTGATGCCAGCTAAGGAGAGGTGCTGCTCATGCCAGCGCACAGAGAAGCCTGCACACCAGAGGAAGACAGAAGCCGTTCAGACAGAGCAGGAGAGAGCTGTGACCCACCGGGACTAGAGGCAGGAGGGACAGAGTACATCCCAAGGGAGAGGCCAGGTACTCCCTTCTCCCAGCTGACCCTGGGCAGGGGTGGCACAGGAGACCTCCTCCTCTCTCTGCCATGCAGGGAAGGATCAGGTGTCAAGGACAGGATGGCAGCAGYGTCCTGTCAAGGCCAAGTGGTCATCCCTATGGACACAGGCCCTACCGGTTGTCCTGGGATCCATGCAGTTTGGCAGAGCTGTAAAGGATCAGTTACCTTTTGCCACCTCTTGGTGCCAGCCTCTCTTGCCAGGCAGCTGTTTAGCAAGCCAGTAGCAGAGGGGCTGGGAGGAGAGATCCTTGTATCCCGTCATCAGTCACTGGTCCCCCTACCTCTCCTCCATCAGCAAGGTCAGCAGTCCCACGAAGGGAAGCACAGCAACRTCAGCTGCAGAGGGTCCCTCTGGCCTTCCCCAGGCTCAGTGTGAACCAGCCTCCACACACAGCAGCTCCCCCTTCACGGATCTACACCTTGCCCAGGGCCTTTTCTCATCAGAGCTGAGCCAGAGCCTGCTGCTTCAGCTTAGCACCATCCACAGCAGTGCAAGCCCTTGCCTTGCCTTCCCTTTCCCTATCCCACATGCAGACTTGGCAGTGGCAACTTCTGCGGTTTGTATGAAACCCAAGAACAAAAGGGCCAGGCTATTCCTTCACAAACAAATTGTAGGGCTCAGCGTCTGCTCACAGGGAAGGGAAGTTAATTTGCAGAAGCCCTGGGAGAAGGCTCCTGTGTCCTGACATGCCTGTGGAAAATCAGGTTCCTACTGCAAGTGTCACGGGCTGGTGAATCACCTCCTCCCTGTGCTCCAGCTGTACAGAGCCCTACCATTAATGCAGCGAGCGAGACGCCCAGGGACCAACGCTCATGCACCGTGGGAAGGGAACTACTGCACGGACAGAGCAGACAAATCTGATTTAAAATTTCAAAAGAGATGAGTTAATCTGACAGCCCAGCCCAAGGCCCCCTTACATGGTGCCCCATTCCCAAGAGTTGAAAACACTGCTCCTGGAAACAAGCTGTCTCTAAGGTGTGTCACACAAGCCACCGACTGCTTGGAAAACACCCACCACTGTTGCACTGGGGCCAGAGGAGAGCTCTCACCAGGATCTGTCCCTCCTCACACCCCCTTCCCATTGCAGGCACAGCCATGTCCTCTGGCAAAGGAGGTGCTCTGTGCAGGTCTTTCCAGGGGTGGTCCTCTGATTGAAAACAGTCTGTGTGACTGAGGATGTGGGGTGGATGTGGTGAATAGTGCAAAGAAGAACTCCAACGATTTTACACCAAATTTCACAAGCCCTCAATCTGTCTGGGGTTTCCTTGTCACAAGTTACTAGTTCCTCTTTCAGTGACTAAAGAGGATGTTGCTCTTCTTTAGGAATGCCTCAGCTCAGCTCCACCATGTACTGGTGATGCCACACCTGCAGGTTAGATGGTTCAGAGCTCTTTTGGGTGCATTTGTCCTAACACGGGCAAACAAGGCCAGAAAACACAGGGCTTTTTTACAGCCACTGCAATGACGTCCAAGATGGATGTTGGCAATGAAGTTCAAGGGCCATTCGTGCTGCCAGCAATGCAAATGCAGCTCTCAGCGCCTACACTGCCACTGCCTTCCTGTGCCAAGGCTCCCAACATTGCTTCCCATGCACAGATGAACCAGTGCACTAGAGAAATTCTTCTCACATCACCTTGTGCACTCAGGCTTTTACGTCCTTGTTGGCTCTTCCCCTGGCGAGCCCAGACATTGCTCAGGGCCCTTGCTCCACACGCTGCCTCGCAGTTCACAGAGAGAAAACCCAGCAGCAAAACCCAGCACACCTAGCAGTGGCCTCTCCTTTCTGCCTGCCAGCCACCTCCCTTTGCCCTTCCTGCAGGAGCATTAAATGTGCCACCTGGATTCTACCTGCTTTCAAGTAGTTCCACAGACTTTAGCCTGGGAAGCAAAGTCCCCACGAGGGCATGCTCCTATTCCAGCTCCTGTCTCATGCTAGTGAGCCAGGCTCTCTGCCAGCATAACCACACAGAAACATGCCAACCTCCCATCTCACAGAGACTCGGATTCCTTGGCAGCCAGCTCCTTCCCCCAGGGCTTTTGTAGGAGGGCAAGGTGTTTCTCATGGGAAGATAGCTTGCAACATCCCTCTGCCTGCTCACCTGCCAGCTGGCAAGGGAGCAGCACTGAGGGAAACACTTTGCCAACACGAGTGCGCAAGGGAACCAGGTGGAGGGGAACAACGAGCCAAAGCAGTGCTGAAATAGCCTGGCTGCGGACAGGTGAGAGAGATCAGGAAGAGGCTTGAAAACACACTTACCTTAAAATAGAGGCTGTTGCGCTCTTCAGACACTATCACCAGCGTGGAAGGGTAAAGGACCAACAGCCGGTCGTGCTGCTCCTTGGGAAGTAAAGGGAAAAAGGGATCCCCGTGAACAGCTAGACAGGGCTCAGGTCTGGGGGAGCTGTCTACTTTGTTTCCAGAGCTCTTGACTCAGGGCTGGTGTCAGGGAGACAGAGCTGAGCTGCTCCCCTGCAGCAGGGCTCCATAAGAGACGCCTGCCAGCTCTAGCTGCCAGCCCCATCCTGCAAATGCTTATGCACATGCGCTGTCCCCAAGCACTGCTGCTGGGCCAGAAGAGCAGTAATAAACACTTTTTCAGGTACTGGGGTGTGGGTAAAAGGAACCTTCAGGGACCCATTGGATTACTGGCAGCAAGCATGCAGGAATCCATGCCAGTCACTCGATCCATTGCCTTTTCTGAGCCAAGCTGACAGAAGGTTGCTCCCAGAAACGAGTGTCCTACCTGAAAAGGCAGATGCTGAAGCTTCACTTTGGAAACACAGAGGACATCGCCTAGGGATTCCCGCTGGGTGCCTCTCCACTCCTCAACAGGCATGTTCTGCATAGACCATCGCAGCTCCTCCTTCCTCATGGAGCTTTGCTTCCAGTCATTCTAAGGACAAGAGCACAGTCAAGAAGCAATTGTAGGACACATCCTCCACGAAACAGTTTAGCTAGCAGATGGCCTATCCCAGCACACTCTTCAAGTGTGGAGGAAGCAAGAAAGAGTAAATAAATTTGTACAGAAACCAGCTTTCCAGCTGGGACTGAGTAATAATACTTGGTACTTAGCATCATCTGTACATTGTCAGGCGAATACCCCTGTTCCACAGGTGGGGAGACAGAGACAGGGAGGAAAGTAAAAACCTGGTAGAGGATGGAAAAGAAAGCAGGTCTCTTCAATCTGATCCTGCTTTCTAGGCCCTGGTCCCAGTTTCCTCCTTCAAAATGTTTTGTAAACTCTGGATATTTGCACAAGCAGCTGACTGTGYGCATGTTTCTCTGAACCAGACCCAAACCTCAGAGGCTGTGGCACCAGCCCTTCTGGGTCACAGGCCTCCCTTTCAGCACACACCCCCTGCCAGGCCCTCTTGCAAAGTCTTTCATTTTGCACCCTTCCCCAAAGGCAGCAGGAACTCAGAGGCCGCACAAGAGGCAAGCTCCAAAATTAGAAGCTGTGCGCACACACGCACACACACAGTAGAAATGCAGCAAGCTGTTGTCAGGTCTCAGCCATACAGAGCACATCTGGTGTTGCCATTCAGACCGAAACGCCAGACCCACCATAGGGCTGGCCAAACAGACCTAAGCCCCTAAAGATGTGTGAACACAAATACGCTGTTCTTCCATGGACAGAGAATTTACCAAGTGAGAATATTGTCAAGTGTGGGTAATTAGCATGTCTCTCCACAGTTCTTTTGGGGGTGGTGGAATAACAAAAGGAAGCTAGAGATATGGGGCATGTTGCCCAGGGCCAGCTCTAGGCACTGGCAGGCAGACAGGTGCCTACGGCAGCAAAAAGCCACGGGCCACACAAAAGCCTTAGCGATGCTGCTGCCCTGGCCTACACCAGCACTTGGGCAAGGCAGCCTGGTGAGCGCTGCTGGCTGAAAGAGGGGTCTACAGCTGCGTGTCAGAAAGGCTGAATTACAGACTTTGCACAAACACAGAGGCTGCTGGAAGTGGTATGAGGGGCACCAAAACCCCTGTGCACCACCAGCGGGGTAGGTTCCTGACTGATGAAGTCAGGGTGCAGCCCCACAAAGCCCACAGCTTTGCCGGACAGGATTGCTCTTGCTCATGGTGGGCCTGAAGGCTGTTGTGCTGCCTGTCTGGCAAGGCGAGGGTTGCTCTGCCAAGTGGCATCTGATCAGCACAGGTCATGGTGTCAGCCAGGGCTCAGCTGCTGCAGCCTCACTCAAAATAGCGAGCAATGGGCCTGTCGGACCATTCCTGCCTGCTGGGGAGCATTTCCTCCCCCCAGCTCTCGTGGCTCATGCCAGCAGCAGGCTGGCATGCATAGCTGGTCAGGTGGCTGAGTGGGACGGCAGGCATGGTTTCGGGGATGGTCTCTGCCTGAAAAGGCGGTTGTGTGGCATGTCCTATCTGGGTGTGAGTCCAGTGTGGCACAATCCTGTTTGAACCCTAAATCTAACTGTCCAAGGCTCTCCTTGCTTGGGGGAAAACAATCAAGCCGCTGGCCTGGAAAAGGGGGCTTAGGCCAGAAATAAATTCCACATCATCTTCCAACATTTTGAAAGAGCGACAAGCACAGCGAGGAGCGTTTTGAAGTGGAACTGGAGCCCTTCTCCCTTTCCATCTCCAGCCCTCTGCTCAAGTCCTCTAGCCAGGAGGAAGAGCCCAAAGCCTCATGGGGCCACTCAGGACTCTGGAAGAGGAAAGTTTTAAGGGAGTGCCTGGAAGCGTAACTAAAAGGGATGAGAGCAGCTGGTTGCAGAGATTATCCCTTCCACTGAATGCAGTGGGAGCAGTGCAGCATCCACCCAACTGGCCCARCTTCCATGGTCATTCAGCTCTGATCCCACAGGCTGGGAAACAGCTGCACACATTCCCTGTCCCAAGACACTAACCTGAGAGAGGAAGGGCAAGCCAAGGCTTCCTCCGTTTAGGTGGATCTGTTTCTCCAGGTGATAAAGCCACTGCTTCAGCTCTGACTCAGTAGGGCAGAACACGATAAGGGGATTCAGTAAGGGACCTAGGTATGTGAGACACAAGATGAGCTGAGCAGATAAGAGCACCAAATGCAGCATCAAAGGGTAAGCAGCTGGCCAGGTTTGTTAGGCTCAGCACATCACTCCATCGCCTGTGAGTGCATTGCTCTGTTGATGCCATAACTTCAGTCCTTCCTGCCACTACGTTGACCACATTGCTTCACATCAGGCTGCTGGGAAAGCTCTCTGGAGGGACTCCTGCAACAACTTCTCATCTTCTGCTTTTGCAGTCAAATCTAGCTCTGACCACCAGTCACTTTTCAGTCCAAAACCAGGCCAAGAACAAAAATCAAAGGGAGTACAAAAGTCAAGCTTGAAATCAACACAGGGATTTCAACTTTAAAAATCCCCAACAGTTTGTGAAAAACATCTTTGCAGTCCAGAGGCTACCACAATGTGCTGCTGCAGACAGCATAACTCAATGCAAAAGTTTCATGGCGTTTCATAGTTTCACTTCAGTAKTAAATACACAGATCATCAGTACTATTATGACACTATTTACGTACTGCTTCACCAAATATAATCTGCACCAGACAAGCTAAAGCTACTCCCAGACACAGCCTTGAAGAGAGGAACAAGCACATATCTTGTTGATTTTAATGCTTCCAGTTATCATTCATTTAGTATTAGCAAAAAAGACTCTCACACCCTCTGCTACTCACTGTATACACATCCTAGTGACGTTAATCATTTCTGGCAGGCTGCAGAATGCCTGTTTTGACTAATCATTTACCACTGATGTCATATTAAAACCATACTTGGTGCATGCTCAGTAAGATCTGACTTTTGCAGGACTTGGAATTATTCAGATAAGCAAGTGCGCTGGATAAACATGATACCTTGCCCTTCAATGGATTCTTTCATCTCATAATTCCTGCATTATTTATGAGTATCAGTTAATCAAGACTTTAAAACACCTCTGTGTGAAGAAATGCACTAATACAAGCACAGCAGAGGTGGGGAAACTGAGGCAGAGACTCCCTGAGAAACCTTGTATAAGTCACTCAGTTCAGATCGGTTATAAGAATTAGACACTTGTATGTCCAGTAAGACTCAGCACCTATCTACCATTGTGGGTCTGGAGCTCTCTTGTCTTCCCATGCCTTAGTTTCCCTATCTTTGCAATGGAGATAGTGATTCCCTACCTTAAAGGGCTGACAGCAGGATATAAACACGTAATGTTTTCCAGGTATCCCGATATTCTGGTTGCTCTAAATACTTCTCTGGACACCCAGGCTCTTATACAAACAGTAGGAATCTTTCTAGTAAGGCATGACCCTTAACATGGCACTGCTTGCTCTGCCACCTCCCCTAAGGGCAGCCTTTCAGACACATCCTGAGGTCTRTTCACACTGTCACATCTAAATAGGGCCCCAAAGGAAGAGAAAATGAGAAGAGAAACTCCTGTTTAAGTCTGAAGCCTGAGACATGCCTAGGACTCGTGCAAGGCGCTGCTTGAGAGGCTGTGAAAACAGAGCCCGAAAGGCTGCTGCTAATTCAGTTGCCACAATTTCCCTGAGCCCCAGGGCATGTCTGTGGCAGGCCACGACACAGCCATGCTAAGGAACCTGCACTGGCCCTCATGCTCTTTTCTTCTGCCCCATCCTTCCTCTTTCCTTGGGAACACTTCCAGAGAAACTTTGGAGTCAAGAAAGCCACTTCATTCATTCCCACCCAAATCTCCCTGGCTGGAGATGCAAAAGGGCTGCAACATTTGCAGGTGGGCACAGGTAATCTAGGTGCTGAATGGCTACATCAGCAAGAGAGGGGGTACGAAAGATGGTCCACAAAGCAAAGGTGACAGCCAGCACCGGCCAACTGCCACCTCTCCGTGGCAACGCAAGGAAAGAAGGCACCAAAAGATGGYTCTGCATGCTGGTGGGCTTGGTTCTTGTGTTCCATATCCACACTTAAAATGAGCATGCTGGCATCTGCTGAGGTACTACCCTAGAAAGTTCAGGAGTTCATGGGCAACTGTGAAGGCACAGGATTTCACAAGAGAATGGATTTGCATCTTTGGTCCCTGAGAGTCATAAGACAAAAGACYTCTACCTGACTCTGTGCACGGCCATGGACTCTTATCCTCTCTGTGTCTTGATTTCTCCCCCTGTAGCAGGGAAATAAAACTGCTCTGCTGATCTCACGGGAGTCCTAAATATCACTACCTCCTGGTTTCTTCTTGTCATGTCACTATTACCTGATATAAATAGCCCTCTCTGACAGAAAAGGAGCACCAAGGCCTTACATTTGTTCTTTCCTTAAACAGGACACAAAYCCAACAAAGCTTGAGGCAATTTGCCACCCAGCCACACTGCTGTGTGTTTGAATGCAAGCAGAACAAGTCCGCCTCTCCTGACGGGTTAAGCCTGGGAGAAGATCTCCATTATTCTACAAACTGGCCAAGAGGGCCCTGCCTAGTACAGTGTAACAAGACAACAACTCAACAGTCCTTAAAATAAATGGGTCATTTTTACTATATCTTCTCTATAATTTATGTCATTTTTTGGTTTGAGTGGCCATTACATAACTTACTTTCTAGCACAGGACAGCAGAGTACATAGACAGCGGATCTGGGACACAAATTAGCTTTCTCAGCTCTGTATCTTTATTGGGTTATTAGTTACTTCTGTCTACTTCATGCTTTAACTACCACCCTTGGGCCTCAGTACTGCTGTAATTCAGCACTAAGGCCAAACAAGCCCCCAGCCAAGCTGCAGACAGGTTGTTATCCCAGGAAAGCTTTTATAAAACAAGATGACTCAGACAAAAAGTTAAAAAAACATGTGGAGGCAGGAGTGATGGCAAGGGACAGTTGGCGTAGCGACTTTTTGTCCTGATAGTACCAGCTTGGTGCTCTTGGTAGAGATAACTCCCCTCTCACTGTTGTTCCACATCGTTCGTATTTGAGAAGTGCCGCACATCAGCGTGCACAGCACTGCACACACACCTGCTCAGAGTCACTCCCTGGCCTCAAGAGTTTATAAGGTGACGAGAGATGGGGTGAAGGAGTTTTATTCCATCCCTTGGTTCAAATGTGGTGCATATGGAATAAATGACTGGTCAGAAGTGGGAACTGTCACCATGTGTCCTGAGTATTAACCAGCCCACAGCACAGGACCATCCTTCCTCTGAGGAGTCCTACCCTGCCTGCAGCCCTGAGCATCCCTGTTCAGGGGTTTGGGAGCAGGGAAGCCTTGGAAGGACGGTTGCGAATGCTGGGAGGAAGAGCATCAGCACCCTGCAATCTCTTTCCAGTGTGGTTTTCCTCTTGGACTAGGTCAGAGTGGGATGAAGAGCAAAGATAGTTGTGATTAATACACGCACTGTTCTCTAATCAGAGCAAACAAAGAGGCACTAACCTGTAATCCGGAAAGCATGATCCTCCAGCCCTGTGCTCTTCACATTCTCAATTTCACACACATTCAGCTCTTTCAAAGGCAGCAGTCCCTGCATAAGCAGAACACATCATCATTATTTTGGGGGCAGCCCACAGGCAATCTCTACAGCTAACGTCCCTTTCCCACAGGAGACTGAAAGCCCAGGAGCAGCACCAGCAGGCTGCTGCGGCTCACAATGTTAGTCTGCAAAAATTTGCTCTGAATGGAAACATTTGGGACTTCAGTCTAGCCTGCTCTCCAAAGTAAGTAGGTTTAGCAGCTCCCTGGGTTCAGTGGGGCTGGCACAGCAGTAATCATCTGTCACGTTAGCAAGAACACTTTCTTTACATTAAAAGTCTTTCAGGTTTGAGAGAAACCTCAACAAAACAATGCTGGTTTTACACAAGAAAACCATAAGGTGGTAACAACTGTAAAGAAAAGTTAAGCTGGCTGGTTTCAATAATCCAGCTCATCAGACTCCAACTACAATGAAGCATGGGAACAAGTGACAAGTTTACACTCCCTATCTTGGGTTTCCTAAAACAGGATGTTAACAGATGCTATTTGTTGTGATGTCTAGGGACCACTACTGGTTCATTAATTCCTTTATAGTTCCTTTAGAATTAATAATCTAAGGAGCAGATTATAAAATAGATGGAGGATTTCATAATATTGTTAATATTCTGATATGTGTCTTTTCAGTTGAAGTCTGGCTTGCTGGATGACTCAAGAGATTGTATTGTCATACTGCATTAACCTCAAATGACCTAGAAGACAATAAATCATTTCTAAAAGGGATGAATTCTGCAAACATACACAAAACAGCCCTGCTCAATTTTAGTTACTCAGCTGTGGAGGGAAGGTACTTTGGGGGTTTCCTGTTTGTTCGGTTGTGATTTTTTGGCTGCATGCGCAAAACACCCTTCATTTGTAATTAACTGCCATCATCGGGTTAAAGGATTGATAAATAGTTTGTCAGGTTAGTTCCCCAAGGCTGTTCTCAAGGGGTTTTTTCCATCCTCTCCCACACTGTTGCTTTCTCTGCCCTGCAGAGAAAACCCCCCTTTGGCTCAAAAGCCAGGGCCAAATCCCTCATTTGCAGTAAGGTCAGAAGGATTTTGATCATCAAGAGCTCTGACCACACCAAAGTCCCTCTGTGCCTGGTGCTCTACACAAAGATAAATCCACATAACCTAAACACTTCCCATCCAAGGGCCTGCCTGCAAGCCCTGCGAAAGCTCCTATCCCACTTTTAAGGCAGGTCTCCTGAGTTGTCCTTTAGCTCTCTCCACAGACAAGGCCAAAGACCCAGGCGGCACTGAGGTTATCTGGGTATGGCCCTTAGGAAAACACAGTCTCTTCCCCCTCGAGCTCAGCATCCTCAGGAAGAGACTTGAGATGCAGGACCTTGCCAAGATCACCTAGGGGAGGCCACTGGCAGCCCCAGGAACAGAGCCTCCTTGTCCTGTCCTGTCCTGTCCACCTGGCACCCCACCGTTTGGCCATACTGCCAGACTCCCCGGTGCTTGCCCCTGAGTGTCCTGGCAGATGCCCTACCTGGTAGGTGAGTCCATTGGAGCCCACAGACTGAAAGTACAGATAAGACTGGAACAGCTCCAAGTAGCAGTCGCTCACCTCCTGCAGAAGAGACAAACATCTTGGGGTTTATCTCAGGACACATTCCTCCCCCCACCTCAGTGTCTCAGAGTGGTCTGTGCACGGAAATGCTGGCAGTCACTTATCCAAGGGCCGATACAGCATTTCTGCTGGTGGATCTGCTGCCAGCCTGGCTACTAAGCATGAAAGCACAGCCCAGGTCCCCGCTGGGATGAGAGACAGCGGAAGTGCACCAGGCAGTACCCGTGCACAGCAGGGAACAGAAATCCCTGGGCCCTGCCGTAGCTGGAGGAGATCTCCATGAATCACATTTCCCAAAAGTACAATTTGCTTCCCGGCCCTGAAGGATCACTCTATGCCTGGGAAGAGAAACATCCACCAACAGTTTCCACAACTTACCTGACAGTGCTGGAATTTAAACTTGACCTTGGAGTAGTAGATGATTTTCCCCAGATTCCTGACAACTGTTTTCTTGCGTCCCTTCTTGAACAGGCTAGGGAACCTTTGGTCCAAGTTTTCTTTCTGGTTTTCCTGGTTCTGAATATTCTGTACCAAGGTTTCAGGAAAAACAAATCAGAGCTGGTGGGATGTGGGGGGCCTGCATGTCTGGAAGAGACATTCCCAGAACGGCCCTTCCTCAGAAAGGCACCCTGGGCAGGTGCCCAGGCTTGGTCTGTTTGTCGTTGGGTCTCCACACCAGCGTGGAGCTGGGGTTCGGTTACTGCCAGGAGGCCTTGCGCTGGGTGGGCCGGGAAGATTTCCCCACTAGGCAGAGGAAATACTGAACCAAAGGGAGAATTTCTGGGGTAGGAAAAAGGAGGTGCAGAAACAAATCCTACATTTAGGGTCTCCCAACTCCATAGCTGATTTCCTGATATCCTGATTGAATTCACTGGAACAAGGATCGAGCAAGGCTTACCAAACACAGTTTGCCTTTCACTGAGGTTAATGGAGAGGTTTTCTCTGCTCTAGTTCCACCTGGATTCCAGAGCTCTCCCAAATACACAGATCCCTTGATTCCTTCAGGTAGAGTTTGTTGTTTCAGGCGCCCAGACAATTCTGAGGCAGAGTCCTACGGCCCCAAAAGCAGCTGCAAGGCACTGAGTCATGAGCTGCTCGTTGTCAGCGCTTCTGCCCAAAGAGACGGGGAAACCAGCAGGCGCTAGGGGAGAGCAAGGGCTGGCACGAGAGGGATTTAGCACTCCATCTCCCGCATTCCGGGTATAAGGAAATTCCTCCGTGCCTCAGCACAAATCTGTACCCCTGTTGCACTCCACTGTCTGTCAACAGCCTGCGTCTCTGCTGTACTGTCTGGATACTGCATAAATCCCAGGGGTTAAAAGCTCTCCCTGCAGTTTCTCTGTGAAGAGCATCTTTGTTTCTAGGGGTTCATTGTTTTTTGGGGATGAAGGGAAGGGCTGTATCCCAGCCTGGCCACAGACCCCACTGATTCCCCCTCCATACCCTCACAGGCGTATCTGAGTCTTAAATAGCGGTTTTGTTGGACACTTCACAGGCTGCCGGGGACAGCCATTCCCCAGCAAAAGAGAAAGGTAGGCGGGAGCCGCAAGGTTTGTCCTGTTGCTTCACAGTCAAGCTGAGAAGCAATCTTGATGGGATTCCACTTTAGCCATTTGAAGCTGCGTTTCCCAGGGGTACTTCTAGGGAATGCGCGGCAATGCGGGAGGCAGGGTGGAGGGGTGATATGTGGTTCTGCAAGGGTCAAATGCTTCTGTCGAAAACAGCATTTCCAGGAAGGATCCCAGAGAGGGCTGCCAGGGCTTAGCAAGGATCGAGTGACAGCCCATCAGCCCGTACAGCGAGGGGCTTCCAGCAGCCAGCGCTCCCCCCGCCACCGAACCCGTCTGGCCTGCATGTGCCTGCTCCCAGCGCGCGGTGCCAAAGAGACAGCTGCACAAGGCCCATGACAAATGAAGAGCCAGCAGTGCTGCCATCTCGCTCCTGCTGGGGCTTGACTGACTCACCCCTCTGGAATGAAATTAACCCCTCTCACAACCGTGTCGGAGCCATCCACAGCTCTCAAGTTAGAGGAGAACTGGTAAACTAGTAACAGGACACTAAGGGTGCTGGGATCCCTTTACCTGAAAAGCCTGGAGTTCCTTTCAGGGCCTAATTGAATTTAGGTAACTCTTTTTTTTTTTTTTTTTTTTAAAGGAGTTAACCACGTTAACCCCTTCTCTGCTCAAAGTCCCCCTCCGGCTTTTCTAGCCGGCTGCAAGCAGTGCCCACGCACACATACCCAGACCCTCCCGCTGGAGGTGGGAACCTGCACACTGCCAATTAATGGCTTCACTGAGAGGCAATTAAGCACAGGAAAAGATTACCTTTTTGCTACCCGCCGCTGTCAGAACAAAGAACGACTGATCCCCTGCCAGCTGTGGAAGCAGCAACAGAGAGCTGCCTGGGTAATGACAGCCCTGCAGCGGCAGCGTGCTGCAGGGCGCGCCTCGCAGACGTGGCCAGCTCAAACGCGGGCTCGCACCGAAGTTCCTCGCCGTTGCCCTTCCTTCCCACTCCTTCAGGTGTTTGCTCAGTGGGTCAGGTACAAGCATTCACCCACCAGTGTTTGCAGTCTGCCTTTTATCTCCTATTTATATTGCAGGAACGCCTATGTACCCCAGCCCCATGCAGAACCGCGGTGACAGGCACTGTAGAAATACAAGAGGAAACAACAGCTGCTACCCCAAAGAGCCGAGAGCTACGTAAAGGATGAGAGAGACAACCAGCAACAGGCTGGTAGCCAGGCGGCAAGGTGAGCTCCAGCCTCCCGCGGGGGTGATGGAAGGGAACCGACTGCCACGGCTTGGCGAGGGTAAGGCACAGTAGCACAGCTGTTTATCGCTGACTTACCACTGACACCTTTTCCCACCCCATCCTCTTTCTAGATCGCTCTCAAATCTTACAGGGAACATCTGCAGTGTGGCTCTGGAGCAAGCCAGAGTCACCTTTAAAAAACTTTAGCACCTGGGAATGACCCAGCAGGTTCCCATGGCCAGATCACTTCATTTCCCATTTTTTAACCTAAAGACTACTGTTGCCACAGTGCAACAATACCAGGAGAGCTGCTGCTGGAGGGAATGGCATCCCTAGGGCAGCTATCAAAAATGGCACTACTCGCTGTTGCACAACACTGTGTGCGTTGTGAAAACAGGCAGGTACACAACAACAGGTTTCTGTTTCTGTTTCTGTCTGCAGTGTGAGTGCCCTGGCATTTCAAACTCAGCTGAAACTGGCCAGTCAAATCATAAGTTGCTGACATGGGAGAGGAGTGGAGGCAGACAGCACCAGCACTGGATCATTTCCTTTGGCTAAAATGCCTGGTGTAGGCAAGGCCATCACACAAAGGGCACAGACGATTAGACATTAACTGCAACTGCAGTGACAAAGCCAGCCCTCTGTGAAATCTGGGATCAGCTTCAAATTTCACAAGCCACCCCTCTGAGTCCAGGACTGGATCAAAAGCAGAAGGAAGCAGGTCAGGCAAAGCTCACCTGATTGTATGACCAGTGCTCAAGGGCAGGAAACAGTATTTTTCTCCCTTAGAAAAAGACAGTTGAACTGCAACAGCCATATCACTTATTATCCGATATTGTGGTTGGGCAGGAAGAAGTAGGACTGTTCAAGTCAATTTTTTTTTTTTTTTTTTACCAGGCAGGTCTCTCCTGTTTTATTCTAGCATGTTTATGACTTTTCCTGGAGTGCCACTGTTAAACCTGAACTGAATATATTGTTTGCACATGCACAAGGAAAACTGCCCTCATAGGTTTCCACATATTACTGCCCAGATCTCAGGAGAGCAGCAGCAGAGAGCTGGACATCATTAAATCCAACAGCTAGAACAAGTCCTTGGTGAAAGCAAGCACAGCCTGCTCGTGCAGCACCAGGTGCAGCAGTGACACCCATCTCCACCCTGCCGCTTTTCACCCAAACACTTTCCAAGATGGTCACAGCTATGATCTCCGTTTTTCCTGCTGGGGAACTAAAACAAAGGGAAGAACCTGGACTTGGCCTCAGCATGGGCCAGACTCAGACCCCAACTCCCAGGCAGTGCTCAGGCAATGGCACGGTGGAGCGGGCTGGGAGGTGGCATGGACAGACAAAGAGGCCGCAACGGCCACCTCCAATGTTGTGATTTTCTTTGTGAGGCATCTTTGGGGATATGTGTGAGTATCAGTCCTTGCCTGGTTGCTGGAGAAGGGATCACCAAGAGGGCCTGGACTTCAGCACCCGTGTCCTGAGGCCTGGCCTGTTGCAGCAGTGGTGGCTCTGTGGAGCCCATCACAGGCATACACAAGCATCACTTATCTCCCTGGCACATGCACCACCTGAAACCACGGGAATGCCTCTGCGTACAGCCAACACGAAAGGGTCCTCGCATTTGTCATGCCTCTGAAATTCTCCTCAGTCAGCTGTTAATTCCCCTGGCTGGGTTGTACTGGTAGCAAACACTCTTCCAACCCCAGCCCTATCCTGATTAGTGCTGTTTTCATTAGCTCACCTTTCCCATTTGGTTTGAGGCACTGCAGATCTTTGGAAACCTGGTTTCTGTCAAGGTTTGGCGAAACAGCGGGTCTCTGGCAGTGCAAATGCCCTGACATGTTCTCTTTCTCTCTCTCTGATGCCTCATCCTACAGGTAAAGTGAGTTAATAATTAACCTGCCCCAGCCCCTGCAGACCCCACTGACTCTCAGCTGAATCACTAAGCCTGGCAGCAGGAAGAGTTCAGCCTTTCCAGGCTGGTGCCCTGGGGCTCTGAAAGCTCTTGTTTAATGATAAAAGCAGCAAATGAGATGTCTTGCTCTTTGGCACATCCTTCCGCTTCCTTTTTGCTTAGGCTTTTCAGAAGCTGTAACTGGCAAGCGTGGGAAACGGGGCCCACACGCAGGAGGGCGGTGGGAGCAAAACGCGCTGCCTCGTGCGCCAGTCGCCCTTGGCAGGGTCCAGAGGGTGCCTGCTTTCCAGGGATGCCACTCGCCCACGTCCCAAACTGCCTGGCATGCACACAGGTTTGGCGGCTTCAGCACCTCTGAGATCGCACCTGAAGAGTCCCGCCTGCACAGGCGGTACGGTCTGCAGCGACAGACTCCTCTCAAACCTGGCCTCCCCTCCTGCCTCTGGCCCCACAGCACCTGGTCACCTTCTGCTTCCGTAATAGGAGTGGGAAAAGGACTAAATCAGGGATTTCTCCGGGCCACACAAGAAGCCTGTAGCTGAGCAGGGAGTTTGAATCGCATCTGCCCCAGGCAAGGGTAGCTTCTAACCAGCTGCTCCACCCTCCCTCCTTCCCTGAAGAGATCCCACACCCCCTGTGCTCCCACATTAATAGTCTCTCTGGGATTCCATCAGCTTGCAGGATTCCTTTACCAGGATCTGCTAACATGACAATCCTCCTTGCTTCCCCAGGGAGGATCCAGGATCCATTCTGGGCCTAGTCTTCCCAGGAGCTGCACATCCCTTCAGATGCCAGCTGAGCCCTGCAGGGAACCGTTCTGGTGCCACGTGCCCGTTACCCCCAGTCCAAATAATGGGCAGGACTGTAAAACAGTCCCAGTTCTGCTGCACTTTCCATGCATGCAGTTCAGGACATGTCCCTGAAAAGAGAGGATGGCATTGCACCCGCAGCCACCTCACAGGCCAGCAGTAGGACCCCAGTCCTGCCCCTCTGCCAGTGCCCCATTCTCAGGCTCACACGAGGAAAAACGAAGGCCCACCTAGAAGCAGCTGAACCACAAGGAACTGCAGAGGACCTGTGTGTGGGGGACGCACCAGCTCCAAGGCAGCTGAATCTCTGCAGCAACCCAAGGGACATGAGCAGATCTGCCCAGAACTGGGCCCTCTGATACACCAAGCCCTTGACAGGCATCTCATGGCCATTGAAATACAGCTGGCCAGCAGCTGAAGCCCAAGGGATAATGTCCTGCTACTGACCTCTGAAATTACCTCTGCCTAGCTGTGTCTTTCTGCCTCAGTTTCCCCGTCCCCCGTGCCCACATAGCCTATTTGCTGTGCAGTGGGGGAGGTATGTAGGTAGCACAGGGCAATGGGCCCCTAAGCTCGGTTCATGCCCCTGGCCCACCCAAACGCACCAAGGCAACACATCGGGGCTCATTGTTTCACCTCTGCTTTCCCTGAGCAGCGCCGGGAAACGGGCCATATGGCCACAAGGCTGGTACGTGCCTAGGACAGACCTGCCCTTCCTGATTACCTTCCCAAGGCTTATTGCTAATATGCTGCCTGCTCTGTCTCATCCCAGCGTGGGAATGAATCATCCCACCTTTGAACGCTCACTCTAATTTTCCCTTCCTTTGTGTGCTACCCAGAAACAAAAGAACCAAGAGCAGCAAGGGGAGTGTGAGATATTCCCACCATGCTGCCTGCCTTGCTCTCAGTGCTGCACCCCCAGTTGCGCCCATTTTTGTTGCTGACAGTTCCCCTTGACTCCTGCATGGGGACCCTGGAGCAGATGGCTCTCCTGCCGTGAAGGATACAGGTCTTATCCTTTCCTTGGCTGCAGATGTGACCTCCATCTCCTTGAAACAGGTCTGCTGTTATCCCCTGACCCAGACCCCTTGTCCCTCTTGCATACAGAGCTGTCCCTGGTGGGGGGGAATAATCTCTGGGAATGTTGGGGAGGGGGGATGGATGCGTTTGTACTTGCCTTTCCTGGAATATACTGCAGTATTTTGTCTGTGGTCGTATCTCTCTCCTGCCCTCCTTCAATACCAAAAAAACTGGGTAGCTTTTTCTTGCCATCTTTTCTACAGAGGGGAGAAAAAAAAACAAAAAACAAATGCAAGCACAGATCTAGCCTGGTGCATAGTAAATTCTGCCCAGAAATAAGGAAGCCAGAAAGTTAGAGTAAGCAGTTGGTCATGGGCTTTCTAATCATCCCAGGCCAGCAAAGGGCTGATAAACAGGCTGGGAAAATTGTAATGGGTTTTGTGCTGCACTTGTTGTTTTTTCCTTTCCTTTTTAACATGTCTTTGCATAACCAAATGATAAGCTAGGCTCATCTGTGTCTCCAGCTCAGTGTAGGGAATGGATGTCCTGTTGCAAAATGCAAAGGCCAATTCTGATGGCTGTTCCAAAGCCACTGGAGCAGAGATGGACTTGTACACCCCTCCACACACACACAAAAAATGGGTTTATTTCTCTTTGTGGTTTTCCTATCTCCTTCCTTCCACTCTCAGCAGAGCCCCCAGCTTCTCCTTGCGTGCACACCATTAATGAGCAGTTACAAATGCCGTTAAGAAGAACCGGGACTGCCTTGCTGGGACTCCCCAGTGGTTTTCTCAACCAGATTGCAACACTTGTTCACCAGAAACCAGGCTCCTCTCCATGGAGAGCTGTGAGCGTGGGAGGCACAGAGTCAGTAGGGACCGGGGTGCTCTGGGGCTTGGCCACTATACTGCGGGCTACCTGACATTAACCCTTCAGGGTTCAAATTCCCTCTCTTTTGCTCCACAGCAACTCCACAGACTCCTGCAGGTTTGACCCTGATTTACAGCAGCACAGGACCAGGGGGACAATTTCAGTGTCTCTTTTTGATTATAAATCCCTGAGCCTAGCGGAGTTCATGGGGGTTACCCTGACTTCTAACAGCGCTCCTTTTCAGCCCAAAGCTCTCAGAATTGGGAGGCCTCTGCTTAGTACATGCTTAGGATAACAACAAGATTACTATGATTGCACCGATGGGAGCATGAGCAGGGGGAAAGGCAGCGCTTGGGGAAGCTTGCTCTGCACTCCCTGGTAGACTCTATTTTGGGACAGCTGCCCATCACCGCAGTACCTGAACGCTCTCCTGGCCAGCCCAGCACCAAAGTCCTTAGAAGATTTCACTGCTGGTTTCTTTCATGTCTTCCTTTGGAGTTACAAACACAGACCAAATCGTAGATTCTAGGCAAAGTAGCGTATGGGGGTTTGGGACTTTCTCTCTAAAGTACAAGGAATGCGAGTGCCGTTTTCTTCACAGTCACTGGTAGTTTGTTTTTGTGTTCAATCAGTGCCACAACTCCGGGAGACATGAACAAAAAAATCACAAGCGAAAACAAGGACTTCAGGCATCCTGCACCTTGCCCTGTCGGTCCCATAGAGAGAGGCTTTCATTTTCAAAATGAAATGAAATAAACCACATTTTTCCTCGGGGCAGTGCTGCTGGGATACTCTGCTGGCATAGCCCTAGAATTTCTTCCCTGGCACTTGCGATGAGTTGATCTTGTTCAGCACTGCCAAAGCAAAACCATGCCAAAGCCCTATTTTGCTCAGCCTGCAAATAACTCCTCAGTTTCCCAAGCAGGGCTCAGCTACTAGCCCAGTTCTGTACGGTGTATCGCAAAGGAGAAAGTCAGCAGGGAAGCCAGCACGTGCTTGAAAAGCAGTCCAAAATAAAAGCAAGTGTACTTACTCTTTCTTCAGCGAAGGTTTCCTTCTGAAAGAGTGTCTGAACCTCCCAGGTGCCTGAGGAACACAAGCTATGTTCCCCATGCTGGTAGCAACTGGAGCAGTGCAGGAGCAGCTGGGAGCTGGAGTGCTGGGCAGAAACTGAGACCGAGAGCGTGGGGAGCCAGGGAAGTTTGTGCGAGTGTGTCATGCAGACATTCCCCACTTCCGCCTCCAGTGACTCTTGTGGGTGTGAGCTGTGAGCAAACAGACTTTCGGCCCAGGTTTCTTGCTGCTCCTTCTCCTCCCCCCTCCCGCCCCGCGTGGGGCTGATAGCACCAGCAGGAGCTGCGTGGTTGGGGAGGGGCAAGGCAGCGGGGCAGGAGCCTGCCGGGAGGCACCTGCAGTCCTCCGCACCGACCCCTGGGAAGGAGTTACCATCGCCTGCAGAAGGAGGGACTCCACCAAGGAGAACCTCCCGGCTGCAATCTGAGCACACAGAGGGACCCAAGTGACACGCAGGTGTCACACGCCTGCTCCCGCTTGC
Organism: Apteryx rowi; assembly: GCF_003343035.1. Taxonomy (NCBI): domain Eukaryota; kingdom Metazoa; phylum Chordata; class Aves; order Apterygiformes; family Apterygidae; genus Apteryx; species Apteryx rowi. The sequence goes on along the minus strand of NW_020450307.1, from coordinate 3,032,761 downwards.
CTGCATCCCCCGAGAACCCTTCTTTGCCCAGTCGGTTTCCTCCTACTAGGAGCGTTTTGAGTTTTTGTATCTCTCGATTAACAAAACAATGTCACCAATGTGGCAGAATTCTGTATTAGACCTCATTTTGGCCTGTAAAGAAGAATTAATCACAGAATTAAAAATCCATCGTTGCCTAAATGCAGCAAGTGACCACAACATAACAACATTTGTTATCAGCAAACAGGATAAAGCTGGAGCCCATAATAAATGTATTTGGAACATTTTTCCAAAAGAAAATCAATTACCATTCAGTTCAGCTAGAAGAAAAAAAATATATCAAAAGATAACTTCAATAATTATTGTGTAAGCATTCTCTGAGGTGTTCAAAAGGCTGCAACTTAGAGCATTTATTTTAGTTAGAAAGAATTAGCCTGTATTAGAGGGGAAGTGCAACAAACCATCTAAAAATATAACAAATAAACAGGGGAAAACAAATAGTAAATAAATAGAAAGAAAATTAGGAATTATGGAAAATTGATAAAGAAAGCAAAGCACAAAAGAAGTGCATGACCACCAAAGCTAAAGGGACATTTTCAAAGAAGCATTTTAAAAGGCAAAACAAAGATTCCCAACCATGGTATCAGCCCCTTACTATGTGCAAATAGTAATAAAAACAGTGAATAGTCAAGGATAATACAAAAGGCAGATGCAATCACTAAACATTTCTGTTCTATGGATTGAAAAAGCCAGGCAGTATAGTCATAGCAAATGATGAAACCCTTTTCATTCCATAGTACTGCAGGTAAGTGTTAAAAAGCAATCACTAAACTTGGATGCGCCAGATCAGAAAGTCCAGACAACTTGCATCCAAGAGTTTTGCAAGACCTGAACAACAAAGGTCTTGAATCATTGCTGTTCATTTGTAGTAAGTCTTTTACGACCAGCAAAATTGGCAGAGAACTGGAAGAAGTTAATGGCATACCAATATTTCAAAGGAATATGTAGTAATTATGGGTTTGTTAGTCAGATGACACTGATCCCTAGGAAAATGATAGAACAGCTGTTAGGGAGTCTGATTAACTAAGAATTAAAGGAGGAGAAAATAATTAATTCAAATCAACTGGGGGTTATGGAAATTAATTCTTGTCAAACTAATTTAATTGCTATCTCATTTGAAAAAAAAATCTATTTGGTTAATAAAAATAATGGTGCTGAATTAAGAAATTACTATAAAGCACTTGATCTGATACATCTACACATCCTTCCAGTAAGAGCCTAAAACAATACAAAAACAGTAAGATACACTAGCCAGGGAGACTAAAAAGCAACTGTAAACAGGGACTGCTCTCTGAGAAGGGTGCTTCTGATGGGTGTTTTGTCTCCACATTATTTCGACCGACAGTCCAGCAGCTCCATCTTGCTACCATAGCAGAGAGGCTGCAGAGGGATGCAGTCAGGCTAGAAGCGCCTACATGGGGAACACACACACAGCTGGCAAAGAGATAACAAGAACCAATGCTGAGAAATTGAAGATGGACAGGTTTGACCCCAAAACAAGGCATGTATTTTTAGCAGAAAAGGTTATTTCTTACTGGAACAACTCCCTGAGGACTGCGATGGCTTCCTCAGCAGGGGACTTTTAAAACCAGGAAAGGATGTTTTGCTAAAAGGTTTGTTTGAACCAAACAGGGATTTGTTATGTGAAGTCTTATGGACATATTGGACTTGATCACAATGGTCCCTTCTGGCCTTAGGCTCTATTTGTATTTACCATGTCTTGGAGCTGAAGCAACAACAAAAGCAGTAACAAAAATAGCAGTATAATAATAAATAGCAGTATAATAACAAAGATAGCAGTAACAAAACCAACATACTCCCAAAGAGCTAATCGTAGGGTTAGGCAACACTTACCCAGAGAGGGTGGCTGATAACAGCCATGCCATAAAATTTGTCAAAGGCCTCCACATACTTGACTTCTGAAAACAGCCTCCTTATCCCCCTCCCCTTTCTGACTTGTATAATTCATTAACTCGTCACAGCTGAGCAAAGCAACAGGACATACCCTTCCAGAGAAGCCCTATCCAAAATACCATAATTTTTATAGCTGGATAATTCCCCAAACTCTGGTGTCTCTGTGCAGGACTGCAAAGCAACTCTCCAACAGCAAAGACATGTCCCAGTGCCTCCTGAGAGAGGCCAAAAACGACAGCAAACAGCAACAATTGTTACTTTTTCAGGAAAAGGATCATTCCCCTTAAGAGCCATGTGACCAGAAATGTGCTGATTCTCCAACATGTCTGTTCCAAGTAAAACTTTACAGCTCCAAGTAAAGCTTTACAGCTTACTACCTCTCTCCTGCTATTTTTGTCGGTCCTGCAAATACGCATCCTCTTGCTCACTGGGACACCAACGACCACCACTAACAGGCTGGCAGGGCCAGGCATGACCTGCAGGGGAGGACAGCCCCCACTCTTTGGCTCACTGCGCACGCAGGCCGGCAGGGCAAACTGCTCTCCCACACCCCCACTGCTCTGCTTCCAGGAGCAGGAGTGCCTGAACTGGAGGGGAAGGAGTTGGGCTTTTACAGTGTGGTAGTTATTTATAGAAACCTGAGACAGAAGCAAGAACCTGGAGAGCAGTGAGAAAGAGGACGTGGCAGGGTAACAGCTGGGTCTGGCATGACTATTATATAGCATCAGGGCGTTACTGCAAGGTACTAGCACACATGCAAGGGAAAGTTCCTTTTCAGTCCCCACCACATGTTTGTGCCCCTTGTCATGCAGCTTCTCCTTGCCCTTTTTGCCCTCTGCACCCCCCTCTACCGTGAAATGAGCTTAGTATTTTCCCCACAGGCAGCAGTGACTGGCAGCAGCTGGTGAAGGCAGATCTGACTGCTGCAGAGCCTTCCCTGCTGCTGCACGGGACCAGCTTGCTACTCCTGCCTCCAGGCAAGATGCATGTGACAGCTGGAGGTAAAGGAGGATGTTTCTCATCTGGATTTCATTTCCAAGGCAGGGGAAGGCTGTCAACAGCAGTGGAGATTGGGACACCCAGGGAGTCCAAACTGCTTAACCAGATTTTAAAGGTAGGGAGAGGTATCAGTCTGCCTCTGGAGCCCCTATGTTTCAAGCTGGTCTTGCCCAGCGGCCTCCTATACCATCAGCATCATTGTCTTGCTCTTTCCTTCTGCAGGGTTACAACAGAGCAGGGGAGAGCTGAAGATGGCTCAAGCACAGCACCCTCTCCGGGAGCATAAAACACCTTGTCCACAGGAGAGCAACCTCTTTGGCCAGGCAGCCGGCACAAAGCTGCTGAGCGTGGCACCAGGGCCTAGAGGAACCAGGGCTGAATTGGGAGCTGCTCTTTTTGACTCACCTCAGGTTCCCCAAAACAGCAGTTCCTTTAAAGTTGGCCCTTGCCTCCTCCAGCCTCCTGTGCTAACACCCACAACTGCAGGGCCAGTCCAGTGAGGCCTGTCCCAGACGGACATGGGTCCCTGCTCCGTGCACATACCCCGAAGCCCAGAGCAGCTGCACCCAGAGAGATGAGACCTATTCAGTGGCTGCTTGGACACAGACACACAGCAGCCCACCATGCACATCCTTTGCCTGGGGGCTCCTTCTCCACCTCCACACAGAGCAGTAAAAAGAACAGCTGCATGCCTTCTTGGGAGCAGAGCCAGGGAAGAGAAAGGAAGGACGCACAGGGCAGGATCTGGGATTCAAGAAAACATCTTTATTGTACACATTGGCTTGTATTGCTTGTATCCCCTCCCCAGTCCCACATAGTGCAAAAAATTCAGAGAAACAGAGTTGCACATAAATAAGTCAGATAACTTACAGAGAAATCAAAACAACGACAGTTTGACATGGAGCAGACCAGGTCTGCCTACCAGCAAGACCAAGCGAACCTCTCCCCCAGGACAGGGCAAGAGCTCCTGCTTAGCCTTGCCATCTCACTGCAGACTGACACCAGGATCCCTGGGTGAAACATGGCAACACACACAGCCTGGAGCCATCACCTGCTTAGGGACGCTCCTCAGCTGGAACAGCTTACACAGAAAATTGTACGAGTGATATTTTGGGCAAGACACCACTAACTAAAACCGGCTGAGAAACCACAGACAGTTGACAGTCCTCCTCCCCTCCTCAGATAGGGTACTACACACACACAGACACACACACAGACGCACACCCCTCTCCAAGGCCATCGCCTCAGCAAGGGATTTGCAGCACCAGAAGCAATTCCATCCCTGGGATCTCCTCCCAGGGCAGATGCTGACACCTTGTGTCCACACAGTGTGGTTTGGGGTGCTCTGGACCCCCACAAGCTGCTGGGGATCTATTTCCCCTTTTCTTTCCTTTTTTTTTCATTACAGGAAAGCAGTAAGCACCTGCATAGTTAGTACATCAGAGCCACAAAAGGATCCCTCCTCCCCAGGCTTCTGCAGAACAGGCTCAGTGGTGAATATTGCTCAGGACCCAACCAGTGGGCAACAGAAGTCACACTACCTGTTTATCTGCTCCCTCAAGAGGCAGAACAGCATTGCACGCCATTTATAAAGTTGTCTAAGATTACAGCCGGGGCCAAGGGGACACAGCACAAATGTTCTCCTCAGCCAGTTACACTGCTCTCTTCTCCTCTGCTTTTGTCTGCCTGTCACCTCTGTAAGGCAGTAGCACTGCTCATGCTACAGCAGCGGTAGCACCAGCTGGTAAGAAGCTGAGCCACTGCTCCAAAAACTCATTCCTTGTTTCAGCTCAGTCCTGTTTCTCTCCTCAGCAGTTCCCTTCTGGCCCCTGCATTGCCCTTCCTTATCGCATGGTGCTGCCTTCAGTGGGGCGGCTGGTCTCTCCTGTCCTTATTCCATCCCCTTGCCTTACAGAGGCCTCAGTAGAAGCCCCAGCATGCCAGGCCAAGTCCCAGCAGCCAGCACCGTTCACTGCTGACAGGCCCATGACTTTCAGGCTGGTCCCCCTTCAGAGAGGACCCCAGAGCCAGGGGCACCTTGAATATACCGGTTGATATGAATCCAGCAGAAGACTAAAACCCTGGGAAGAAAAGGATGGACATCTCTCACGTGTGCGCACGCACACACACACACACGAGAAACAGAGCACACTTCAGGGATTTCATAGTTTCTTTGAACCAAGCAGATTTGTGTGACCTATTTATGGCAGCCCTACTGCCATGTTCACCAAGAGGCAACTTGCATGATCAGAGCCTGGACATTCACAGGGTGTCCTCTGCAATATAGAGGAACAGGAGAGCTGCTGAGCTGTGACTGTGTCAAAGGCTTGGCAAGTGAGATGGGAACTAAAAGCAGATTTAAAGTCTGTTCTAAAAGCCAAAGAAATTCTCTACAGCCTGAAAGTCCAGACTTCATCTTTGGAGAGAGGCTGGGGAGAAGCAGCCTAGATTTTTCAGAAGCAGCTGGTAATTTCAGGTGTCCAACTTCAGGCACTGTAAGTGGGCTTATAAAACATGGTGGGCACCTGTCCAGGAGAAATCAGATTGCAGTAGAAACTCTCTTAAGTTGGGGAGTCCCCATCTCTCCTCCAACTCTCCTTTTGCCCCCCCCAAAAAAAGAGGGAAAAAAAAATCTCTAACCACTTTAAAAAATTTAAACCAACAAAAACCATCACAAGTGAAATCTAAGCACTGTAAGTAGGAAAGGGGAAGAAGTAGAGGAAAAAGGATAAAGGAATAAATTAGAAAAAGGTCTTCAGTTAATACCATATTTCCAATGCCAAATTTGAACACTATCGAGGTGACTCATTCCTCTATAATGGGGAGAACACCTGATAATCTTTCTTAGTTCAAGGCTCATACACACATACACACACTCTACAGCATACACTTTAAAAACTTYCGAAGCCACCACCCAAAAGGTTTCATGGCACAGGTGGGTCTAGAAGCACAGGCCTGTGATTACAATTCTAATTTATTCAACCTTTAGTTAATTTAAGTGGCTGCTTAATTGCCAGGAAGTTGCTAATTGCAAATGGTCCCTTTCATGCTCTTTTCACTGTACACAGGGTATCTCACACATGCACGCACACCCACGCATCTACAGAGAACGCCTTCCAGAGCACAGCCGTCATCTCATTGACARTTAAAAAAATAATTGTACCCTTTTGCTGCCTTAAGTGCAGATGGGATAGGGAATACCAGGAGAGTGTAAAAATAAAGGGCTGTTAAGTCAATAAAATTTAAAAAATTTGCATTCAAATAAAAAAAGGCAGAAAATAAAGCAAATGATGCCAGGAAACCCTCCTCATTTACAAGGCTGGACTGTTCTTTAAGAACCAAGACCTTTCCATAAGCCCAGAATCTGCTTTGCAGAGGGAAACAGCAAACCGGCCAATCTGTTCCCCATCAAACTGTGAACCAGAACCACGTGCAGACAGCAGACACCCGCACWGTCGCTGAACCTCGGAGAGCAATGGTGTGGATGCGAATAAGTTCATTCAACCCATCCGCCTGGCTGGGCACTCCCCACAGCAATGGTCAGTTGGGATCTCAGTGAATGAGGTGGGACCAGCCAGCTATGGAAATGGAGGGTTCACAATGCTGCATCCAGCTTTATCTCCATACCTTRCCTCCTCCAGGCCCCATCCCTTAGTTGGGCTTCTTTTGTTTGTTTATTTTAAGGCATCAGTTAGACACCATTGAGAACCATGCAGTGGTCTCAGAGTCTTTAACAGTGCACAATAGACTTGGTAAAGAGTTTGGCTACAGTGACATTCAGAGGAGCGGTTATACATTCAGCCATGTCCTTGGGAGGAGTGCCGTCCACCTCGGCCACCCTGCAGGACTCCTGGAAGCCTCTGAGGCTGGCTGTGCTCATATGTGTGGCACCGGCTGGATAATGTTAATCCAAGAAGCAGCAATGGTAAAGTTTCCCCTCCCCAAAGAAAATATACACCTTTTGGGTGAGCGGTGAGAAGAGTCCGAACGGAGCTGAGGGCACCCCCTCTCCCCATCAGTTGGGAGAAGGGCCCTCGTAGAGGAAGCACATTTCTAACCACCGTTGTCCTGCTGAACCGCTGTGTGCACCAAGAGCGGGGATGGCCCCGCAGGGCTCACAGGAGTGCTGAGGTTGGAGGCAGCAGCCGGTACCTTTGCTTCCCTCCTACAGTGACCGGCTGCCCCGCGAGGCAGGCCGTGCTGGTCTGGCACTCCGCCAAGCGCCCCTGTCCCCTTGAGGTAAGGTAGGCCCTGATTCTTTGTCAAAGACTCGTTGAGGACACAGATAGGGTGGGCGAAGAAGGGGGAGGGAAGTTGAGCAGTTCCAGCACAGCCACCCCCACGCTGCTCCGCCGTGTGAACATGCACGAGGCTGCCACCCACTTGTTGGTGCGGGGGTTGTACTTCTCGATGGAATTCAGGCTGGAGCTCCCATCATTGCCACCCACTGCGTACAGCCACCCGTCCATGGCCACCAGGTCGTGGGTGCTCCTGGAAGGACCATGCAGAGACCACAGGGATGTGAGGGCCAAATGCAGTGTACGTAGGGTGGAGGGGAGCTCAGCGCCTCAGATGGACTGGCCAGAGTCTGCCACCCCCCAAAAGGAAGTGCCCAGCCTCACAAATGCCCAGTGAAACTGAACTGCCCAGGCTCAAACAGCAAAAGTCAGCAGCAAAGCTCAAAATAGAGCTTCAAGTCTTTCTCCTCATCTCTGATACCCCCTTCAACTAGAGAAGCATTACTTCTAAATAACAAGCCCTAGTAGTCTAAAATCCTTGGACTTCCAAGCACAAAGCTTTCCTCAGCCAAGAAACATCTACTTGGCCTCAGCCAGCTATACTGCCTGGTCCTTTACAGCCACACAGAGTGCTGAGGACAAACCCCTCTGTAGACAACATCTGCTGCAGAATGTCCCTCATCTGCCCTGCTGGCACACACATACCAGTCCCTCACAGTGCAGCAGGGAGCGCGCGTTGCCTTTGTGCAGGCAGCRCAGAGCCAGCCAGCTGCAGGGCTAGCCAGCCCCTGGGGCATGTCTGCACTTTCCTGTTTGCAGTGCCACAGTAAGGCAAGGCTCTCAGTGAGATGGGTTCACCGTTCCTGACTGCAGTGGCTCAGGCTCCCCAGCAGCTCAGGAGGGGTCGGGGCAGAGTTGCTTACCTACGGATATTCATGGGTGCCACGCTCTCCCATGTGTTGGTTTTGGGGTTGTAGCGCTCAACAGAGTTAAGGCAGCTGGTCCCATCATTGCCGCCAGCCACGTAGAGCATCCCCTCCAGCACAGCCACTCCCGCACTGCTCCGGCGACTTAACATGTTGGCAATGGGTGTCCAGGTGTTGATCTGGGAAGAAGCATGGTAARTTTGTGAGCAACACATACAAGTCACTTTCCACTTGCCCCTGCCAGTCGAGTCCTGTGATGCCAAGCCTGCTCTAGCAACTCAGCTCCTGACACACTGGTCCTCCCCCAAAAAGGCTTTTTCAGGGACCCCAGTTCTTTCCCTTCACCTGCAGGGTCAGGGGCATTGGGCAAGGAAGGAGCAACCCTCAGAAAAGTGCTACTTGTAGCAGAGGCAATTAATTGCTAGCACAGACTAGGGCATCAGCTAAATGGATTGCAGCACTGCTATCTGGCTTCTCAGTCACACACACACAGGGGCAACCCGGCTATCCAGCTCAGCTGCAGTCAGACAACAGCATCCTRCCTGCGCCAACAGCAACAGCGTGTTGGTAATTGTAAGCCTTCTCTCATCCCACAGAAAAAAAATTTTTTTGAGAGATCACAATGTCGTGAGGCAACAGAGGGAGGAGAACTCTGCTGCATGGCTTTGTTCCTGCCAAAGTACAGGAGTGCACACAAAGTATCACTAGTCACAAATTCCCACAGGACAGGTTTTCCTTCCCACTTCCAGATAAGTGCCTCTGAGGCCTGAGAACATGGAATTCTGGGACACCCTCACTTCTGTGGCTCCAGAAGGTCTTTAAACTAAACCAAAAATCAGAGTTTGCAGGTGAAAAAATCTCCCACAGGAAGAACCGCATGTTCCAGAAGAGACCTCTGCCGACAGGCTCAGGAAAGCACAGCCTCAGCTGGCAGAACTCCTGCCATCCCAGGGGCCTAAGCACAGAGACCTTTGTACCAGGCTGCCAGTCACATTACAGCTGAACCCCAGCCCAGTCACAGAGCTGAGCTGTATCTATTTCAGATCTGTACAAGTCATGGCTGTGGCTTTTCAGCTCATGGAAAATCTCCAAGACYTTCTCTTTGATCTCTTTGCAGCAACCCAGCCTCCTCTAACAGAGCTGCAAGACCCCAGACCCAGCACACATCCCCAGCCTGCTGCAATCACAGCTAACTGCTCTGGATGGGCATGCAGCAAAGATCTCTTCTAGAGGCTGGGACATAGCTCATTGCACAACCAAGAACTGTTCTTCCTAGAGAACTCAAGCTGACCTACAGAGAACAGGGATAGAGAGACGATTTCAGGGCCYGCATGGATGAATTTTGGCTCATTTTGCTCTGGATTGCACCTGCTGCTGCTCGGCTTCTGCAGAAGGGCAAAGGCTGACAGTCACTTCCCTCTCATAGTCACACGTGCTGGCTTAAGTCACGAAGGAGGCAGGCATGCCTATGTTGCACAGGCTTGTGTGGGCACAACTTCTGCTCCACTGCCACTGCAATATTTTGCCAGGAAGTGGTCACATCTTAAGGCACGGTGGCTGTTTGTTAAGAGAACATGCATAGCTTCTCTCTCTCACTGTGCATTAATTTCTTTAGCATCCTGGTGTGGCCCTCAGCTTTCTGCAGGACCCTTTCAGGCACCCATCAGAAGGGGAGAGGGAAAAAGGGTTAGTAGGCATGCTTTATCTTGCATTTACCTGGGGCTCATACTTTTCTACCGTGGCTAAGTGGGATGAGCTGTCGTATCCCCCAACAGCATAGAGGTTGCCATCTGCAAAGGCAATCGCATATACAGTTAGTCAGTAAGCACAGCCCCAGCGTCAGCACAGCCTCCCACAGCTCTTGCATGGGGTCCCAGGTGGTATCAGCTGAACCACAGTGCCTCCCACTTCCCAGACAACCCAGCTGCTCTCAGCATGGCTCCCACAGCTCTCCCTCCCCATTGCAGCACAGAGTATTGCGAAATATTCATCAGGCAATTCCTCTGCCATGCTGCAAGGTTCCCAGAGAGCTTGTCCACCTGCTGCTTCCCAACTTCCTCAATACGGATGCTGCAAGTACTCCCCGCCTGAGCAGTAGGTTATTTTTAGCAGGAGAGGCAAGGGAAGGCCAATAGGGCCATGGCAGGCAGAGAGTGTGAGTTGGCGATGGAGGASAAGGAACCTCTAAGTCAGCACTGAGAGCTGAAACCAGAGACCAGGGCAAGGGAGAGGCACCCCAGGGACACCACACAGCATCAGCATGGCATGGGCTGGGGGGAGCAGCGTGCTACTCTGGCACCCCACAGAGGTCCAGCACCAGATGGGGTGGGGAGTGGTACTTGCATTAACCCCRTATCTGCACTGGACAATGAAGTGGCCAGTTGTCACACTGCATCCTCCTTAAGGACAGAACTCATCCAGCAGGGTCAGGAGACATCACAGCATTGCAYCTAATGCTGTGACACCCCACATACGGCAGTTTTGACTCTGCACAATTACTTGGATTATCAACAAAAGGACCCTTTCACAACAGAGGAGTRACAAGGTTTTCTCTTCGCTTCCAGGGATGGGACATCGTCCGCAGCCAGTCCTCTTGCTCCAATGTAGAAAGGAGCACAGAGGAGCTGATGAACAGGTGGTGGGGCATTGGGTCCCCTGGGGAGTTGCCTCCAGAATGTGATGAAACCTGTTAGGGAGGCTGAGGAGGAAGGCAAGGGCAGGGAGTATGTCAGGACATGGCAGAGGGATGGCTGGGCTACCCAGACCCTGAGCTAGGGAATCTGAGAAGGAAGGGGCAGGAACTGGAACAGAAAAACATCAAAAGGCACCACTAGAAATGCAAGAGATGGTCAGCACAGAAGTCAGTCAGGTCCTCATGCCTTCACCCACCTAGCGTTGCTACACGGACATAGCGTCTCCTGGTGCTCATGGCAGCGATGGATGTCCAAGTGCCTGTCAGAGGGTCGTATCGCTCTGCACTGCAGCAGGCAGGGACAGAGGAACATACGGTGTGACACTAGCAAAGCCCAGGTCAAAGCCCTTTGACATAGGTCCTCGTGAGCAGCTCCCAAGGAAGCTGCTACAGAGAGGGGAAACAGAGGAAGGAGCTGACGAGGGACATGTTTTATTGTGACAGATGGCTACGAAATATTTTTTCCCCAAAAAGAAACTTTGCCTAGGCCAAAGACACTGGGCTCCTACCCGGGATGGGGAAGACAGAGAGCTGGATTGCAATAAATCTGTTCTGGGGCCAGTCCATCTGCCAGGAGCAGGCCTCGTGCACTCCCCAGGCACCCCGCACCAAGGACAGTGCACGTAAGAGCAGTGGAGGAGCCTGTAGCAAGGCAATCCCTACCTGTTCAGGCACGAGGCCCCATCATACCCCCCAGCGGCGTAGAGGAGCCCATGAAGTGCTGCTACACCCAGGCAGCTCCTCCTGGTGCCCATGGAGACCTCAGGCTGCCAGGAGTTGGTGACAGGGTCATAGGACTCCACTGTGGCCAAGTCAGATGTCCCATCATAACTGCAGGGAGAAAAAGGAAAAACATGTAAAAGCTGGGGAGCTCGGAYTGCAGGTGGGGCTGTGAGCCAGTCCCAGAGCTCAGGAGTAGACCAAGGGCCAGGCAGGCACAGCCTGGCTTGGGTCTCTATCACTGTCCCTCTCCTCTGAGCCCAGCTTCCTCTAAGGCTGGGTACACCAAAAGCACGTGCAGRAAGTGCAGACCTCTTAAGTGAGCTTTCCTGTGTGTCTGCAAGGAAAGCGTGTCTCAGAGGACCCTGCACACTGGATCAGAGGTGGGCTGGGGATCAGCAGGCTCTTAACAGCCTGCAACATAGGGCTGGGGCAAAYAGGAAGAAATGATGGGTGTCTAGGATGTAGACACCTCCAAACAGAGTSGGCAAACTCAGTGCTCTGAACAGCTGGGGCAGGGAAGCAGTTTTCAGCTGCTTTTCCTTCTGCTGTTAGCAACCCAGAGATGTCTGACCTCTCCATCAAGAGACTGGCCCTGGGTGGTTCTGTTGTCTCTCTTTGCTACCAGAGCGGCCTTGTGCCTTTCTCACTCCCGGCTTTGTTTAAAGGCCATCGCAGGCAGCTGTGCCAGCTCTCTGCACACAGGTCCCACACCCTCCTTACCCGCCCACAGCATACAGCTTGTTCCCAATGGCAGCAACGCCCACTCTGGCCCTGCGAATCGACATGGAGGCCACCATGTGCCACCGGTCCGTCCGCGTGTCATAAGCCTCACAGTCCCCGTGGATGGCGAATAGGCTCCCCCCACCTGCACATGGGACAGCAAACAGAGCAAATGACAATCCAGAGGCCCTGGGAAGCAGTGCGCATGCACGTGAGTGAGCGGGKGGGACCGTCCTCTCCCCAGCACTGCCTTACCCACAGCAAAGAGCACAGTGCTGGCCCCCTCGCAGCGCCGTGGCCTCGTCCTGCTGTTGCTAAGGACTCCTCTCTGCTCTGGCATGAGGTGATATTTGAGGGCTTCAATCAACAGGTCCTTGCACTCCGAGTGGTGCCGCACCAGCAACTCTGTGTCCACGTTGCTCATGAGGAAGTCCCGGCTCAGCAAGGGCAGTCGCACGCACTTCATGAGCTGAGGGGAGAGGAGCCATGCCCCATCAGCAGGGCAGAAAGGGTTTTGCACAGTGCAGGCCCTGCATCTCCCTACAAGCCCTGGGAACCCTGTTGAGGCTGACTCCACCTGAAGATGTCATCCTGCTTGTTTGGCAGGACAGGCAGCTGATGGCAAAGGGCACCAAAGCACATCCAGCAATTCAGCCTTAASATCTCTGCAGAGCCAGGAGCCCTCAGCCTGGCAGTGACGCATCCCACTGCCACCTCCAGATTCTGCCTGACCCTCTGCCTGTGYCCACATCCTCTTCCAGCACTTATATTACTACCTCAACAACTGCTCAGCTTCCCAGCTTGGGCTACCAACAGTGGTCATCAGGGGGCAGCATGCACCCAGACACCACCCTCCTCTACCCTGTAGAGCCCATGTCCCATGTTGCCTGCATGGCTCACAGGAGGGATGTTTGAGTGYACACAACCAGCAAAAGTGGTGGCAGACCTTCTCCAGGGTTGGGCTCTGGGGTAACTGGAAGMCCATGGGAAACCCTGGACAGAGTCTACTTCATCCTGCCCCATCTGAGTCCCAGCCTTCTGGTGGACATCACAGGATGCTTCCTCCCAGTGTTCCTGCCCTCCTGCCTCCCTACACGCAGAGAGCAGAGAGATGCCAGTGAACAGGGTGCACTTCCCTAGGTTTCCGCTGGGCACGGACAGCCTCAATGGCAGCATGAGGCTGCACCCGCGAGGGGGTGCCCACAGGATGCCTGGGCACTGGCAGCCCCACACTGGAGCAGGCCCACACAAGCATCCTTGCAGGAAAGGGCTTAACCAAGTCTTTTCCAGTTGGATCTTTGGCAGGCAGGAGGCTCAGAGACCCATGCTCTGAGGTGCAGATGCATGGAGACAAGAGTGTGAATTAGAAGAAGCCTCCATTCAAACATCTGGCATTTGAGGATGCATGTGAAAGCTCAGGAAGTCTGCAGAAAGGGCTGACCTCCCTTGCTGTCCACACCCTCCTTGGGGAGTCTCAGTGAGGGTGACAGCTCTGTGTGCCTGAGCTACCAGGGGTCAGACAGGCTGTCTCTGTTGGATTTGTCTCTAACTTGGACTTCACCCTGGACACTGTGGAGAACTGAACTCTCTCAGCAATGCCCCCACCTATGCCTGGACTGGATATGACATGGCAGGGACCAGCTGTCCCCTCCTCCGGCCACAGTGCACCTTCCTTCAGCCCTGTATCCACCCAGACCAGACACTCAGAGCTGGTGGGGTGGAACCAGGCCACCCTCTTCCCCAGCAGGCTCACCCTGGGGACATGCTGCCTTCTGCTGTCCACATCATGTTTGACCCAGCTGAGCACAGCCCGATACACTTCCTCTTCCGATGGCACATTGAGGCTGTCACTAGAAATGAGGTCCAGCACCTGCAGAGGGAGATGGAAAGGGCAAATGTCACCTGGCACAGTTTGGGAGCAAAGGGCACATTCACACACACCTGAGTACCTGGTTCAACAGAACAGCACTGGCAGAAGCAAGCAGCCCATCTTCTGTAAATGCTGTTGGCTGAGAGGTGTACAGCTCTTCTCTCTTACTGGACACAAAAGGAGCCAAAGGGCAGTTAGGTCCCCCGTACTAGGCAGGAAGAGCTGTGCTTCTCCTCTCCTGACAGCACCAGTATGGATACAGCTCTGCCCTGGATTGTTGCTCTTAGTTCACTCCCCTGCTTCTTTGTCAGAAGCTGCTGCGAYGCTGACACTTCCAATAGACATCAGTGAGATGAGGCAGATGACTGGGCTTACATGCTAGCATCTCACTTCAATATTTCATGGGATGGAACCAGGGGCCTAGGCTGTTCCCAGTATACTGGCTTCGCCTGCCGAGGACAGCAGTGATGGAGCAGGTGGGGACACATACCCACCTCTCTCTGCCACACACCCAACTGCCCCAAGAAGGGATGAGGGGAAGTGTCTGTATCCCGATGAGGGACCACACAGAGCTCGGTGATGCAGAGCATGGGCTGGACAGGTCGGAGCGCCTGCTGGCCAGGCTGTAGCACATCTCCCTGCAGGCAGCGCTGAGCCAGGGGCCATAYTGGCACACATGAAGGGCAGTCGGAAACATTAGCTGAGCTTTGAATTAAACATCACAGCTACATGCCCAGGGCAGCCAAGCCTGCCTGCAGAASAGAGGTGAACCTGCCAGCTGTCTGGCAGCTTGCTCCTCAGCCTGTACTCTCCCAGGGAGAGGGCAGTATGCTCAGAACTCATGCGGCAGGCACCAATGACAGCAATAATTCTCCCTGCTACACTCCCATCCCTCTTACACAGGGGATTAAGCTCTCTGCCTGACAGCACAGAGGGAACAAAACCACAGCATCTGGGTACAGTCTTCCTGCCAAACTCTGTACCTTCAGTGCATGTTCCTGGGGCTCTTGACATGCAGACTGCTCCTTTCAGGACAGAGCAAGAAAAGCCTTGCCAAAGCCAGACCTTCACACTCCCATCAGGTGCCTTACCTGTTTAAGAGGCAGCAACATGAACTCCTCTGTCTTGGACACCTCCACGAAGTGTTGGAGGACATACTTGTGTGCAGACTTGAGGAGGTCACTGCAGGAGTGTGTGTCAGCAAAACCCCGGATGCCTAGGCAGTTGGATGGGTCGAGCTGGCTGAGTAGGAACTTGCAGCAAGCATCCCGCACACCATTGAGTTGAAGCAGGCTGGCAGCAGGAAGGAGAGTCTGGCAGTGGAAAAGGACAGGGAAARGGGGAATTTCCAGAGCAAAAAACACCACTTTCAACTTGATCCCACTGCAAGTCAACAGCAGAACAGGCTTACTGAGCACCTTCATGCAAACAAGCACATAAAGGACAAAACACTCTTTGCTTCCAACAGGACTAAGCTTAAAAAGAGTTAGGAGAGACATCCATACCCCCCCCACATAAGGCCAGGAAAACAGCAGAAGAACTGCAGATGCCCAGGATTAGACTCGGCCATCGCAGAGTGCTTGGAGCAGCTGTTCCCAACTACAGCAGTTGCAGGAGCCACATCCCTGGACTTGGGGAAGCARATAAACTCCCTGACCGCTGCTAGACACATGTGTCATCACAGAATGACAGCTGAAAGTCCGGAGCAGAGGGAGCCCCCAGGGGATGAGTCTTGTACAGAACGGCTTTGTGGRGAAGAGAGATTTGGGGGGGGCTCCTACCTGCACATTCCCCTCGCCCACCACAATCTCGGCTGTGTAAGCGTATTGCACCAGCTGCTCCAAAGCCTGTGGGTCAATATCGTGCAGCGTCACATGGGTCTGGCGGCTCTCACTCATCTCATCTGGGGCAACACAGATACAAGACAYGAATGAAGCCCCACAGCAGGACTGCTCACCCGCAGGAAGCCTCAGCTGTGCTTAGAACAGGCCACATCCTCCTCCACAGCCCAGCATTACAGCCAAGGAAGGTCTCCCACCTAYGTCTCAGCAAGGAGCAGGGGTCCATGTCTGCAGGATGGACATCAAGACACCTGTGCAGGTGGTTACGAGCAAAGGGCTTCATGGAAGGGACTCAAATGAGGAATGTTATTACACTTGCCCATAGAGATGGCAGACAGGCACAATACTTCCATAGGGTAGGGCAGTAGGAAYAGGGAACAGGAGAGAAAGGGAAAAGGTTTGCAGGGAAGAGAGGGTTTAAGAGTGGGAAGACCCTGGCCAGGGGGAAAAAAGGACACTACTTGCTTGTGAACATGGCGTGGAAGTACGGGCTGCAGGACGCCAGCACCACCTTGTGGGCCTTGATCTCCTTGGTACCCACATGGAGCACGATGTCGCAGAGCAGCCCCCGCTGCCGCATGCGGTTCATGCACACAAAGGCGTCATGGTAGTGCCGCTTGGAGTTGTGGGAAATGCTGTGGCCGTCACGGTTGAGGAGCTGCACGCCACCTTCCATGGCCACAGGTGGGCAGGCAGTGGGCTCTCCCTTCTCAGCGTCACTGATGTGGGGGAAAGACAAAGCATTAACCAGGGCAGGAATAACTCCAGCTCAAGACTCTTCCAATGGCCCCAAGTATGTTTGCCACTGCTTAAAGCCCCTGAATAAGAACAGCTTCTCTCTTACAGGCCCCTGCCAGGGAAACATCATYCTGCTCATAATCTAGCAATGGCTTTGGGGAGGGGACAGTCTCTGGAAGAACATGAGTGACACCAAGTGATGCTGAGGGTCTTCACTAGCGTGTGTCTAGTGCTGACACTTACTGCTTCCCCGCTGTGTTTATCGCTGGATCAAYACCCCCCTGCCTTCAGAATGATACTGCTGTACAACATACGTGCTCACAGTGGTTTTCCCTGAAGYTGCACTTTCTCCAGATCAGCCTAACATTGTGCATATCCATGCAACATCAGCAGAAGCACTGACCTTAGTAGTATCACCAGGGCATGCCAGATGTGCATCGATCAAACACAGCTTAAATAAACCACTAGGGACAGCAAACATGACAATCCTCATTAGCCTAAACAAAAAATAACCAGGGAATCCCGTATTTTAAGATGTAAGAGTGATGTTACAGACCACATTTTTTTGAGCGTTGGCTGTTCCCTTCCAGCTCCCAGAAGATGCTAGAAGATTCATAATGCACCTGCCTTCTGAGATTTAGGCCAGAGAGCTGCCGCCTTTCCTGTGCCCATACAATTCAGGAGGATGGGTCAGAGGGCAAAGGCAACCATAGCAGAGCCGGATAGTCCCAGTCCAGAACTCTGCAGACCTGGTGTTTGACTCTCCATGACATTTTACATTTCAGGCCTCTTTCCTGGCAAAGGTTGAGGATTTTCAGATGGTCAGTTAGGAAACAGAACACACACTTTAACATCCCGATCTTCCCTTCCCTCCTGTGTTCTCTAATCAAGCATGTCCAACCTCACCCAAAACCCAAAGCTTCACCAAACAGTTCTGCTCCAGCTTTGCAGACTCCTGCACTAACCCAACAGGCAGTTTGGGCAAAGCAGAGATCTATATCTTCTTGGAACCAGCTCCAGCTGAGACCCTGGCCGCCCTTTCGAGAGATAACTTTGAATTTCAAGTGTTTTTTGCTTTACAAGACTAACATGAGGGGCAGACAACAGAGGGGCACTGAGTGGGTGGCTGGGACCTGGTGTAGAACTCAGTCTGCATACACGCACACGCACACAAACACACACAGCTGAACACAGTGGGACAGTCCTTCCACAGAGCAGAGTCCAGGGAGGGGAACAGGGGTAYAAACTGGACCAGTTGTGCAAGGGCATTTGTTGTGCAAACACGTTTTCTCTTTCCATGCCATGTGCATCTAAGCTGCTCACTGTGTTTTGAAAAGCATTTGACAGTCTTCCTGCTAGCAGCACCCAAAGGAAAGGTGGAGGAGTGAAGAGAGAATGAGTGAGCAGCAGGAGGAAGAAGGGGGAGGGAGCAGGAAAAAAAAGCAGCTTAAAGAGAAAAAAAAAAGAAAAAAGAGTCAGTGTGCTGCACTCTAAGCGCCTGCCCCCGCATCCCTGCAGCGAGAGAATCCCCTCAGCCTCTGCGTTCCTCACAACACCTACACGTCGCCAGCCGTGCTGAGCCTAAAAATAGAAACCCACCGTGCCGAGCCTACTCAGCATGAATGCAGCCATCTACTCATTTTTAAATAGCACTTGTATCACATAGTAGAGTCTGGGGGAGGGAAAAAGATGAATAAACATYTTTCCTAAACAGGAGAGAGGCCTGCAATGCCCTCTTCTATTTGCATCAACAAGCATAACGTGAGATTCCCCCTCATCTCGCTGTCAGTGGGGAAGACTCACGGGCACAAGAGCAAAGGCTGTTGACGCTTTCCAGTGATGGGAGCGGGAAACTATTGTGCCCTTGAAAGGAAGATCCCATGAGTTAACTGGTCTTCTCCCATATACCTCAACTGAGCTTTTCAGAAAGCTGCAACATTCCTAGGACACCCTAGGCACTTTAGTTAACATCTGCAGACAGCGTCATGTGAGAGATGCCTGCATGAAGGCAG
Source organism: Apteryx rowi (assembly GCF_003343035.1). Taxonomy (NCBI): domain Eukaryota; kingdom Metazoa; phylum Chordata; class Aves; order Apterygiformes; family Apterygidae; genus Apteryx; species Apteryx rowi. The sequence continues at coordinate 3,014,049 of NW_020450307.1, read as the reverse complement.
TTTATAATTATTAGCATCTCTACCTGGGCTCAGGAGCTCATTTCCCAGGCCTGGTTTAGTGCCTGAGAATGGGCTTTGCTCACACTCCTTTATTTCCATCCCTAGCTGCAAGCCTGAGGGTTTTCCTGACCTGCTCGAGCTGGTTTACCTTTTTAATATGCTACTGGGCATACTTCTCCCCATCGGTATTTCAGTCACGTCAGAGCTCTAATTGAGAGCACTCCCGTGGCCCCTCCTGAGCATTGCTAGCAAGGGATGGGAGCTCCAGGCTCAGCAGCAGTGGGAGAACATAACTGGGACGATGCAGGGCAAGACAGATAAGTAGGGAGACGATGGGATTGTTTCTCACTGTGCTCACAGAGACTTGTGATGAAAGGTTCGCCTTTGTGGATACCACACAACTCATCAGCCCTGGCAGTGAGRGGAGAGACACGGAGGGCACAAGACACTGAAGGTTACTGTGATGCCAATGCATCAGCTACAGCAATCAAGCACATTTCCACAGAGGGTCGGGAGTCCTGGGCTCTCTTCCCAGCCCTGCCACTGAGTCACTGCACAGCTTTGGGCAAGTACCAACGCAGAGAGCGACAAGGATGACATTATCTTTCCTTGCAATGAGCCCCACAGCCAAGAGGTAGAGGCCAGCCACTCTTCACTCCCTTCTCACACACACCCTGCTGCCACCAGGGAGGGAAAGCGGGCACCTCACAGAGCCTCAGAAGAGCTCGCCTGAAACATCCCCAGCGCCTCCCAAGCCCACACTGCTCTGCACAGCACCCCGAGCCGTACCACCCAGCTGCGTCACTCCTGCTTGCTCTGCAAAGGGAGATGCCATTCCAGCCACTGCACTGACACGAGGTTCCCAAGAGCATCCCACACCAAGGGACAGTCCCTCCCTTCCCCGTACCCCCCTCCCTTAGGATTTAGACAGGGAAACACAGTTCCTACAGAGCCTTTCTCCCTCCCTGTAGGCCACACACGCCAGCACTCACAGACATGACCGACAAAGAMTGAGAAACCCAGAGGAGCCTTGCTACGCCAGACAGCCGGGCCCTCCAGCAAGCAGACCTTCACCTGGGAGCACTGCTCAAGGCTCAGCACTCGCATTTAAACAGACAGAGAAACACAAACCACAACTGTCTTACGTGATGACAACTCCAAGCTCTGAAGAGCTACTAAAGCAAGCACCCTCCCTGCTGGCAGCCRATCCCCCTGCTCCCCTCCCAGGAGCCGCGTCCTACAGCTCGGTGGGTGCAGAGGAGGTCCTGGAGCAGTTCCCCATGTGCATCCAGCACACGCTATTCTGTCTCACCCACAGCACCACTAGAAAACACTGCAGTGTGGGCACCGTGCAATATCCACCCATCACAAGGATGGGAAAAGACAGGCATCCAGCTCTGCCATTTTTCTGGTGACCCAGACAGCTTCTCTTGTCACCGCTGAGTTTACGTTTCCAGCCTTGCCAGCAGGACACTTCTCCCATCACGGCTGACCTGACCCACAGGCAGGCAGCCTGAAGCAACTTTGTTTGATGTTTGTTTGCTACAGCCACACTAGGGCTTTGGCAATCCCTCCCCTGCAGGGCTCACCCACCCGCTAGTCACCTTGGGAAAAGAACACCTTCCCAAAGGGCGGTGAGGACTGGCATGGGTCTGGCCTGAGGCTCGCAGCAGGTACAGCCCCTTCAGTCCCACTTCTTAGCCCTCCTCCCTTGCACCACRCACACGCACACCCCCAGCTCTGAATTAACTTGCCCCCATTAGAGCTCTTCGGCCTTAACTGGTCAGAATATAATCAGTCAGCAAAAAGGGAAAGCACACCCCACTGCTGCTTGTGCTGATCCCGCTGCCTGAACTCTCAGCCTCACTGGCAGGACTAAAAATTCCTYATTTCCTTTTGAAACTTCATTCCCAGGAAATGAAGGTCTATGAGCCCTGCTAAGATATAATTAATGGGGAAAAGTGCCTGGACCACAGGAGACAGTAAAGCAGTGTCCAGAGCCCCGGTGGGGGGAAGTAAGCACAAGCCCGTTTTTGTGGAGCATGCAGCAGTGTGAATGCACGTGTTATGCATCAGCTATAATGGATGCAGTGGCTGACTTATAATAACTCTTAGGTTATGACAAAAAAAAGAAGGCGTTTGTTTGGCTCCTATGCGACAGAGCATGGTCATGCATAACAGCTCTGTTAATTAATGCAAATGATCCCTGCCCAAAGGGAGGTCTGTTCTCTTTGCACAAAAAAACATATTTTGCCGAGAGTGAAAGGAAATGCTCTGAGCAATAAACAAGGAACAGAGGATCCTCCAGGGAAAGGTTCAGAGCTTGCCCTTTTCCCAGGAAGACCTTGGAGAATGGGTTTTTGTTGACAATCCTGGATGGAGATTTTGTGCCCACCAGAGTAGGAGACCACAATGACACATCCTGCGTAGCTGGCCAGATGTTGGGGGACAGTCTCTGCTGAGGAGAAGGTGACATTCCCTACTCCAAGGTATGACATACAGTCATTCCTTAAATCTGTTGCTTCCTTGTGTGCTCTTCCTGTATTGATATCTCAGTGCCTCTTTTCTGGTAGATCAGCTATACAGCTGTGTTTTGGGGGCAGTGCTGCATCTGCCACAGAGGATCTGGAATTAGACCTTCAGTTTAACCCCTAAGTCCTTTCTGCAACCCACCTCTACCCTAGTGCGTCATGGCACTAACACTCAAGGAGGARCRYGGCTCCTTGCGCTGSAACTGAAGGCAGCACAAACTAGATCAATAAGGTGGCACCAYGCTGCCAGCTTCCCTTTCAGTGGACTGGTCTTGGTTGTACCTGGGAGATGGAAACACTAAGCAGAAATCCTCGTTTGCCTGCAGAACTCCTCTGACTCTGCCCCGGGCAAGAAGGGGCTGCTAGCAGCACCACTTCTGTTGTGCCCAGCAGGTTCAGATTTCTATTCTGAGTTGTGGAGCCAAAGCAGCACCYTCAACAGCACAGCAAAACCCACCCTACAGCACAGCAACAGCATGGACCTCGCATCTCGGGGAAAGGGAGCTTGACAGTGGACTCACAGGCAGRAGTCAGCGCTTCCAAGTGCATTTCCATCTCCCCTACACCAGAAACCAGAATTCTTATTTTTAACCCCTCAGAGGTGTCACAGTTTCCTAGTCAGCAGCCTCCTGCAATTCAGTGTTCCCCTGAAGAACTGAAATACACACTATGCATTAAAGCTCAGGGAACAGTTAGACTGGGGGCTGGCTAAGGGGACACATCCAAGCCCCTGCTTAGCTGTGCGTGTGTTGCACAACCACAGGCAGCTTCCTTCCTCTTTGGAGCAGGGCTGGGGGCAAGATGTGCTCCTGTGTTCCTGAGGAACGTTCCTTCCATTCAACACACGAACAGCTGAGCTGACAGYAACAATAGCTGCTGTCGTGCTGTTGCAAAGCAAGACCACTAATAYGGCTTACGCCAACATCCAGAGATCTAACTGATACACTGCAGGCCTGCAACTTTTCACCTTCCTTTTTGCTTTTGGGGAGGTCACATTAACTTGCGTGTAGGACACCACCAGGCTGAGCTATCCCTTTTCGCTGAACCCTGTCCACTGCCCTGAAGCCCGCACCTAAGGGGAAACTATTAAACTACCAAATGACTTACAGTATTTTTGCATCAGTAATCCTCTTGCAGTAGGCATTTCCAAGACACCAGAGCTGTTTCACAAGCTACAGCAGACATACAGCACCTCCCCTTACACCTCAAATCTGGGATATCCCAAATTCTTGCTTCTTTCAGAGGGCCTGGCACTGGCCATTATAAAATATATTGCATTCCTATCTTTCCCACTCCCTTCCCCACAATAAACACAATTGAACAGGCTTGGAAGTTACACAGTGCTATATACCCAGGGCTCAGATGCAAAGCAGGCACTAAATCTAGGCAGCTGTCCATGTCAGGGCCTGTCCTGCTAACRTCACTGATACAGACAGAAAACTTTGTCCCTTCAATACCACATTTAGGACTTCAGCTCCTTCTCAAACACGTTACCTGCATCCAGGTAAATTCAAACAGACACTGTTGGTATGCAGTAGCTCGTATTCAGTCTTTATACAAGRATAATCATGTATTCAGTCTAGAAGAGCCAAAGCAAGTAAATGAGAGGAAGCAAAGGGACCTACTAGATCAGGACCCCTCCTGGGGGATTACAAACACCATTCCCTTTCTTGCTGCACTGCCAGCTTCACATCCTCCAAAGTATGCCCTGTGCTGCAAGAGGCCTTTGATTTCTTCTGCTCATCACAGCTAGATGCAAGGCAACGCAGCCAAACAGCAGGATAGGAAARCAAGTGAACAAGCTGCTTCAACCTGCAGATCCAGTCACTGCTAGTGCACTGGCTTATTTACAGCTGCACCTACAGAGAGGCAAGGAGAGCAAATATTGACTCAAATATGACTTTAATGTGGCCTGGGGCAAAAGGAGCTGGCATTCCTGGCACCAGCTCTGCCTTCAGAGGTGTCAGGAGGGACAGTAGGAAGTTGGCAGCCTCAGACAGCCAAGGTTAAAGACTTGGACACCTAGCACCCCTCCGCCAGCTCCTGATGAATATGGTAGAGGACACGAGTGCATCAAGAACACACAGCCCTCGAGAGCTGCAAGGATAGATGGCCATTACAAGCATGCATCTGAACCCTAGATACCTCCCTCCACACTCCTCTCCTCTCATTTCTACCCCAAGGACGTGCAGAGCTCCCACTAAAGGATTAGTTGCAGCACCTGGTTCCCCCACACTCCCCTTGACCACAAGTCTACCTTCTATTCCCCAAAGCCCTGTGCTGTGGACAGGRGAGCACGGCTTGTGCCATGCCTGCCGATCAGTGGGATTAATCTACTCTCAGCTAGCCTCAAAGCAGCACGGGGCACCACAGACAGAGCTGAGWCTGCAGGGCTGAGAAACCCCAGCTCTCAGTAGGTTTTTTTGTTTTTTTCTTTTTTAATGAATTAGGCATAACTGACACGCACTGAATCCTCCTGTCTAGACATCTGCAGAGGAGTGACAAGCTGCCAGGGAGGATGTGGAGCCTTGGCAAGGGGGTGGGGAGGACAGGGGAAAACTGCACACAATTGCCAGCTCTATAGCACAGAGACAGTGCTGGCTTAAGGCAAGGAAGAACATTCAGCATGTTGATCTAGTCAGTGTCTTTCAGCAGCTCAGTGAGTTGAAATCAATAGGTCCTGGAGCACACAGAAGGCTGGAGGTCTTTTCTCATCAAAGCCTGTCTCCCCATTACTCTTGGGCAGTTTTGTTTGGAAACTCAGCATGAAGTTGCTCTCAGTTAGCCCAGCTCATGCTCAAAAGTGCCTTTGCTCAGAGAGGATGGAGTACAAGGCAGAACCTCAACGCCTGCACCAGGACATTCCCATACCTTGAAGAGATAAAGGGCTCTAGCCTGGCTGGCTTAGTGCCAACCTGGCTACACACTCTTCTTCCTCTGTCATGCACACTTCACACAGGCAGCAACTCTTCCTACAGACATCTGCAAATTCAGCTTTCACCTTCAGTGTTCTGCACACAGGGGATCACAGCAGCTCCAAGCAGGACTACATGCCTGATGGATTTAGAGGAGTCTGTGCTAACATTTGGGTCATATTAAATAATTGGTTGTAAAGGTCAGTACCTCAATACATTTGGGACTGCTCAATTCCCAGGCTGTAAAGATGCCTTGAGATACTCAGCAAAATGTGCAGGTCTCCAGCCGCACCAGGATCAGAGGGCAGTTCCTACAGTTCAACACAAAGTACACCAAAATCAAATCAAAAGGAGACCTTTRCCTCTGCCAAGGACCAGAGACGTTGGTCATGCCTTAACTCCCCCTTCCCAGTGTCCACCAGCAGACACTGGAACCAAGATACTGTCATGTCCAGTGCTACTTTATGGCACAGGCAGTGTCAAGCTTCTACAGACAGGCATCAAGTAAGTCTCCTCTGCAGTCAGTAAAGAGTGATAGTTTGCAGTTTCAGCTGTACTATCCATCACTGCGGTAGTCCTGATCTCCCTCTAGCCTCCTCTGTGACAGACATCTCCATCCTCAATTCATTTTTCAGACAGGTAAACAGAGAAAAGACTAGAATGCTCAAAGTCACTTGGAGGTAGCCCATATCAGAGGAACTCAATATTCCTGGCTCCCAGACTTGCTCAGGAGCTGCAAAATCCTTTGTCAGCAGCCGCTCAAACAGGGATAGTGCATTTTACTTGCCTGCTGTGCAGGGTGATGGTGTCTTGCAATAGGTGGCAGYGGACCAGTACAGAATGGGTCGTTACTACTCAGCAATGTCCTGACTTCAGAAGAAAGTGATGAATACGATGAGACTCCACATGACTTATCACTTGGCTTCTAAAGAGAAAGGTGCCTATATGAAGTAAGGCAACGTGGCCTAGTGCCTACAGCAGTAGAGTAGAAAAAAAAAAGAAAAAGCGCTCTGGTCTCCTGGCTGCAACTGGGTGAGTGAATCTTTTACAGACAGTCAAGCCAGGGAACAATGCTGCTGTCAATGCTCTGTAAAGCACCGCTTATGAATGACTGCATGAAACAGGAGGTCATGTTCCTGAGAGCCCTCTAGAGCCCTCTTTTCCCTGCTCAGAGCTGAGGCTCTGTTCACAGCGCAGTGCTTCCTCCCAGGCAGCCTTTTGTGAGAGAGGACATTCAGCCTAAAACAGAATTGGAGAGTGATGAAAGCAGCCTGGGGATGCAGGAAAACAGAACCAAGTTATGCAAGGAGAACGGCCAGCACTGGGATCCTAGTGAGCCTGTGATATGGAGCCACATCTCCTATTGAACCAYGCCTGGCCAGAGGCCAAATCTCTTCACCTGAGCCACTCCAAAACTAGAAAACATTTACCCAGGACACTGTGACAGACCATCCATCATGGAAGCCCTCCCTGAGTCCTGGACCATTTACCACAAACTGCACAGAGCTTTCAAACCTTCATGGTCAGCRCAAGGGTTCAGTAGCATTTCCTGGCCAAAGAAGGGAAGCTGGTGCAAACAGATGCCTCTGGACTCTCTGCAGTGAGTTATATACAGTCCCTCACCATGCACAGCTAAAGCCCACCGAAGGCAAAGGCCAAGCTCACTCAGCTGTACCCTGTGCTAAGTGAATGTTGTCTTCTGCAGGGCAAGGGAGAGTGCAGGAGTTCAGCCCAGTCCAAGCACAGGTAATACGCCAGATCGTACAGTCAGCGGCTGCATCCTGGCCTCATCCCTTTAGCAGAGACCGCACGGCCCCCAGCACGTCTACAGACAGCTTGCAAAGCCTCCTACCGGCCTCAGTCATCATGGGGGTTGGCAATGCAGACATACAGGACCATGTAAGTAGATCTGCATTCCCTCTTCTGAGCAAGCTCAGTGCATCACTTCATGGAGCAGTGGAGCTTATTTTCAAGCCAGGAAACAATTAAGAGAGTCCTCTCACATCCTCTTGCAGGCAGCAAAGGTCACATACACGAAAGCTAAACTATGAGGAGCACGTGACACTACGCCTTTGAGTTTGCTGGCATGTTGGGGACCTGCCAAGGGCGGTGGGTCCCAAACCCTGGGAATTTCAGCTGAGGAAGCTCCGACTCCTGTCCATGAGGAGTCACATCCTTTAGAAAAGGCAGCAGCATTTGCAGCCAGTTCTAAGAGGCCAAACAGAAAGGGGGAACTGACTGACCAAGACCAGCTTATCTAAAGGTTCGGAGACAAGTTACTAGGACCTGAAACAACGCAGAACCAGCACCGCGACTTCAGTGTGGCTGCTCCATTTCTGACTTGCCGAGCCTGAACGCACCAAAGCAAGGCCCGAACCCAGAACAGTCTCTCCAGTAGATTTCCAGGATTCAGAGAAGGCCTGCCTTAATTTCCATGTGCCGCTCCAGACTGATTCTCATGAGAGCAAGGTTGGACGGCCAGCAGATGGGCTAATACAGCAAAGAGGTTTCATTGCCACCCTCACCAAGCCGGCCTTAACTGGTAGGAAGTATAAGGGACCATCCTTGCTACCCCAGATGCTACAGAGCAACTCCATTTAGATGCTAGACAATCAAGCCAAGAGAGTGGACCCTTGCCAGCTCCTGGCCTGGTCTGAATTAGACGCTATTTGCTCAAATCCACAAATCAGTCAGTTCTCAGGAAGGAAACTCAGATCTTTACACCTATGGTCCCTAAGAGTCTCAGTCACYGCTATGCTGAACAAGATATCTCCACTAGATGCTCATGGATCAGGAGAGAAACTTTGAGTGCAGAGGGGAGAGATCGCACAGACGTGATTGCTTGACACACAGGCATCACAAGTCTACTGCAAGGTTCTTACCCCTCTCCCCATCCTCACATGCAGCTCATGCCTCATGACCATCAGTCCTGAAACCAGGAGGTAGCTCTTTGGAACTCGTTTCAGCTGTGCCCCATTGCAGGACGCGACAAATCACCTACATCAGTTTAGTGCACTTGGAGACTGTCAGAATTGAAAGTACATGTAAAACCACATGTTGCCGAATCACTCCTGAACTAACCTCCCTCCTCATGGTCTCCAGCAATGGCAAGTGCCCCCAGATGGCCTTCGCTGGACAGCCGCCACCCAAGGTAACAGAGAGCTGCCTTACCACCATTTCCGCACTCTCCTAACTTGGCACAAAAGCCCTGTCCGTCAGTGGATGTGCACCCACTCTCAAAGAGCAGGGAAGCCCCCCGCCCGCTGCATTCCTTCCTTGCCGTGGTGGAGCTGAGATCCCAGGGCTGACACTCCTTGGAGCGGGAGGTGTTTACTCAGCCAAAAAAGCAAAGCCAGGTGCCTGCATTGGCCTGCTTGCTCCCAAGGACCACCTCCACAGTCGGAGAGCCTGGAGCTAGAGGCGTGCTCTCTGCCCTAACGGTCACTGCAGCAGCCACGAAAGCCTCCCCCGAGTGACCAGAAAAGTCCAGGTGACATTTCTCCCTTTGCCCTTCAACTCCCACACAGCACACAATACCAAATAGCCCGTTTGCTTCCAGCAAGGTTTAACAGAAACGCAACTCCATACGGGAGGAGAACCTCCACGCAGCTACGCTCTGGGCCCCAGGATCTTGCACAGCTCCAAGCTGCAGCTTTTTTCCTTAGCTGAAGGGATCACTCCATGACTTGGCAGAGGACGGGGAAAGGGAACACGTTTCGAGCAGAAATGCTGACAGCCTCAGCTACGCAGGGATGCTGAGATACAGAAAACAAACAGCAGAGGCAGCTGTTCGGGAAGGAGATCAGTTGTTTGCAAAGACACACTGCATCTTAAGCCGGCACGCAAACTTGCTCGCAGGGGAAGGGCGCACCCAGCAGCAGGGCAGGGGCGCTGCCGGCGAGCCACAGCCAAAACTCATCCCGGGCGTCCCCCGCAGCCGGGGGGCAGCTGCTGCCGAGGCCGGCCGCGCACGGCCCCGCTCGGCAGCTGATGCCCCCGCTCCCCGGCAGCCCGGCGGCGCGGGGAGGCTGCCCGCTCTCCGGCCCCCCGGGA
>NW_020450307.1:2941580-3003584 GCF_003343035.1 Apteryx rowi | reverse complement strand
CCGGGCGAGCGCCGGCTGTGCCCTGCCCTGCCGTGCCGTGCCCGGAGCCGCGGGGTTTGCGGGGGCACCGTCGGAAGAAGGGGCTGGGTCGGGGGCGCCTGGAAGGGCTCTGCTGAGGGCYCTAGTGCGGCCGTGGGGTGCGCGGGGGCTGCTCGGGGAGGGTGGCGCTGCCAGGACCGCGCTCTCTCACTTACCTCTTCCCACTCGGTAGGCGCGGGGGAGAGAGCGTGCTGTAGCCGTAAGCCGCTCCTGATGCTCTGACGCGTGGCTTAAATATTTAYAGAGAGCGTCGGGTTTCCTCGGTTTGTGTGTGTTTACTCTTGCTTAAAGATTTTGGAGTGTTTGCAGATAGGGAATAATGAAAGCTTTTAGATATTGCTGACCATTACTAGAAAAAAATATGATTATTTACTACCAGATAAGACTTTACTAAGCTTTCATTGATAGATTCCTCCAATAGTGTAGTTCTCAGTTATCTTTATAAAAAGCCTGCAAGAGTAACTCTGAGAAGTAGAGTGATTTTTTTTTRTTTTATTCTTTTTTTGCAAGATGTTTTCAAGAYCCCTGGTTGATACCTGCATCTACCCAATAGAACCTGATAATTTGCTATCAAGCTTTCTTAGATATGACTTAAATAGTACATGGCATCCTCTAAAACAGAGGCTAAAATGGCTACAGAACTGTGACCCCAGCCCCAATGAAATCATCAGCATTCAGATCAGCCTCAGGTGTGATTTAGTGCCCAGAAGTTGCTTTCCCCTAGCACATCAGATGTTTGAGGGATGAATGTACACATGTTAATTCTTATCTACCAGGAGGAAGGGAAAGGCATCTGAACATAAAGATCAACTCTCCCGGCTAAAGGACAAAGATCCTGAATTTTATAAGTTTTTAGAAGAAAATGATCGCACTCTGCTGAACTTTGATGCTTCAGACAGCTCTGACGAGGAGGAGGAGGGGTTGCACATACCACCTGATACACTGGAGGTACTAGGCCTTGTTTTGAAATGCTGGATTAAATGCTTTTAATTACTTATGCATTAAGTGTTTGAGTTTGTGCGAGGACTGAATGTATTTGGGTCTATGGTGGCTAGGAAAGGGCCTTCCTGAAGATCAGCTGCAGCTGTGCAGGCTTGTAACCCTGGAGTCAGCTGTGGATTTGAACTGAGTATGAGGAGTATGTTTAAGACTGTGAAAGCAAAGCGTTGGAGTGTGTTTTTCCTGTGGCTTTGTTTTCCTTTCCCAATTAGAAATCATTTTACTTTAAGTGATATGCTTTTTCCTTAATACTTAAGCTATTGCTCATTGCATTTATGGAGCAAAGCTGCAGGACTGAAGTAGCTTTTTTTTTTTAGCATTTGTAAGACCCTTATTTTTGTTACTGCTTTACGCAGTGTTGAGAACAGCCTGAATAAAATTCACTGCTGCCTGCCTTTCTCACCACCTGCAAGTACCTTCAGTTGCTACTGAGCAAAATAAATGGGGCCAAAAAAGAACTGTACAAGCCTTTTCTCAGTCTTGATACCAACTTCTCTAGGAAGCAAGTGATGAAGATGAGGAAGAACATGACACAGTCAAAAAGAAGAAAGTTGATTTCATCCCCGTGAACTTGAAAATGGTTGAAAAATGGAAAAAAGCTGCAGAGGTGAGCTGAGAGATGGGATACAAGGCACCTGCATGTTCTCCCTTAAGATACTGCTCAAAATGTGTCATGACCTTTAAAAGACCAACTTTTGATTTATTCATCTTAAGAAAAAAAATGCGGAAAAGATGGTGACAAAAGTCATATTCAAAGAACTTTTGTTACTTCAGCATGACTTGTCTCTGCAGTTTTTGTTTGGGCCACATGATTGGAGTATCCACACCCCATCTGAGGGAAAGGTTAGAAAAATTTTAGTGACTTGGAAGAGGTCAGAATGATTAATTTTTCATTTGCCCATCCCCTTGCTGAGCGCTGTGCCTTTGAAAGCTCCAAGAGCTTTTTAAAGTCACATTAGAGCAGTGATGGGACAACTTGCTGCTCCTAAGATGGAGAGTGTAAGGTAAAAACAGATAATTGCTTGCAGCTGAGTCATTGCTTTTCAACCCCCAACCAATTATAAGCCTTACAAATCCATTTTAGAGCAAGTGAAAGCCACTAGCATTTGTTAACACTGTTTTGGCATTTTCCTTCCCATTAAAGGATGGAGCTGTTTTGCAACCAAAGTTAAAATATATTTCAATGCTCCTGTCCCAGTAAAGTGCTTCAGAGTTCTAGAATATTGCTTGCTTTTTCTCTACAGCAGTCCTTTTTCTTTTTTCCCCAGAGACGACTAACACCAAAACTTTTCCATGAAATCACTCAAGCCTTTAAAGCATCTGTAGCAACCACCAAAGGCGACGATGGTGGGGCTGATCCCAGCAAATTCCAAGTTACCGATGCTGCAGGTGAGTTTTTCACCATACTTCTGTGCGAGAAGGGAAGTCATTTGGTAGGGAAGGTTGGGCTATTGGAAAAGAGTAAGGCTAAGCACTGGCAGGAGTTGGCTTACCCTTTTATAGGCTTCACTTAAGTAACACATGTCCTCCTTAATTCTTCCTTGCCCAGCATAGGGCTCCTTCATTTTTGCTTTCTGTAAAATCTCATTGTTTAATGCAAGGCACTACACAGAACTTGCGTGTCCATTGCTGTGACTGTTTAAAGAAAAAAATATATATCTTTTTGGGGGGAAGTGATGATAGCATAGAGCTCTAGTCATGGGTTGGACTTCTGTTGTGGCTGGTGCTCTTTGTTCAGAGAGCAAAGAGATGACCCCTTTTCCAGAAAACTGTCAGTTGTGATCTTCTCATTCAGATAAGAATTGTAGGATAAGATAAATTGATGTTTTCTGGAAGCTTTTGGGAACTCCCTAGTTCTGCTGTGGGATTTACTGGCTTCAGCTCCTTGGGGAGCTCTTTTCAGATTAGCTGAGAAAACAGGAATAAATGGAAAATAGCTTGCAAGTGCTTTACTAACTTTTTTCTTTTTTTTTTTCTTTTTTTTTCTTTGGAACCAGTGTTCAATGCCCTAGTGTCATTCTGCATCCGGGACCTCTTCAGCTGCCTGCAGAAACTTCTTATGCTGAAAGCCCCAAAGAGCAAACTAAAGTAAGTCTGAGGGGACCTGAGAATGGCAGGTGAAAGAGTATGGGTTGAGCTTTTTCAGACCTGAAACCTGTCTGTAAAGCTGGAAAAAAAATGGCAGCTCTTCCTAAATGCTAGCAAAGTCACAGAGTCATGGAATGGTTGAGTTGGAAGAGACCTCTGGAGATCATCTAGTCCACTGCCCTCCTCAAGCAGGGTCACCTAGAGCAGATTGCCCAGGCCTGTGTCCAGACAGCTTTTGAATATCTCCACAGCCTTTCTGGGCAACCTGTTTCAGTGCTCAGTCATCCTCACAGTAAAGTTTTTCTTTAGATTCAGACAGAACTTACTGTGTTTCAGTTCATGCCCATTGTCTCTTGTCCTGTCATGGGGCACCTCTGAAAAGATTCTGGCTCTGTCTTCTTTGCACCCTTCCTTCAGATATTTACACACATTGATAAGATCCCTCCCAAGCCTTCTCCAAGCTACGCAGTTCCAGCCTCAGCCTTTCCTCACATGACAGGTGCTCCAGTCCCTTAATCATCTTTGTAGCCCTTTGCTGGACTTGCTCCAGTAGCTCCTTATCTCTCTTCTACTGCAGAGCGTATAACTGGACACAGTACTCCAGGTGTGGCCTCATCAGTGCTGAGTTGAGGGGAAGGATCACCTCCCTCGAACCTGCTGGCAACAGTCTTCCTAATGCAGCCCAGGATGCTGTTGGCCACCTTTGTGTCAAGGGCATGTTGCTGGCTCATGTCCAGCTTGCTGTCCACCAGGGCCACTGGGTCCTTCTCTCCAAAGCTGCTTTCTAGCCAGTCGACCCCCAGCCTCTACTGGTGCATGGGGTTATTCATCCCTAGGTGCAGGACTTGGCACTTCCCTTTGTTGAACTTCATAAGGTTCCTGTCTGCCCACTTCTCCATCCTGCTGAGGTCCCTCTGAATGGGAGCACCACCCTCTGGCATATCAGCCASTCCTCCCAGTTTTGTCCATGATTTTATTCACAGGCTCATTAGCCAGGTTCTTTGTTTCTTCCCCAGGAAGTGCATCCTCTCTAAACATCAGACTCCAGCCTTTTGCCGAGGGAATATGGGTTCAACAGAGATGTCTGCAATGACATGTGCTTGCACTCAGGAGCAGTGTTAAAACATTGCAACTTCTTTTCTTCAGAAAAAGGGACCAACCCTTTCACCCATACAACTATGTGACTTTAGTCAATCCAGGGCTCTAGCAGCTACATTGCACTCTGGCATTCTGAAAGATGGATCATCTGGGTTTGACCTGCTCTCTGTTAGAGCGTGGTTAGAACGGAAAAGAGCACACAACTGGGCAAAGAATAGTATAATTTATCCCCTTTTCCAGAACTGCAGCATTAATCTGAAACCTTTGTGTCACATTCCTTGATGCTGTTATTTGATCTGACTAGAGAGAAGGAATGGCAGTTTTGAGCTCTCAGATGCTGTTTAAGACCTGGAAAGTCTCTGGCTATTGTGTGGTTTGGTGCCCCAAGAGGCTCAGAGTTGGTCTGCATCCATAATTGAATGGGGAGATCAGCATGGCTCACCTGGGAGCAGCTGGAAAAGGGTGCTGGGAAATCTAAGTCCCAGTCTCAACTCCTGTTGGATGAACCAATACCGTAGCTGGGGACTGAGTGCAGATTCATATAATAAGCCATTAARTTCCCAATAAGCTGGAGCCATCTTAGCACCTGTGCCTGGACCATGAGCTTTTTACCTGAATCCCCTTAGCAGTTTCAGATGGACACAGTTTTATTGCTTCTTCCTAGTCTGATCTCTTCTGTTTTCCCAGTGGTGGGTAGAGCGAGAACTGGATCTCTTTCAGAAGTGTTTTCAGTTCCAGAGTAATTTTTGTGGTAGTTGTTGCTAATTTCCCTGTTGCAGATTAAAGGAAGGGTGAACTAAACTCTGGGTTCCCATTTGGTGGTGATGCCCAGTCTGAGGAGTAAATCCAAATTCCTCGTGCACTGGCTGTAAAGGGTACTCGAGTGCTGGGTGCAAATGCCAACCTTTTTTGACTCCACAGGCATGACTAGTCTGGATTGTCTGAATTTTGGCCTGTCCTAGGACCTGGGGCAATTATTATTTCATGAATACAGCGTCAAAAGTTCAGAAAAGACTGAACAAATGTCTCCCAACTGGTGTAATCCCAGTAATAGTCTTTCTTGCTACAAGTCAGGCCACGCTTCTCAGGCAGTGGCCCCTGARCGGAAGATGAGATAACATCAATTGTGAGGGATTCAGAGAGACCCCTACCAGGCTTTCTGGTTGTCATAGTTCTCTTTATGACACTTGTAGAGGCCTGGGTGCCCTGTTGGGAGGCTGTTCTTCCATTTGAATTGAATTTTTTAATGCTGTGTTTCAGCCCTTACTTTACAGAAGAGAGATTTCTTTTCATCCGTAACAAAGTCGGGTGTGAGGTTTTTGTTTGGGTTTATTTTCTTCTTGTTTTGCTAGCAATTGTTTTTACTCACTGGCCATACCAAGGAGGTGAATTCACTGTTCTTTGTGCTGCTGAAGTCTTTTATTTGTTTTGTTTTGTTTTTTAATTTTCAGAATGGTCCTCCCTTCCACCAGCCCGCTTTGGAACAAGCTGCGATTGGACATAAAAGTGTACCTGAGCTGCACTATCCAAGTAAGAAACTTCAGCATGTTTACACTTTCAGTCTGTGCATCACTGGGCTTTTGTTTAAGGTATGTTGGAAAAAGGCAGATGGGCTTTTGCATCTGCCAATAACACAACTAAAAGTAGAGCCCAACCATCAAGAAGACGGTTAAAGTAGGTAATGATGTTTGTAGCCTCAGGCGCTCTTCTTTTTGAAGAAGCAGTTACTCTGGTTTGAGGGTGACTTCCTGGCCATTACAAAACTGGTAACTTCAGGTCTTGTTTCTATGCTTCCTCTGTAGTGGAGGGTAAGATTCACTGGCTGAGGTCGCTTCTTCCCATTGCATCTCATTGAGTCTCYGTGCCTTGGGCATCTGCAACTTGAGAATTTGCTTGCTTCTCTATCTGTGTTAGCTTTTGGAAATACTTGGTCTAACTAAAGATTTGGAGCTTCATAGGATGTTTGGATAAAGGTAGCCTGTAAAGAAGGGCTGGGTTAATGTTCTGACAGTTTTCTGTCTCAATTTTTCTCTGCCCAAATGATTGGGTTTAAAGTAGTTTGAAGTGCTGTGCTTCTGCATTCCACCTCTTTAATGTAACTTTTGGCATTACAATCTTGCCCCTTCTTACAGTAAATACTAAGAAGAGGTTGCACTGATAACCTCCTCTCCTTGCATATGCCATCTCCCAGTATGATTATGTTCCACCCCCTTAGGACATCTCATCTGTGCCAAGTTGCTTGTGTCTTGTGTTTTAATGACAGCACAGGGTTTATTTCTGCAGGAAATTTCTTCCTCCCTACCCCTTCTTCCCCCCCACCCCCCCAAAAATTTTTTTGGAAATGAAGCTGAGAGATCATTTCATTATGTGCCCCAAAATTTGGAATATTAAAAAAATAAAATAAATTGCTCATCCTTCAGAAACTGACAGAAGGCRATATGGGGAGAGAGAAAGTAAGTGCTGAGGTCCTTTAGCTTTGAGCTGGCAGAATGACTTAGCAGAAAGCAGCATTTTGATCTGCAAAGCAGGATAGTTTTTTCCTCAAGTCTTGGTGCCTCTCATCAGCAGCAGAACTAAAGATTGCATTAGGAAAAAGCAAGAAGGAAAAGCAGACAATTCAGTCTCATTAAAGCAGTCCCCGGTCCTGTGGTTACTTCTCAGTGCCCTTGATCCCAGGCTTCACTGCAGTGTTTTTCTGGTGTAGTAGTTTCTGAGCAATGTCTTCCCCTTGCTTGTTGGTATGTGAGGGACTTTGCAAGGGAGACATGCCCAATTCAGAATCCTCACAGTGAAGAAGTAGAACAAGGAGGAAAACTAAAAGCAGAAAAACTACCTCTGTTTCTAGCCACTGAGATTTCAGGCAAGAGGAGGCATTTCACCAGGCAGGATCTCTTTCAAATTGAAATGACTTTGAACTTAACATTGTGCCTTCAAATTAGAAACTACAAACTCTTCTGCTTGGGTTTGGCTCCAGGTGAACTGATCTGAACAACTCAAAAATACCAAGAGCAAGCAGTCTGTGTCTAACCTGTTCCTTGAGC
This sequence comes from Apteryx rowi, assembly GCF_003343035.1. NCBI lineage: Eukaryota > Metazoa > Chordata > Aves > Apterygiformes > Apterygidae > Apteryx > Apteryx rowi. Next base: position 2,996,319 of record NW_020450307.1, on the reverse strand, counting down.
TGAAGTTAACGTCTTGATACCCACATGGTATTCCAGCTTTCTATTAAAGAAATGTTGGTAAAATCATGTAAATCATCAGATAATTCAGATGGCCTGTTTCCCAGCCTTGTGTTAGCTGAGGGTGTCTTCATTGTGCTTTGGCCCTTTGCAGTGAGATGGCAAAGGTGTTGGTATCGTGCCTTCTGTAAGGTGTCTCAAAATGCAAATAGACTGAATTATTGCAGTATACCCAAGCCAGCTTTCGTGCAATGAGCTCAGGTGCCAGTAGCCATACAAGTCCAGTAGCCTGAGCTCGTATTTGCAAAGATRTACTTCTGGGGGAATTTATTTACCCTGCCATGGGCCTGCTCCATTCCTGATACTGCTGGGGGTTTGTTTGGGCTTGCTCATGGGGAGGGGTGCCCTTCCAGTCCTTTGGAACCGCATAGGTACTTGGGAACAGCAAAGTGCAGCTGCTTAAAACAATGGTAAAGGAGGAGGTGATGGGGACCACAGACTGACTGGTATCATGTTATGCTTTTCCCTGTAGCTCCTGTCTTGTTTAACAGAAGCCTCTGTTGGAGCAGCAGTCCTTCAGCACGTCAACTCCATAGTACCTTACTATTTGTCCTTTCCAAAGCAGTGCCGTGTACTTCTCAAGGTAAGGTGGCAAGCTGCGGCGTGTCATTTAGATCTGAGGTATTTTCTCTACCCCTTCAGATGAATCTCTCATGGTATTTGGGCTAGATCGCATGACAGTCCAGTCTCTTGGATTCCTCTTCCCTTGCTTTTCTTTTGGTCCCAGAAAGGATCAATGCCTCTCAGGCCTTCTGGGTACTGTGCGGTTCTTTCACAGTAAGGTGAGTGGAGTGGGCATGTGGCTCCGCATATAGTTGCTGTTAATCCCCGTGCAAAGTGATGTGGAGGTGTTCTGGGGAAGCTGTCTGTTTCCTCATCCCAGATGGAGTAATTGCTGCCTGTGTGCTGAGTCTGGGTATACATCTGTGATAATGTTTCACCCTCAGGAGCTGGGGGTGGAATGTTTTTGTGGCAATTTAGTCACAACTGCTAAGTGCTTAAGAACAACAAAGCAAGGAGGCATGGAGGAGCAGAAGAGGGCAACATGGTGACCTTTATTTAAAGGGCAGCAACATGACATTTAAATGAATTTGGGAATCCTTTGATGCTAATAATGGGAGAGACCTATGCCTCATATCTAGAGGTCTCTGCTAAATGCTACAGTAGGGAAGGTATGTCCAGCCCTGCAGTGTAGCCAGAATCTTCCAGGTTTCCTCTAGAGCTCATTAGTGCAGATAAGCTAATTAGTTCTGATTTGCTAAGTGGCAAGAAACATTGATAAATCCAGAAAACAAACCCTGGTCTCCCCTGTCCAGAGTTAAGTGCATCTTTAATAGCTCTATTAGAGAAACCAGTGTTCATGGCCAGAACTGGAGCGTGACTCCTGGTGGGCAATTGCTTAAACTTAAGTTGGTTGTGTCTTAGATGTTGCTTGTATCCTGCAGAAGTTAGTGGGAGACATACAGATGACTTCCTTTGGATTGGCGGATGTACTGGCCAAATGGGTTATTTAGTGTGTTGCCTTCTAGGAGTCGATGAGGAATCTTTGCAAAGCCTAGGAGACTGAATCACATGCAAAGGCTGGTGTCTGTAGTCAGAAGCTTAAATCTGTATTTGGGCGTGTAAATGAAGATGCGTGTGTTTGGTGCCAGTTTTGGACAGTTTCCTCTGTACTTGTCATGAGAACACTGGCCTTACCCTTTGGGTGGTCTCACAGCTAGAGTATGAGGTTCTCTTGTGATTGGTTCTGTGACAATAATCAGCCATCCTTGTCACCACCTTATTCCCTTGCATTTTTGTAGCAAAGGCCTCTGTTATGAGGAGAAACTCTTTGTCCCTTCACTTATCTGCATCTTTTTCTCTCCAGCAAGCAATTCATCTGTGGAGCACAGGTGAGGAAACAGTGAGAGTATTGGCCTTCCTAGTGCTGAACAAGATCTGCCACCACAAGAAAGAGATGTACCTAAGTCCTTTGCTCAAGGTAAGGCTGGTACTTGCTTTACTCTCCAGCTCTTCTTTCTCAAGTTATATGCAAATGCCTTAGGGCGTGAGCTGTAGCCTACAAGACAGGGCAGGTGCTGGAGGTGGTGCTGGCTACACCCAGAAAATAATACAGGGGAAAAAACTGTGTGAGGCTGAAGAGTGAGATCCTTCATATTCTCACTGCCATTCCTGCTGGAGGCAGGTAGGCAAGGTCTCAGCAGGAAAGGCCTTTGCTCATCTGACTGCAAGGTGAATACTCATCCACCAAATTACTGAAGGCTTTCTTCAAGTGCTGACACACCAGCAGTCCTGCTGAGCTGCTCTGATGTTTCACTAGTGGCTGGAGTTCCCAAATTATCATATAGTAGTTTGCTTAGGTACCACTGTCGTAAAAGAACTGTGTTAACTCTGACCAGTTACGAGCATGTATGGCTCAAAGCCATCTCACAGTTCTTTCCTTTCTTCTTGTGGAGAAGCAATGGTAGGGGCATCTTCAAGCTCTGTGATTTTAAAAAAAAAAAAAAAAAAAAAAAAAAAAAGTACAGGTGCAAAAGTACTCTCTTCCCTGTCTCTGTGAAGAAGGTGCAGGCTGTGTTATTTTTGCCTATACCTTCAAAAGGCTTGCAAAAGTAACACTCCTTTCACAATTTTGGGATACCTGGGGAGGGGAAGGTTGGTGAAAGACTGGTTTTGTTCAAACTGTTTTATGGGGTGTATCTTGTCCTCTTTTCCCCACAGCAAATGTACATTGCGTTTGTGAAGAATTCCAGATTCACATCCCCCAATGTCCTGCCCATGATCAACTTCATGCAGCGGACACTGACAGAGTTGTATGCTCTGGACACACACATCTCTTACCAGCACGCCTTCATCTATATCCGTCAGCTTGCCATTCACCTGCGCAGTGCCATGACCATAAAGAAGAAGGTAGGTGCCCATCTGTGTGGAAGTAGTACCCTTCTATGGGAAATATGTGGAGAAGGGGAAATTACAGCAGCCATGTCAGGCTTTTCGTGATGACTATAAAGCATCAGTACTTGTCTGATCCGTTTCATGATGTGCTAAGGCATTGTGTTTCGCCCTGTGGCAGGGAAGTTCAGAGCTCGCCCCATAGCTGCCTGTGAACATTCTTTGTTTCTGTGTTAGTTTGCGTTTTCAGTACAGAAGGAGAGAACAGACCACTGCAGAGTAGGAGCCATTTTTCTCTCCCCAACTTGCTAGTTTGTGGAATACTTTTTCCCTTTGTTTGTGAAACTGGTGTTGGCAACCACTGTTGCAAAGCCCCAGAGTAAAGAAGATTAGGAATCAGCCTGGTGTGTGCATCTTTCCAGTGCAGTGCCCCTGGTGCATCTGCCTCATCTTCTCAGTAGCTGCTTTTTCCCATCCATGCTATTTGGAGGGCTTCACTGAACAAAGCAGCTCAGACCCTTTTGGGAGCTGCCCTGCTTTGTGCCACCTCCAGTCTGACCTGGCAAATCTGAGCCAGGTTGCTAATCCTGGCTTTATTCATGTTTAGCAAAACAGACACCTATAGATTAATGGTTCAGCTGCTTCCAAACATTGCAGAATTGGTGACCAGTTAAATCTCCTGGCTCTTCAGACATGGGGATAAACTGAGCAGAGATAAATGAAGTCTGGGCTGCATATTCCCTAATTGGATTGTGTTGGCTTCCTGCACCCTCAGCCCTGGCCCAGACAAGACCTAAATCTCCTTGATYCCACAGCTGGGGAGTCTGTGGAAACTTTAAATGACATCAGCATGACCAAAATGCACAAATGCCAGCAACAAGCCAATTTAAACTGAGCAATGGGTGCTTGTGGAAGGTGGATCACAAGAGCAGTTTGCTTATCCAATGTGCAATGGAAGGTGAGAACAGACCTTCTTGATGCATCTCACAAATAGTGACTTGCTAGGAGAGTGCTGCCTTGTCCAGCTGCAGCCTGAGTCCCTACCACAAGGCTTGCACCAATGGCTGCAGTTTAGGACTTCTGTCCTTATTCCAGGATTTACACATCTTTCTTCATCCAAAAGATGCACTTACTTCATTCAAAAGAGGAGGTGACCTGGACTTTGAAAGTCTGAGTGAGATGCAAGTTTGGACTGAGGCCCCTCATTAAGCACAATCTCATAAGACCTTGGTTGGTGCAGTTCTCTGGGTTCTGGGGGCTACATGAGCCTCTAGAACTCTCTGGAAAGGGTGTCCTTAAGGGACTTCTGCACTCTTCTGGGCTTTTATTTAATCTAGTACTGTGGGCTGTTCAGGCATGTGGCAGGGAGAGAGGGAAGGGGCTTGTCCAGACATTCTTGAAAACAATACCTCTTGGATTTGTGGAAGACTTGGCCCTCATCTCCCCATGCCACTGAGCCAGCCTGGATAGTCTGCTGCTTGAGTACCACTGCATATTAGACACAAGGCTGGCCTCTTGCATTATTTGTGTTGGTAACCATGAAGGCTGGCTTATAAAGAGCTGAAAGTTTGTTCTCGCCTCTGTTGTCTTCACTCTGCAGTTGGAAAAGACACTACTAGGACAATTTTTTTATTTTATTTTTTTTAAACTACAGGAAGAAATGTTGAGTTCTGTAAACTGGGGCTGGGCTGGTCATTTGGTGCTTGCTCGGACAGAGAATGCTTGTAGGAAGAAACCTTAAACTAAGCAGTAGGCATTGCCTTTCAAAACTAGTGAGGCATGTCCCTCAGCAAGTTAAACCACTACTCAAGGGTGATTTTGGTTAATACAGCTGAGGGAAAGGAAACTTCTAGTGGGAAGGACAAGCTGCTACATAACAACCAAAGGAAATTGAAGCTTGCAGGAAATTCATCTAGGTTTCCCCTCTCTGCATGCAATCTGCACTGTAGCTTTACATGCCCTTTTTTTTCCCTTCCCTCTCTGGTGTGCATAAGGCAGACTACAAGGCTGTTGTAGAGGTGCCTTCCAGCCTTGCTACCTGTGGGAGACCAGTGAGAGTACCAGGGACTGTGGGTAGACAGAACAGGCTTCCTGATGCTTGGCCACATCCCRCTGTCTGCTGTGAGCTGGGTCATTAAATCATCCTTCTCAAATGAGCTGCACTTGTTAAGAAAGGCAGTCTGCATGTTGCTCATTATTTGCTTCAAGGCACTAGCTAGCACCAAATCATAATATTGCCAAAGCTTCATGCACATATCTGAACCTGCTGGATGGAAAGTCAGAGCCACCAGTGTCAAAGTCACAGCTAGAATGTTAGCTATTCCCCTCTGAACACTATACCCTGTTCTCTTGGAGAATGCTGGATAAAATTGGAGTCTGGTAGAGAAACCAAAGTGAACTGCTCAAAAGCCTGATTTTCAAGTTTGTGTTTGTGTCCCTCCCTTTTTTGCAGGAGAACTTCCAGTCTGTTTATAACTGGCAGTATATCCACTGCCTGTATTTCTGGTGTCGGGTTCTCAGCACAATCTATCCCAGTGAAGTCATGGAGCCATTGATTTATCCTTTGACACAGGTCATCATTGGCTGTATAAAGTAAGTAGGATTTTTTTTTTCTTCCTCTCTTGACAATGCCTCCTCCTCTCCCCTAAGGAATTGGTATGGCAGACCAGTTACCAAGGGATGTTACTGTGCATGATTTGGATTTAACTTTACATTGTAAGGAATCAGAGGGAGCTGCTTTTGTGAGACATGTTCAATTGAAGTATTCCATCTAGAAATGCACTTTGTGTGACCATGTTTTCTAAGGGCATTAGGGGATTGTTTCAGAGGAAGCCAGTAACCCTTTGATTCATTAGCTAAGATCATGGGCTCATGTCCATGTGAAACCAGATACTCTGCACAAAGGTTTGGGCTTGAGTTTGGCACCCATATGGTTAGCTGGTGAGAAAGCTTAGGAGAGAATAACCTACACTGCACCCAACTTTTCATTGTAAGAAATTTCAGTGCTGCCTGTTCCAGTGTCCAGTTCTGGTCCTTCCGTGGACTCCCATATTGAAGAAGGACCACCTGGTTTGCGACCCAGTGTCAAACTGCAGCAGTTTCTGGGGTAGACTCAAAAGTAGCTAAGTGGTGCCCAGCAGTGAGAATAGAAAATAAACATAGCACGTGAAATTCCTCTTCCCCTACGTTCTGGAATGTTTGCAGGGTTTGTGTGGCCAGGTGGCATTTCTGAATAACTCATGGACTCATGCTACTGTGTAGTGGGGAGTTGGAGACCTGAAGCAGTACAGTGAATTAACTTCGATGCCTAGTCCAGTTCTTCTCCTCTGCTAAAAAAGCACATGGTCTTCTACTTTATCTCTGAAGAACTGTGTCTCCAGGAACACAAACTGCAGAGGAGTCTGTTCCAGTGATTACAGTGGGATCCCATCCTGTTAGTGTGTGTGCAACAAGATGACCAAGCTGGGAGATGAACCTTGAATACCTGCCAGTAATTGTACATTGTGCAGGAGTGTACAAAGTGGCATGGAAAAATGTACTGACGTGCCTTAGGACCTCCCATGAGACAGTGGCAAAGAACAGAATCAAGTCCTCATCTCCAGCTCTGTAAATAGATGCTTGTTTTTTTGTTTTGTTTGTGTGTGCATGTTTGTTAGAAGTTGAAGGACTGGGGATACATCTGTTCTTTTTAGTATGTCTCTGCTGAGGATTTCTTCCTTGCTTTCTACCAGTTTGTGTGTTTGTATACGAAACTTCTGTGCTTTGAAACTGCTGTTACTAATGGGCATAAAGGGAATTTCTGAATCTCTGGTGATCTCTGAAATCCTGTTAGCTCTGTAACTAGATTCTCGGCTTTAAAACACCACCCGCCTGGTCTTAAACTCCAAATGGTGATGAAGATAAGCAGGTTTAAACGATCGTTAGAGCGTGCATACATCCCTTTCCCCATCCCCCATCTGCACAGGCTGCTTCCTACTGCTGTTGCAGAGCTTTAATTGTCCTGCGGACAAGTCTAGGCAGTTTTCCACCTGTCTAGGCAGATAAATCAGCTAACTGGGGCCAAGGAAAGGTGAATTGGGTAAGGCTTGGCAGCAGCAGCAAATGGAATTTGTTAGCATCTGTGATGTACAGGACTGCTTGGCATGAAGTACAGTGACCATCTGACAAAGCTTCAAAGGTTTGTGAGTCCAACAGAATGGGCTTTAGGATGGGGAAAATAGAAATAGATGCCCAGGCTGGCTTCCTTGCTAAGAAAAGCCAATGTCTAGGCTATAAAAAGGGGGTAGGTAGATTAGCAGATAGGGAATGGAGGGGGGCACAAAAAGATGAAGTACCCAGCCAGGTCACATCTTCTGTATTGTCAGTTTTATGTGGCTGTGGTTTCTCCTTAGGCAAAGGGGTTTTCTGAGACTCCTTGTTAGAAATGGAGGTACAGAGAAGTTTAAGAGGGTATGAAGTCCACAGATCCTCCTGTGTGACTGAATCATGACTTACTGTCTGGTGAGAAGGGCCACTGTCTTGCAGGGCTTTCAGCAAGGCTGTTCGGTGCCCATTTCTTTCTCCTTGCCTTTCACCCTCTGCAGGGTGATATGTACATGTTTGCAGGATTCTCTGAAGAGCTGTAGGTTATTTATACTGCACTGTAGACTGCCTGTAGGCATCTTCAGTTAACATTGCTAGCTCAATCAGTGGCTGAATGCAGCTACTGAATYTTATATGTGTAGGATTGGGACCCCTTGAGGGCAAGGAGAATGGATTGGCAAAATAAAGTTGGCTCAGCCTGCAAGAGGTTTTGGAGGTGGGCTATATTTTGAGTTGTTCACAGAATGGTTGAGGTTGGAAGGTCCTCTGGAAATTAAGTCCAATGTTCTTCCTTTACACACAGTGTTTAGATTCTTAGCTGCTRCAAGTTGGCATGGCTGTTTTGATAACTACTTTGTATCTGCTGAGGGATTATGCATAGAAGAATGGAGTCCACTTTAAAGACTATCCTTTAGCCTTCCGAGATGCTGAGTTGAAGGGCAAGATAGCCAATAGCCAAAAGAGTATGTGAAGTAGCATTGGCCTGAAGAGATGCAAAACAGAGTTGGTTCAGCTTCCCTCTGGGATTGAATGGTGCGGCTACAAAGTAAAACCAATGCATCGTCTTAGGGGGAAAGATTCATGTCACCTATCCTTCAACATGCTACCCCGTATTTCTACAAGGGAAACGGATGGGCCCTTGAGCAACTAACTAAACTCGGGTTCTGTTGGTAGTTGCAGTAGAGGAGTTAGTGACCTGATGAGAAAGAACAGATGGTGAGGGATTGCCATGAATGGTTTTTCCCTTGCACAGGTATCTTTTAACTGAAACACTGAAGGTAATGTTGCTCTACAGACTGTCTACTCTGGCCTTGGAGACCTTTGGGAACTTCTGGAGCAGGCTGTGTTGGAATGTGCAATTTCACCTCAAGTGTGTGCAGCTATTCCTGCTGTCATGATATGGCTCCAAGGGCTTCAGCTGCTCGAGTCTATACCCAGAATCTCCTGTTCCTTCCTCGATAATGGTCTCTTCTGGTGTGGGTGGCTGTGCTGACCAAACCGAAGTTAGCACAAATCTGTCTCTGTGCAGTAGTCCCCTGGCATAGATATGTCTGTAACAATTGAGGGTCATGGAAGAACCCAGCTGGCTTCTATGCAAGGTGAGAGGGAGAAGAATCCAACCTGGAAGTCAAGGTTTTTTGCTTAGTGTACTATTTTACACATTTCTGGGAGGCCCGTTGGGGATATGCATCTGCTTGGGGGCTGCTTAGTTTCTGACTTGTGAGCAGATTTTCTTGAGGAAAGACGGAGTGAATGAGCCAGACCCCTGGTTCTTTATGTTACTCTGTGGAGCTCAGCTTTGCAAGATGTGTGCGTGTGATCAGACAGCAGGGAAGGATGCAATGGAACCTCTTGATCCAGAATACATTGTGCTCYGGTTGTGGCTGGTGTAGTGCTCTCGGGAATGTCCTGGGAGTAATAGCACTTGGAAGGAGGACTGTCCTTCCCTGAGTGTCTCTTGTACCAGAAGGTGGCGCTTTGCTCCAAGCAAAAGGGCTGTGAGCGGGGTGTGTGTGTGTGTCTTTGTGCAGGAGGGGATGCACTCCCAGTGCTGCACTAGCTTGTCACACGAGGGGACTGGGGAGAAATTACCATCCGTTGCAGGTTTTTTGCTCCAGGCAGGGACAAAGGCAGAATTTGAAATGTGCTTAAACAAGATAACTAATAGCAGAGGGTTGCCTGCTAAAATCAAAATTAGCTCACTGGTTTTCTTGCTCTCCCTTCTTGCTCTCCAGCATACAAAATGTCTTAAAACTGTATTTTTTAAATAACACATTTCAGAAATGGTCCCCATGTGTCCACAAGTTACATGCACTCAAGATGTGGTCCGGGGACCACTAAATGGGGTAGTGGTGGAATTGATGGTTTTTCAAGGTCCCTTTCTAGCCCAGTTCACTCTGACTTTTATGATGCTGGACCACTGTGGGGCAGAGGGAAGGAGCCTCATTGCTGAGTTTGCTAATGGAATTGCTTTGTGAAAATCAGTGGTGCTGCTCTCACAAACAGCTGAAAGACTGCAGTTGGCTTGACCATTGGGGCAGCATTGTAGATATTGCAGAGATACTAGAATACAGAAGGAGATTAAATCCTCTTTCCTTTCTTTGCCTTATACTTTTCTTGGTCTCCATAGTGCATAAGTGCCTCAATTTGATCTGTCTGCTTGCACTTGTCTGAGTTCATATTTCTGTGCACAGCAGCTCAGCAGAGGCTCCTACTCCATGTTATCCCTCTCTTCCCATCACCATGGGAAGTGTTTTTCTGACCTTGTCTGCATGGCTTTCTACCTTGCTCCCAGTCCAAGCTATAAACAAAGTCCCTCCCTATAGTTAAAAGAGGATTTGTGATGCACCTTAGGTTTTAGTCTCTGACCTCCCAGCATGTACAGGAGAGAATTCAGGTACAGTCTCCTCCCAGAGGTGCAGGGAAGGTCCTCATGTCCCTGAGCAGCTTCCCTTGACTGACCTGTCTTGGTGGGGCAGAGGCTGATGTTGAAAAAGCTTTCTCTCTTCTCACCAGCTAAAGGAAGGTTGTGGCCACCCAGGAGCATAACAGAAGGAGCTGCAGCTCCTTAAAAATAATCCTTGAAAAGCCTTCAGGCTGTTCTCTGCACCATAGCATGTGCCCTGGTTGCATGAGAGAAGTAGGGCAGGTGTGCTCCAAAGGACAGAGGTTGTAAGACATTAGAGAACACTCTCCTTTGAGATGGAAAGCACGAGCTGTAAACTCAGGCAAGCCAGTTTGAACCTCCTGGCTGGGCCCTGGAGTGACTAGGCAGTCTGCCCTCCCTCAGCAGAGCCAGGCCTCAGGTCCCAGCTGTGTTTTGTATTCCCTGTGCATCCCAGCCATTGGGAAGTTAAGCAGATTGTTGCATCGCAGAGCACTCTAAAATTAATGGTCTTGGTTTACAGTAAATCTATACATTTAACRGGTTTATCCCTCGATCAATTAATTCCTGAGGAAGGCTTTCGTCATCTCCAGTGGTGCCAGATCAGGGATGCAGAGTAGATTTATTTCTATAATGGATCCAATGATAATTATTTCACTATTTGGTGGAGGGGGGAAGAGATGGGGGTGATTTATGGTGTCTGGTCAGGCAGTTTTTCTCTCCTGGATTGCTCAGCAAGCTCTTTTTTCCTCAGGGAAGGGGCTTTGTTTATCAGACTTGAGGCTGTTCTCTGGGAATTGCATTTTTAAAATCCACCCTTGTTAATATTGGAAGCATCAATGTCTTCAAGTACAGATCATTCATAGTGAGCGGTTCTAGAGTGGTGGTAATGAGAGGTCTGGAGTATTTCAGGGGTAGGCATGTGGCAATAGCCTCTGCGTTATCACCTCTGCTGCTGGCTGGCATGGCACTGGGGGAGCTGACCATCCCTTCTGGGTGCTCACCTTACAAACAGAGTTGGCTGTGCTTCTTTCCCCTTAGACTCTGGGGAGGAAGGTGCTATCTAAGCCAAAGCAGATATCAGTTTGAGGTGTGGGTCGGAAAGGCTGRACTCTTCTGTGCTGATCACTGGCTATGCAAATGTACATATCACCTCTCTGAAGGAGGCAGGAGTAGCCCAAATGCTCCTCTGGGATGGAGAGGGCTGAATGCATTTGGCTGCGAGATGTCCTCCTCATTCCCACGTTGTCCTTTCTGACACACTGGTCGTTGCTGGTCCAGCTCGTTATGCCTGAGTGACTTTCCACACAAAGTGTTGCTATTTAGGTCACAGCAGGAGCTTTATGGGTATGCAGAGAGTAGGTAGCCTGAAATGGAGCACCCCTCCCTCCTTGTAGCCACCCCACCCCATGTGCCAGCTGCCCCCCTTTCTCTGTCAAACCTGCTGTTTGAAGTGGACACTTTACTGCTGGTTCCTGCCTCTTTTTCTTACATACCTACCCCTGTGGGGATTCAAAAGTGCTGAACACAACAAAACAGCATCAGTGATAAGCTTAATTTACAAAACTCTTGTTTTGTAGCCCTTTCTCCCTCTGCTTCCCCACCCTTATTGCTTTGATTTCATTACCTTGGTTAGCTCAGTCTACACTTTCCCCTAAATGCTACTCACCCACAGAGCTCACTGGTATTCCAGTCAAACTATCTCTAGATTAGTTTTCCTCAACTTTAAAATCCATGTGTAAAGTCTTCTGAAACAATTTAATTATGACCACAATGTATTATCATGGCAAAGTACCTGCTATTTAGTTGCTCGGACTCATATTTTGTAACATGAATTTATTTCCACACCTGGGGCTAAAAAGCATGAAGCCTCATGCCCTCACTTTTGTGCCCAAAGACAGGCAATGGGGAAGACACCGTAGGCCTAGAGGACTATGTTCTCATGATAACAGGGGCTATTTCACATGACAGTCACTTCAGGGCAGTTGTGATTACTGCTGATTAAAAATCCAGACTCTTTCTCACCGATTCACTTGGAAGGTAGGGTGTAAGAGGAGCATGTGCAATTAGAGACCAAGGCCAGAGGAGACTGAAGAAGTCTGTACAACTAGCTGCAGAAGCTGAAAACCTGGTGTTAGTGTTATACCTTTAATGTGTGCAAATTCTGTTTCCCACTATGGGATAGCTCGAGCAGCTCAAATAGTCTGCTGTGCAATGCTAAAGCTGTCTGTGTTTTGTAAAGAGAACAAGAAGGGCTCTGAAGTATCACTGAAGGCTGTAGATTTGGTTTCTTTATCAACTTTGTCTAATATCCTTTCCTCTGTTTCCTCTCTAGGCTGGTACCCACGACTCGTTTCTACCCTCTGCGCATGCACTGCATCCGTGCACTTACACTGTTGTCTGAAAACACCCGGACCTTCATCCCAGTCTTACCATTTATCCTGGAGGTTAGTCAGTGCCTATTGATCTAGCAACAGCTGATGCCTGGCATCATGCTTGGGACCAAGAGCTCCCAAGGTTGCATGCTTTGCTCAGCTCTCTTAAAATCCCTGGCAAACACCATGAGACAGAATGTATTGTGTGGTTAGTAAATAGGATTAACTTTTACTGGCCTGGGAGGTAAGAGTATCTGAGATAGCTGAGTACAAAAAAGGCATTTCTAGAACTCTGGCAGTCTCAAGATCGCCTAAATGAAGGTGAAGATCTTGCTGGGAAGAGGAAGACGTTCATTCCAAGAGAATACAACTGTTGAAAATGAATGCTGTTTCACCCTTAAATAGTCAGGGTTATTTTTCCCTTCACTGTCTCTCCCCTTCCAACCTTCATATTTACAGTGCTTAGAGTGAGCCTGAAAGGAGCTGGAGCTTTTGGGTAGAGTTTTTCATATTTTTCTTATGCATTTCCATTATTGTCTGGTCTGGGACAAACACACATCTCTTTGCCCTTCCAGTATGCTATGTTATTTTGCAGCAGATGGAGTCTGAGGCTTCATGCTTTTTAGCATCACGTGTGGAAATAGGTTCATTTTACAAAATGAGTCTGAGCTTTTGGATTCCTCAAAACATGGAGTGTGGAAATAAAGTAGAATAACTTGAATTTAGAGCTCACCCTTGTCCCATCCCTGACTTGTGGGGAAAATTGGGGTTTAAATGCCAGGAATTTAGTATTAAATCAATTGCATTTTTGTGTTAAGAGTATGTTTATTAGTAGTTTATACGTAATGAATAGGTATTTTAATTAGGGATGAATCGTTATATACTCTGGCAGATCAATAGGTGGTGTATAGCTGTTCCATTGCACTTCCAAACAATGTGCTTATAACCAACCACAACACAACTCATGTTTGCAGTATGTGCTTAACCTTTTTTGAGCTGTTTATGAGCATAATCATGTGTTAGCATGAGTCTTGACATAGCAAGGCCTCTCACTTAGTGATAGTAGGTCCTGATCGTATTGATTCTGATGCACAGAGCTCTGTTACCTTCCTATGTCTTACAAGCTGGTGAATGCAGGTACTGGATGATTAACCAATGTGGCAACACTGAATGCTTCATGCGAATGCAGAACCAGAGCAGCAAAGCCCACACTGGCCAAAAGAATTGAAATGCCAGTATACAGATGTGAGGTGGCAGCTTAACGAGGTACAGCTCAGCTGCCAGTGCTGCGTAGAGGTGCTCTGTCAGCCTGCTCTGCCTATAATACAGACTGCATTAGGACAAACCTTGAGAAAGGTGGTTTGGCTAATGCTTTTGGCACCTGGAGTAGGCAAAGGATTTGCCAAAGAAGACTCGAATGCTCAGCTGGTTGCTGTAACTCCCCAAGCTGTCATAACTTGATGCTGTTAGTGTGTTCATATATTAACAAGAGGGGAAAAAAGTTTCTAACAACTGCAGGCAAAGGGAAGTGGAAGCAAAAGGCCCTTCTAGAATTAAGAATTCATTTAGGAAAAAGATCCCTGCGAGTGCAACCTGACAAAATTCAGTGTCTTGCGCAAGACTGATGCCTTGCATCTTCCCTTACAGTGATGCTAACAGACCATCCAGCTTTCTTACATATCGGACTCCTAGCATATCTTTCCACATAGCTCTTTCTAGCCTTGCTGCTGTGAGGTGGTGCAGCCAGATTTCACCAGAGAGCAGTGCTATCATGGGGAGCAGGACAGGAGGAGGAATGTAAAATCTACAGTGGATCAGCATGAGGCTGGATGTTAGGAGGGGAGGAGTGAGGGAGACTGCTGTAATAAACGACTTGAGCCAGCCAGGCTCATTCCTAATCAGGTTCTGTTGAAGGAAAGGCTTTTGCGGTTTTATGTTGTTGTAAACGTCCTTCGCAAACCACATCCTCTGAATCTGTGGAAGCCAGCGATGTTTATAAATCTCCTCCTGCCTGCCCCCCGGCTGCCCGCCACTGCTCCCTGGCCCTGGCCTGTGTGGCTCTGCCTTTGCCTGCTTCCTTCCTCTTGTTCGTTCATATTTGAAATTCTGCCAACCAGATTTAGTGATAGAAGCATCTCCTTTCCATTTTGTGAGGCAGTGGGACTTGGTTGGAAGGAGAGTGGTTTCTATGCTTCTTTTTTTTTTTTTTTTTAATGCTCTGAGAGATAAAGCCTTTTCCCTTCAGAGCCTTCTCCCCCTTTTTGCATTCTGACCCCTGACACTTTGGCTGTAATCTGTGTTTCAGGCCCCAGCCAGATGTTACTGCACCGCACACTGAGCTTTCTCCCAGCTTCCGTAAGCCCCCAACCACATCCGATTCTGCCRTGTGTGTTTGTGAGGTGCTGCTTGGCTTAGCTTTTCCAGGTGGTGACAACAGAGAGATGGTGGAGGGTGAATGTGTGCATGTGTGTTGTTCTGTTTGCTTATTCTTTCACATTACTTTAACAATTACATTGCTTTAACTTTTATAACCCAAGGTGACTGGGATGGAGTCGAACTCTCTAATCTCCCAGCAGCTGCCAGCCTTCCTCCTCTGCAAGGAATCCATCAAATATATTCTCTGTGGAGTTTCCAGGAACATACAGGAGCTACTCTCTTTGCCCCTCCATCTCTTCCCACCTCCATCCTCCTCTGTTACAGATRTATCTGAATATCCATACAACTCATAGTATATGTCTTGCCACAAACTGTCTTTGGGCRGGAGATGTTACTGCCACTGTGCAGATGGGATAGCAGGAAGCTTTAGCATGTAGAGGGGAAGTGACCTGCCCAAAGTGCCAAGGAGTCTGTGGCAGTGCTAGCKGGGGAAGCCTCCTGGTGCCCAGCTCAGTGCTTTAACTATGAGCTTATTTTTACCAGTTCACAAATTCAGCAGTGACTTACTCAATAGACATTTAGTTCCCTGTCACCCTGTGTTATGAAACAAAATCACTTTAAGCCCACTATCCAAACCATCGTAAGACTGAGGAATCTGGTCAGTTTGTTGGTACTTGGCAGGAGTTAGTTTTGGGGGAGTTTGAAGCCTTCATTACCCAGCCTGAGATGTGCTCCATTTGATACGAAGGCTGCCCAGTCAGTGTTGCCATCCAGTGGTGTCTCCTCTTGGACTCTGCTTTTTGGTGTGGGTGGGGGGGGCAAGGGTGGAGTCTCCATCCTTGCAGATATCAAAATCTGACTGGATTTGACCCTGAGCAACCTGTTCTGGTTGAGAAGGGGGTTGTACTAGATGACCTCCAGAGGTCCCKTCCGACCTCAACTGTTCAGTGATCGAGTGATCCAAGTCAGCTACTGCAAAAACTTGAGTAGCTTGTCTGAACTTGACAATAACTGGACTTTTCATGAGCAGCTTAGCGGGGCTGTCTCAGCCCTTCCCTTAGCAAAGTGGGAGGACGACTGAGAGGCAAGAGGGAGAACTGCAGCCCTGCTGTCAGTTGGCCTGGGACAGCTAGCTGTGGGATGACCYAGGTAGAAGCCTTTTGCTGAAGCCTGAGAGGAATGTGGGTGGGATGGGGCAATATAGTGGGAGTGCCCTGGGTGCAGACTTGGTGTTTTGTTCTCCTGGCAGTGCAAACTGTACACCCTTCCAACTTGCAATGTAAAAGTTAATGACTGTGAACTAGAAATTGCCAAAAAACCCACCTCCTTCCTACCTGTGTTGCCCTGTCCTTTCCTCTGTCTGCTAGTGGTTATCACTCAAGCCAGACTGGTGGCTTGTGACTATTTCTGGCCCTCTAGTCCTTCATTTTTTGCCTTTCCAGCCTGCCACAGGATCCCTAGATGTCAGTCATCCTCTCCTTCAGCCTGGCTATTAGCTCATCCCTTCTTCTCAGGATTGGGATGGGAAACACACTTTTCTTCTATCCCACATGCCTTGACAGCCTTCCTAGCACCTCCTGGGAGGAAGGTTTTGAGACCTCTGATTGCATTTCCCTGCTTGCCTAGTGGTGTGTTAGGATCCCACAGAGCCTGACACCATTTGCTTTAATGCATCTGGCCTTGGGGATCAATACTGCTGTTTTGGCCAAAGAAATAACTGTGCATAACGAGGTTTATMGCATCAATTCCCTAGGCTAGCTAGGGCTCTTTGTTTTCACAAGCCACCAAGCTCGTCCCTCCCTTCCAAATAACCTGGGCTGACAAATAAAATGCAAAAAAATCAATAGTCGTCTCTGTGCTTTTCTGGCCTGGGGGCATCCATGTGACCTGAAAGACCTTCTTTGCCCCCACCTCACCCTCTAGCAATCAGTGTGCTGCATTCCCATGTTGTTGGGCTGGTTGGGGTCTGCTGTCAAATATATTGGTGTTGCACAGAGTGAATGGAAAATGTTTCCTGTACAGGCTTGAGTTGTAAAAGGGCTGAGGATTCTAGAGGCTGAGTGTGTTTGAGGTAGGGGGGAGGAACTCTAGATTGTTCTTGGGCTGCTCGAAAACATGGGCAGCTGGAGTATGTTTTTGTTGGCCCCCCTCAAAGGTTGTCATCTTCTACGCAAATGATTACCATTTGTTGGTTGGGGTTTTTTTGTTGTTTTTTTTTTTTTAAATGAGATCCAATTGCTAGTGGATGCCTCCCTTGATTGCCACTTGTTAACTAATTGATAGGGATCTCTGGGAATCTGCTGTGGGCCCAGTGGTATTTGCAGTTCTCTATCCTCTTACTCCTGAGTTGTGCCCCTACCAGACTGGTAAAGGGCACATTTGCACTGCTGCTCACTCCAGAAGTTTTCTGCTCTRTCTTGTGTCACATGGCTCCAGGGGAACAGAGAAGCACAGCATACAAAGCTATTGGTATAGTGTACCCTCTTGYGAGATGTCTGCCCAGGGCAGTAGGGACTTGAGACGGGTTCTGGCAGTAGCTGATTTCAGCTGAAGATAACTTTCCTTTGTGCTGAGCRCAGCCTTTCTAGGAAGTGAAGAATGAAAGTTCTCATTGATTCATGCTATCCTTCACCAAGTAAAGCTGGGAAACTCCTCACAAAAAGGAAGGAGCCTTGATTACAGTGTGTAAAGTTTTAAGGCAGTAATGGCACTTCTTAATTAAAACCAGGTTTGGGATGTCACCCTGGAGAGTCAGCCACACGCCTATATACAAACTTGCTTTTTCTCTCTTCTTTTTTGTACTACGTAAGCTTTGTACCTTCCATTTCAGAAATGCTACTCTCGCCACTGTTATCATGAAACAAGCTCTAGAAAAACACGAAAGCAAAACTGCAGGTCTGCCATTTGACATTATATACCGTGTATTGGGTATCCAGCTGCACCCCAGAGCTTGTATGTGCCTGATGTTCATTTTGATGAGTGGTGTGCATGGCCTCTTCTCAGACTCTGGAAAGGGGCCAGTTTTTCCCATATCCCTTGCTATAAAATGAAATGTGTCCATGGAGAATAATACGTGCTTATTCAAAGCCTGCTCAGGTGTAACTGATACAAGGGACTCCAGGGGGAAATGCATTTGAACAGAAACCTTGCTTGGCAAGGGATGTTTGTCCAAAGGACTTACTGGTCTCTCTACTGCCTAGGAGAATTCAGACAGTTCTTTCATTGACAATAAAAGGATAATGGATTTGGTGTAAGCAACACTTGGTCTTGCCATGGAAAAGCATCTCATCTTAAGGGACAGCTCCAAAATATGCTCAAGCTTGTAGTACAGTCTTTCTGACTGTTAGAAGTGTGGGTCTGCTGAGGAACAAATCTTCAGTTTCTCATGCTGTTGTTTATGTTGTTTTTCTTTTGCCTCACACTTAGATAGCATCTTTTGCCCTCAGATCTCCAAAGCTTCAAGTGTGCTTTTTGTTTACTCCTTAACTGTCCCCTGATAGGGCATTAAGAAAGGCTGTGRAATAGTGATCAGAACAGGCAAACAGGAATCAGGGTTTCTGGGTTATCCTCTTAGCTTTGCTACCAACTGCATGGTCTTCGTTGAGTCACTTGGCATCTGTTCTGTTTTGTGGTGTGATCATCTTTAGACTCAATTTCTTCTGTTGCAGATTTTCCATCAAGTGGATTTCAACAAGAAGCCAGGACGTATGAGTGCTAAGCCTATAAACTTTGCAGTGATCTTGAAGCTGTCTAATGCCAACCTGCAGGAGAAGGCCTTCCGAGTAAGTGGAATCCTAGCTGCCACCAGTGCGCACCCTCGGAAGTGCAGCTTCTCCATGAACAGCAGAGTTGCCTTAGTGATGTTTTTTGTGATTCTGTTCCATAAGGTTGGAGACTTGTTTCCCAACCTGGAAGGTGAAAGATTTAATTCCTGATACCTTTATTTCTTCTTCCTCTACTCAGGATGGACTCATTGAACAGTTGTATGACCTGATACTTGAATATCTCCATTGCCAAGCCTACAGCATTGGATTCCCGGAGTTGGTTCTCCCTACTGTTATTCAGGTAAGGTGTAAGACACCTCTTGGGCATGCCATGAATGAGGGCAGAGTGGGATAAGGCCACTTAAATTAACAGTGAACTCTAGATGGTCCTTATAGTGTGAGGGGAGGACCATCTGCCTTTTCCTAATCATGTTTTTTCTTTGCATTTTGGGGTATTCTTGGGAAGAAGCAGAGGAATCACGCCTGGTAGAGGATGAAGTGTCTGTAGAGTTAGCTACTCTCTTGGGAGACAAAGTGGGGCAAAGGGCTGCTTAGCTGCTACAGAGATGCATTTGCAACTAGTGAATGTGGATGGGCTCTTGGCAATTTAGAGCTGTCCAAATTGTTGCGTTGTCTCTGAGTAGTACCTGTGCTTTTCCTTACTTTATGGCCTCTCTCACATGATCTCCACAAGATGGCAATCTTCCCTGCGTTCACGGTATCTCCATCAACTGGGGCACTTTCCTTAAGTCCTTCCACACAAAACAGCAGAGTTCCTGTCTCTGTCCTTCCTCCTTACTGCACCTAACAGCCGTGCTGTGAAGTAGTACCCTTTCCCTCTCCCCTGGCATTCCTTTGTGCAGGGTGTTCTTCCTAGCTGCTGTCATGTTTGCATACTTCATTGTACACAACAGCACTGTCTAATAGTCAGTGCTATGCATCTGGGTGTATAGTATGTAATCCTTCCCTAATATCTTGTTAGCTGGGTGGCTTCAGTTTTGAATGGGCCGTGACCTCTCTAGTTTGAGCAGTGAGATTGCTCAGTGCAAACATGTTGGAACTTGTTCCCTTCTTTCCTCCCAGTCCTCTCTATTTTTAACTCATGAGTGGCAGGTGTCATACAAGTTTGGCAAAGGGTTGCTGCTGTATCCTGCTTAGGCACACGCACCCCTGCTTTGCTTTGATGCCATTAGCCTGTGTGCCTGCATACCTTGTTGCTRTGATGCCTCTGGTTGACATGGGAGTCAATGTCTTGGTTGGGGCCCACAGGCTTCTTGGGAGGCAAATCTGCTTATTCCTGCCTACTGTTGTAGGCTGGCATCTGTCAGGCGCATGACTCTTGGCTGGGTCCCTGCAGCCTGGCACAGGCCGTTGCCTAGCTGGCACTAGGCTGCCTTGGCTAATGTGAGCTGACAGGCACTTTCTGTGCTAGGCGAGCAGCTCCTGTGCTTGCTCTCGTTTTGCGTGCTTCTCACTTATTGGTAGTGAACAAAGCCTTTTCCTCTCAGCCAGCAGCTGTTGAGAGCATCGAAGCTGTCGGAGCCGATGTTCTAGCTGGAATGAAACACGTCTAACGGCCCTCTGGCACCAAGCTCCCTGTGGCTTCCAAACACACCCTGGGACCAGCCTGTRTTTCTGCAGAGAATTAATGCTATCAGGTTGCTATTTGGCTGCCACTAACCACAGCCTCGTGGCGTCTGCTGGGCCAGGGTGCTGAGGTTAGCTTCCCAAAATCTCAGAGTCTTCGGGAAAGTGTGTGGGGGAAGGCTTTTCCCCTGGAATGATTCCAGTGAACTATAAAAATCCATCTGTCCTGATTCTTCCCCTCCCGATGAGCTCACACTTCTCTCAGTGCCTTGTTGTAAGGGCTGGATTCCAGCTGGCRAGGGGTACTTTCCTCATCTTCTGGTCAGCGGCTTTGGGAGAAGCTAGGCTGAACTGACTTCAAACTGAACTTTAAAATCTCCTTGCCTGGAAGGCAGGAAGCACCAGGGCAGATCAAAGGAAAGCAGAGCCAGTAGGGGAGGGAGCCGGTTCAAAGGCTTCTGTTCTGCCCAGCCGTCTGGGACGACCCCTGAGCAGCAACTGCCTCCGCAGGCTGCTAAGGAGCTCAGAGTGCAAACTCATGCGTCTGAATGCTTAGAGGAGACTGTTTCTTCCCTCTCCGAAGTCCTAATTGGCATCACAGAGCAGAGGTGGAAGGTTAAAGGGGAAAACTTGGCAAGCATAGATAAGGGAGAGGTACTGCTGGATATAGGCAGGGGATGGCACCATCTAGGCATGGCTTGCAGCTAGGCAGAAGGGCAGGAGGTGCTGGTGTTTCCAGCCAGCAGCCACTCCTGTTGCTGGTCCCTCTCTGCTCTGAGTTGAATATTCCCTCTGCTTTTTGTGAGTGGAGGATTGGGGTTGATTTAGGTTCCCTGGAACACACAAGCCCAGCTGCTTCAGATCATTTATAGCTCCCTGCGTCATTTACAGTAAGAGGAGCTGGGCTTTTGCTGTGGTCTCTGCTGGTATAAACCATTGGTGTTTAAGGCTGGCAGGTCAACAGAATCAATCCCACTAATCACAGAGTTGTAGGAACTGGCACTGGATCTTGACCACACACACGCACACACACACACGCRCACACACAGGTTCTGATTGGTTTTATTCTGGAAAGGTATGGTTGTCGTATTTGGCAGAGTGGAGAAACACACACACAAAGTCCCTTTCTCTTTCTCTCATCTATCTTCTTTTGGCTTCTTGGTTGTTCCTTGCCTCTTAACACAGGGCTGAGATCTCATTACCTCTTGTTAATATCCGTGGCAGATAGCAGCAGGACTGTGAGCGATTGCAGGGAGGAAGGAGGGGGAAGGAAGAGACGAAGCATACGGCTATGAGAGTGAACRCACAGCACCAAACTGCACAGATAGAGCCTGAGATTTTGCAGGATTTCTGGTGACACTTCTGCAATGAAAGAAAAATGATAATGTATGTGGCAGYGGATGAAATGGATCTGGGACTGCAGCTGTGGGGATTAAGCAAGATAAATTGAATGACAAATACATCCCTCAGTGGAAATAAATATGCAGCACCTATAAAAAAATAAATATTTTAGAAAAGGGGAGGGGGATGAGGATGGGACAGATTTGACTAGCAGAAGAATAGTTTTGCTGATGGTTTGTTTTTACTTGTTCGATAGGCTGTTTGCTTTGTGAAATAGGGGAAAGTTGTTTATTTTATCTCCATTTTTCTGAGTTGGGTGAATGATGGTGGCTGGAGCTATCCTGGGGATAAAGGACAGGGAGAAGCCCCTGCTGCTAGGTAATGGGAGACGTTCTCCGTATGTGTAGCAAGCAGCAGTTCTCGCAGCAGTATACCCATCAGGAGATCAGTGCCCTGACAGAGAGAGGCCAGCTGTGACTGTCACCTCTTGATTAACATTTAATACCTATCCGCTTGGCGTGTAAGATCAAGTCAACATGCAGGCCCGACAGGAGGGAGACATCCTTCTCCTTCTCCCAGCTCTCTCTTCTGAACTGGAACGTCATAAAGTCATAAAGAGAGAAAACAGTACTGAATTTGCTGTCTAGAAACCCATTACCTGTATCATGATAGCATCAGCAGGTCCCAGTTGAGGTGAAGGCTCCATTGTGGTTAACCATTTTCTTTTGCCCTGTTAGGTTTATTTCTCTAAAGCAAGTGCCAGTGTAGTGTATACATAGCTCCAGCAAAGAGCCTGCCCTGCAGAAGGTGGAGAGCTTTCCAGAAAGTTGTCTTGAGGCCAGTGAAAACTGTTAGTAGAGACTGAACTGGAATTCAAGCCATGGGTCAACCTGTGCACTCCCATCTCTTTTTTTGTCAGCAAGGGTATCTGCTGCWGCCTCAGCTTTTGGTTTGGAGGTGTCAGAGCAGTGCAGTGGTGTTGGAGGGTAGTTTGCATTGGAAGGGGAGATCTTTTTTAGTGGGGAGAAGAGGGGTTTGCTTGAGGACAAGGCTGTTGAGATTTAAAAAAAAAAACCTGCTCTGTTTGCAATGAAATAACTTCATTGTTTGGGAGAAGTGAAGCGTGTTTCCTGCTTAGAGACAGGGCAGGGGCAGATTCTCTGTGAGTAGGATGGCCCTTACCCTGTCGGGCAATAGTAGGGTTTGTGGTTTCCTGTCAGGCTAGCTGTTACCCTGAGGGTTCCCTGTAAGGCCTTGGGTCTAAAAGAAAGAATTATCTAGGCACATGCTGTGCGAGTTGTCCACAGAAGAGAGTTATTTTGTAGATTTTTCTGTGGTGGGTGTGTGGGTTTGTGCTCCTGAAAAATGAGAGTTGCCAGTTGGAGTTGGGGTTGGTACGGTCAGACGTTAAGCAAACTTCACCCCATATGACTCTGCAGATGGCTATCTGTCCTGACCCACAGCTCTGCTGCTGTAACAGCCCCAAGCTCTCCTACAGAGCCTTACCAAAGACCCTTAGTTCCAGTCCACAGACTCCCCCACTCTGTGCCAGTCTCAGTCTCTTCTCAATCTCTACTTCAATCCCAGCCTTCAGTGTCAATGCACAGCCCCATCTATTTGGTATTCCCGCCTCAATATCCACCAGCGTTCTATAATTTTAACCCACAGACACCTTTTCCCGTTATAATCTTGGCTTCCCTGTGCTTTTGGCTGACTAACATCCACAGATATCCACTGTTATTCCTGATCTCAGTATATCTATTCCATAGTCCCTCACTAGTATTTGAAATACAATGGCAGCTGGGAGCTGAGGCCCTGAAGAAGATAGACTTCTTCCTGATGGCTGCTTAAACTCCACCGAGATATCCTTTCAGAAAGAAGTACACTTAAATTGGTTGAAAAAGCTGTTTTTAAGTAAGGCTGCTGAGCTGGACTGCATACAAACATCTGGTCTGTCACTGTATCTCTTTGCATCCTTTCAGCCCAGGGTGGCAGGACCCCCATGGTTGAATATGGGTGATACATTGGACTATAGAATGAATTGAAGGGAAAAGGCGCCCCATGCTGCCTGTCACTGGGGGTGGGAGATGTTTTTTGCTGATGGGATCTGTTTATGGAAACTATTACATTGCTTTCATTCTTCTTCTCCTTTTCCCCCTCCTAGCTAAAATCTTTCCTGAAGGAATGCAAGATTGCCAACTACTGCAAGCCTATCCGGCAGCTCCTGGAGAAACTGCAGGAAAATTCTGCCTACATCGCCAGCAGGCGTCAGAAAGCTACCTTTGGCGTGGCCAGCAGGGAGTCTGTGGTGAGCCTGCTACTTCGATTTGGGCTTCCTGGAAAGACAGTCCGGCTCCGGCTGCTGGGGTTGAGCGGGTGGCGGAGGGAGGAGGGACGAGGTCATGGAAATGGGAGCAGCTGGGGTGGGGTGGGTGTTCACAAACATCTGAGCTCGGCAGGGCTCTGATGCTGTAGCTGGCAACACTGCAGCCAAGAGCCTCATGGGAAACAGTACATAAATTATACCCTTCTAATATTTATAACACACACACGTATGAATGTGCCTTGCTTTGTTGGGGCATGTCCTTTGTTGAGAAATTTGCCTTTCTTCATCCCACTTTTGATGTATAGATGCCAGTTCATGCCTAAGGTGATGGGGGGATTTTTCCTCCTCTGTAACAGCGTTGTTTCTTCCTAGTCTGTAGAGACCAGTCTCTAGCAGTGTAGAAACAAGACATCAGCTGACTGATACGCAGCAGTTCAGGATCCTGAGGTGAATCTTAGTGCACAACCTTTCCCCCTTTTCCTGGGCTCTTGTGGAGATAGAGCTGTAGAACTGAGCAAGTTATGAGCCATAAGAGCAACGTTCAGGCACCCTGGACACTGTAGCTGCTTCTCAAGAAAGATGTTCCTATATTCTTCTGTCTGCAGTCCAAGCCATCCAGCCTGCTGTGAAGTAGCTGAATGCATTTGGCACCTAGAAAAGCTGCAATGGCTTGGGGCGGCTCGTATGGTCCATGGAGTTGTTTGAGCTAAATCTCAGGACAATTCCATCTTAGTGATGAGACGAAGAAGAGTGACTACAGTGGTGATGGAGGCCCACCTCTATCTTAGAGAATCAAGTGTAGCACAGGCAGAAAACAGTATTTTAGAGGATGCATTGGCTAATAGTTGGCCATCTGACTGCAACAGGGGCTAAGAGATGATGTCTTCCTGAAAAAAATGGAGTTGGTCAGAGTATTACCCTGGATGGCTGCGGGTTGGGTATAGTTGAACAAAGTTGAAATGTTTGAAATAACCCACCATAAAAGGGTGGGTTACACATGGAACAAGCAGAGTTGAGCTGCCCTTTAAGGCATGCCAAGAAGTAATGGTCTCCAGAGTCTTCCAATAAGGAAGTTGCTACTACCATTCAGATTTAGGCACTGAAAGCTGCGCACTGGCATGGCTGCTTGTTTAGGCTGTGTTAAGTAGTGACCTTGTGTTAAAAGGCTCCAGAAGCAACCATTTGGTCTTAATTCCATTGTACCATTATCTATGGACCTGTAGTAGAAGGGCAACCCTCTCTTGCTATCTTCTTTGTCTCCTGGTCTGCGATCTGCAAATAGATGTCTTCAGGGATTAAAGTCCCTCCTGTTGTGGCTTGATAATCGTACCTGTTTTGCAATTGTCTGTGAAATGCATGATAGATGAGGGTGGGGAGGGGGAATATACTCCTGTACTAGTATCTTCCTGTCTTATAAGACATGGCATTGGTTCCTCAGCCTGGTTAGAAAGTTGGTTGGCCTGTGCACAGGGGGAGATGCTGCCTTTCTCTTTGTTTTCCCTACTCCTAGAGTCTGCCTGCTCCAAGCCAAGTCCTCATAGAGATGCGGTAAAATATTGTCAAGAGATTCCATTATATGTCTTTGAAACTTTTTCTTTTGCTTTGCTCCATTCTTCTTCTGGAACCTGTGAACCTGCTAAACTGAGGTATTTGAAATCCAGGCCCTATATTAATGAAGCCAAAAGGAAGCCCTGTTAATGAAGCTTTGTTTGTCTTATCTTTGGGATGGGTAGCTTTTCGTTTATCCAGCACAGCAACCTTTACATCTCTGATAGATGAACTTTGTGTGTGTAAGCGTAAGTAGTGGATCTGGCTCTTTCCTGTCTGGCAGGAGAGAGGTGAAAATATCTCTGCCTGCAAGGTAATTGCTGGGGTCAAAGTGATCTCTGTGTGGCCACTACTGTCATTGAAAAGTCAGGAGTTCTCCCTCAGTGAAAGCTCCACCTGTTAGCATGGAGCTGAGCATGGAGCAGGAGTTGCAGTGCAGACTAACTTATCTACAGACACTCAGCGACAAGGACTGCAGGAAAATTGTCTTTGGAAATCCTGACGTATCAATGCCGGGACACAGCAGTGTTGTGGGATTAAGGGGCTGATGGAGCTGGTTTTGAAGTGACTAAGTAGTCTTTGGTTCTGTAAATGCTCTTCTGGATTGGACTGTTTTGCCATAGGAATTATGCTTCCCATCTGGACTGAAGTGGTTAGGACTTTGTTGTTTTGTATTTTTTCGCGGACAATGCTGTGACTACCCACCCACTCTGCAGAGGTAGAGATTTCAGCCTCCAGGGCTCTCCATGAAATGATGGGCTGGGGAAGATGTTTGTCTAAATAAAAAAGGGTTTCCAGCAGCTCTGCCACTGTCTGCATTTTCCCAGCAACTCTGGCTGCAGCCCCTTTTACAAGAACTAGATGATTATTTTAACATCTTACTGCCTGTACGGCTCCTTGTTGACGCTGGTGCACCTGCTTCCCCRGAAACATCTGCACCTGGGTGGCTGAGTAGCATGAGTCTGGCAGGGTTGGCTCCGGAGGGGCAGCAGCAGGCAGTTTGCCTTGGGTGAGGGAGGCAGGCACCAGTTTGCCAAGCATGCTCAGAGGGGGGCTGCGCCTCTGCTGTTTAAGGGGACGCAGCAACGGTGTAAAGTGCTATCCAGTGAAGACGCCTCGATTTCCAGTGCAGTCTGTATTTCTGCACTGTGTTGTTGCCCTTTGAGAGAAGACAGCCTTTCTCTTCCTTGGGTTAATGGGATATCACTGCTCCTGAGAGCAGAGGCAACAGCCCGCTCTATACTTCTGTGGGGTGGAAGGGACACGGTTGCTTATCTTTTGTGCCCGGGAAGCAGATTTTGTGGACAGTGGCCATGTATTTTCCCACACTCCTTTGCAAACAGATGGCATACATTTCCAAGAAGGGCCAAAGCTCTCACAAACGCTGCGCTTCCCAGAGTGATTTTGAGTGCCCCTAGAAGTCTGGGTTGAGTTTGCCAGGCTGTCTCCAACATATGTGGGGCATTGGCCCTTCTAATCAGCAAACTCTGCCGGAAAAGGGAAGGGAAGAGGGGGAGTGAGGGGAGGGGAAGAAAAAGAGGCCAAAAGTATTTGCATGTCCTCCTTGCCAGCAAGAGCAATTGAAAGCAAATGCTCTCTGGTATTCACATCCATGCATTTGTGCCGGCTCCCCTGTAGGAAGCAGAGCCCAAATTCTGAGCTAATCCTTCCATGCAATACACTGAAATCCAGCTTTCAGGGGAGGAAATGGGTTTAAATCAAGAGAACAGCAGTTTTGAATGTGATCAGTTCTGCAATCCTGAGAAGTGGGGGTGTTTTATAAACTCTGTACCTCATCAAAGGGTCTATATTATATAATTTTAAAGAAGAAATAGCCTGGTGATTGAACCTAGTGCTACAGGAGCATGGGGTGCAATGTTGTACTTAATATGCAGGGACCATAGAGGGATCCCTCCTTGCATCCTACGAGTGTGCTGTGGAGGAGTAGCCATACCAAATGTGTGCATGCCTGGCTGTTTCCATCTTCATTTAAGGCTGAGAACTTTAAGTTACACTTCCCTTTTATAAAAAGCAGGTTAATATTTGAGAGAGTGTGTTTTTCTGAGAGTATGATGCTAATGGGTTTACTGTGTTAATTAAGACCTCCCTGAGGGGAGCCAAGAAGAGTGGAACATGCAGCTGAAGTTTAATCCAGGAGCGCAATGTGCAACTCTGACCATAGGTTCCTTAGCACTAGCCTGGGCCCTGGCTCAGCAGGGGAGAGTGCAGGGAAGGAAAGTAATATATCCAGGCATGCAGCATGCACTGAGCTTGCATTACAGCCCTATGACTCCCAGGCACATCTCTGTGCTGAGCTGAGGAAACTTTGTTTAGGAACCGTGGAGCCAAACAGGCTGTTGCACTTAATGAAATGTGAAATGAGGGAATGAGATGATGGAAAACATTGCCTCATTTCCATGGGATTTCCAGATCTTCTGCATTCATCCCCATCTCATGTTTCAGATGGGAGGGTTTCTGGAGGGCAATGATCTTTGTTACATTTGTACAGGCCCTAGCACTGTGGGTTTGATCCGTGCTGGTTGCCCCCAGGCAGCACAGTGATGCAAAAGTGGTAATAGAAAGAGAATTGCAAATGGTTAAAGTGTGTATGAAGGCATCCACGCCCTCAAAAATCCCACTGAGGTGTTCTGACCGGGAAGATGGGAGTGTTTTTCAATGGTCTTTTTTTTTATCTGTGGATCCAGGACACTTTAAAACTAAAAACTATATTGGACAGAACAAATAGACTTTTGCCCTCCATAAGAAAAGTCTTTCTCGGAAGCTGTCCACACCACGCAGCATCAACAAATTGATTGATTACAGCTGGCAGCCTGGTACGAGCCTGATCTATATGTGGGGTGACTTTGCACTCCTCAGGAATTGCTCCTCTTGCCGTAGTGGTGGGTCAGATCAGTGGTGGAGCAGACAGTAAAGCTGAGCTGTCTGCTGGCTGGCGTCTCCACTGGCGAGTGCTGCTGGAGTCAGTGGTACATCAGCTGTGCTTTCAGTCAGCCTGCCAGGGAGGAGACGGGAGAGCAGACACAGGCTCCAGCCATGCAGACCTGGAGCTGTGTTACAAACAGTCCCATGGGGGTTGAGTATGGGGCCCGTGATTACCAGAAAAGGCCTGTTTAGCTTGATGCAGTACTGATAGCGCCTGTTTGAGCATGCGTAAATAGATTCCTTGCCATTAGAGTGCAGGTGACACAGGCTGGTCGCCCTTTAATTGTCAGAGTTTAGCTCCTGGTGCCAGCTACAGAGACCACAGATCATCTCTACTTCCCTCCCAGTGATGGGCCAAATCAAGAGCTGATATAGAGTGATGTATTTCATTTCACAATCTTCACTGAGTACTTGCTTATTTGTAAAAGCCAAGGATCTACCTTGCTGTTGCAGAGAGCTGCTCTCTCTATCGTATTCTTCGTACACTGCTCTCTAAACAAACTTTTCCCCACACCTTGGCTCACAGGCTGCAGCAAGCATAGTCCCCTGGTTTTGAGGCTCAGCTCCCTAGAGGCAGAGTTGATTTGGGGTCTGTTGAAGAATATTATTTAAGCTGCTGCTATCTTTTTTGCCGTGAGGATGGTTTGCTCCTTCTTTTTCCCCACCCACCCCCCCAGCTGCCCAGACAGGAGCATTGTGTACCCACAGCAGCCCACACAGAGTTGTGTATTTGCTCCCAGCACTGGATTCTGGATGCTCTTTCTGGATCTGTTCTAACCTCTGAGTGGATCTGTGCTAACCTCTGTTCTTGTTGCTTGTTCCCTTCCTCCTTTTCCTGTTTCAGTTTTTACTCATATGTCCTATCCCTTTGCTTGCATTAGATTGACTTTTTACTGTGGGCTAGTGCAAAGCCTTTGGGCACTTTGGTAATCCAGACAATAGGTACAGTTCTCTGTGGGTTTTAAGTCAAAGGGATGCTGCCAGGTTAAAAAGAATGTGTTCTTATTTGACATACCCTCTCTCTCAGCACTAACATGCCAGATGATTAAAACATGAAAGAATTTTTAACCATCTAATTTGCTTCCCACTATTTACAGTGTTTGCACATCTTTTTTCTCTCCACTCGGACAGCGGAAACAGGCTCGGCACTTCTTCGTGCTCTGCTTTCTCAAGGCTGGGTTGGGTCCAAGACCCTGCAAGGCAATGTTTGTTTCAAAAATAAACTCTTGGCTGTAGAACAGGCAAAAAAGGCAATCAAGCATCTTTTGTACTTGGATCTTGTAAATGCTTGCATGAGGTTTTTCTGAATTAAAAAACAAAAACTGAGCAGGCCACCAAATGCCTCCACTGAGGGAGCAAAGGAGGCAAAATTTGTCTTGATAGATCCTCTGATTGCTCCCTCCAAATTCCCTCTGATTCCTACCTTTACGGTTTCAGCTGAAGTAATTTCTCTTCCGTTACAGTAGACTGCATAATTTGACTTGACTACCCTGTCAATGCCTTCTCTCTAGAGCTAGAGTAGAAGTGTAGGTCTAGGGCCAAGATTGTAATAGTGAATCCCAGAAAGCACTCAGCTGATTTTAGAAGAGCCTACTGCAAGTTCCCAGCACTTCTGAGAATCGTGCCTCTTCTATAAGGGAGGAGTAGGAATCTGGGAACCCACATTTCTGGCCACCATGCTTGAAAACTTTGGTGGTCCTTCATAAGCCGAAGTGTCTTACACACAACCATATGGATGCCCCTTTTAGAGGAGCTTCTTCCAGCTTTAATAGCAGGTCCAGCGCTGTCCTGTAGGTCTTCTCCTTTGATGAACCTTATGCCCTGCTATACTTCATCTGTCTCTCCGCTGTGATTCAACATTCGTGACACTGGTATCCTGTGCTGTTGCACTAGTAAGCTGTTGCATTGGCCAAGCTTTCCTTTTGTCCTTTGGCATTCTTTGATCTCTCTGCAGAGCCCAAGCATTGCTTTACCTAAGGAGAGCTGTCAGTCACACCACTCCTGTTTTAGTAGTTGCTTAAATGACTGTGTTTGAACTCACACTTGGTCCTGCCTGCAGTCTTAGTCATGGATGCCAGTTCCAATCCAGAAACTGGGAACAGGTGGTTTGGGACAGGGTCTTAAACTCCCCTCTTGACTCCCTGTATTTGCTACATTTGTATTGCAAAACTTCTGCTTTGAACACCCTCCTTAAATTTGCATTCCCTCTCTCCACGCAGGAACAATGGGAGAAGCAGATCAAAGAGGAGGGGACACCTCTGACCAAGTATTACACTCAGTGGAAGAAGCTAAGAGAGAAGGAGATACAACTGGAAATCAGTGGCAAAGAAAGAGTAAGAATGAAACCACTGACTTACTGCATATTCAGCTGTGCCATGGGAAGAAAGGAGAGCATGTCCTAGCAGCAGGACGATGGGTGGCCAAAAACAGCTCCATTGACGTGGGCTGAAGTTGTCTTGAACTGAATGGATGTGTAGGCTGTGTGTTTTTTGAAAGAGCATGGGTAGGTCTGGATGACACAGCCTAGCCAGTGTCTTCAGCTCCCTGGGGGTCTGTCTTGCTGGGATCCCTAGGAGCAATATCCATGTCCCTTGCTTGTGTCCTGTTGTTTGCCCAAGCTAGTAAGAGGTGAAGTAGTGCTAGGATAAACTTCCCGCTGACTGCTGTTTCTTTGTAAGCCTGCTTGCTGCCCAGAGTCAGTCTCGAGGCAGCTTTGTTGCTGATGGTAGTTCAACTTGACACCTTAAAGGTGTGTGAATTTCAGTGTGGGTTATCCAGTTTGGACTAACACCCAAACCTCCAGTGAAGTTCATGACTTGGCTTGGGGGCCTTGGCTGGACCTCACCTCTAGCAATGAAGCCAAGCATTATAGTTAGACACTCTGCTTAATTGCTTGGTTGTATTGGTGGTTGGGTTGTTGGTTGTTGTTTTTTTCTTACCTGTGCCAGCAATGGCACCTGGGGGCAATAGCCTTACTGTGGATGCTACTTTAGGAACAGGTGTGTGATGCAGTTTTGAATTTTAGACTCTACCCACAGTGCCTGTTCTGTGAATTCATCCCCACTTTCATAGGCCTAGCTTTCCAAGAAAGTGAGGAGGGGAAAATGCATCTGTTCTTAACAAGGGGAATATCAGAGATGGATTTTGTTTAGCAGTTTTTTGTTTCACCCATATGCATGGCTGGTTGTGAGGTGGGACTTGCTGTCTGGATGAAAGTGTTCAGACTGCCATTTCCCACATTTCCTGCCCAAGTGAAGGTTCCCTGGCCATTCCCCCTGGCACTGCACTCCAGGATGCAAAAGCTGGGAGCTTGCTTAAATTAGGAGCCCAAAGGAAAGCTGTCTCAATGCTAATGCAATGAAAGTGGCTGAGCTAGGCTGTTGGCCAGGAGCAGGAAATAGATATAATTGGTGTCTCCAGCATATGGTGGGGAACAATTAAAATAATCGATGGGACATGAGGATGATTGGCTCTGAGCCAAGTCCCAGAGCATGGTAGAAGACATAGGATATCCTACGATATGCTCAGAATTGCATACCAGCCTGAGATAAGGCTGGGAGACTGAAATTCCCTGGGGCAGCTGTGCAGGGGGAACAAAAATCACCAGCAGGAGAATGTGGCCTTTGCAGAAACAAAGTTGCCCAAATGGGGCTAAGAAACAGCAAAAAAGGGATTGTTGTGAGTGGGGCTGACCTCTTAACCAAAACTGGCCCTGCTGCTGTGAGCTGAGACTCTTCTGGTACTGAAGCAGCTATCACCCGGAGGAAGGAGATAAGCCTTTTGCATAGACGAGCCCCGTGTCGTGTTAAAGGGAGGAGAGGAGTTAGAGCTCCTTGGTATAGCAGGGACCAGCTGAGGTAGAGAGCTCCCCTTTAGGGGGGATTCCTTTAGCCTAGCAAGGTTCAAGAGGATTATGCTTAAGCCAGGGGTAGGCTGAAGGGCAGTGACAGAGACCTGTTCACTCCTAGAGGAAGTGGGCTGAACAGATAAACTGTAGAGGGAGACAGATTTTGGAGTTAGCTTTCAGAAAGGCCTGTGGCTGCCTGATGTCTTTGCTTGGTGAATGGGCCTGTTGTCTCTCTCGGTGGGGACTGCTAGCTTAATGATGCAGTATTGTGAGCCCCAGCAGGAGAGTGAACGCCATGAGGCCCATTAGGGCTGGGAAAATCCATGTCCTATTAGCAGCCATTTCGGGGAGAAAATAATAACAAAAAAAAAAATCAGCTTGTCTCTCAGCTGCTATGAGCTGGAACCTGCCTTATATAACAACGCAGACCCTGTCTGCCTGTTCTGTTTGCTTTTCCCAATGGTTTCTAATGGGATGCAGACTAATCGGCTTCGTGAGACTCAGTAGATAGTAACCCTCTAGCTGGGGATTAAAAGACTGGCCTCAAAAATTACCTAGTTACTGCTCCTGTTTGATGAACACAGGCTGTATCTGTGAGCTGTGGCTCAGTGCAAGCCCTCAATCCTTTGCTTTGTAATTGCTCCACAGCTAGTAGGAATTTCTGGTGTCTTTATTTTGAGGTGATCAACTTGAGGGTGCTCCTGTGGAGTCTCAGAAAGCTGGAGGTGGCATGACTCAGGATGATTCAACACCAGGTCCTTTTTATTATGCTCAGGTTGGGTTCAACCAGTACTGACGTCACTCAAAACTGGCTGCTTTGGGAAATGAGCACTCATGTTTGTATTTTCATAGTGCCTAAGACATTCCAAATAACAGTTTCTGCTCCCTGCTATACATGCCCTGCATAGTATACTAAGGAATTTTTTCCACAATGTCGATGGAAATCTCTCTGCTGCACTCCCTTGAATTGAAGAAGTTAGACTCTTCCACATTCTGTGCACAAGACATTTTGTTCATACGTAGTTCCATTTTCCACTTTAAAACATACTAAGTGATATGTTCCATGGAAATATCCTACACTCCAGGTGAGTGAGGAGGGAGAATAAGGTCTTGAATGATTTTTACATTTCATTTACTGCTGCGGAAGAATAACAGTGATCAGGGTCATGGAGAACATGACTAGCAAACAGAGACTTGGGCAGTTGATGCAGCTGTTGTTTGTTGTTCACAAACAAAATTGGGTTTCTGCTTCTGTTTGCTGTTTCCTCTGTAGGGATTATGACACTTTCAACTTCAACTATTTCCTGGTTAGGCAATGCCAGACTCCTATTTAACTGTTGCTATTGCTGAAGAATGATAGCAACCAAGGCTGCCAGACAGGAACCCTGCAGACAGCATGACTCTTGGCACAGAAGAGGGCCCAAAGGTGCTGCCTGTGACTGTGGGATTGCCAGAGTTGGCACAACCTTAGTGATGATGTGCCACAGCGTACAGTCCTGAGCTCTAGCTAGAGTGACCACCTCTGGGACATCAGAGGCCTTGATCAAGACAGARCTACTGAGGGAGGATGTGATGGTTGCGGTCTTGGGCTGCAGGAAGTGCCCATGGCTCTCCTTGAGGCTGGGGTGATGGCAGTGTCACATGGTTGAGGCACTTGCAAAGGCAAGGGCTGTATAAACTGAAAGGGATCAGATTCAGAGGCTGTGCCTGTGATCACAGCCTAACACTGGGTTAGAAACATAGCTGCTATGGTTTAGCTTCTGAGATCTTGTGTTTTATGTCTGGAGCCCCTCACTGAATCAATATTTCTGGTGCATTTCTTCCCCTCCTCTCCCCCTCCCAAAAAAAAGGTTACGGGCTAGAGCAAGTGGGAGGAATGAAGCATGTACCTGCCTTGTCCACCAGAACTGGCAGGAGCTAAGGAAAATGTTTTCATCCTATTAATTCCCCTTCCCCAAGATGGAGCTTGCAGGAGCTCAGCCACCCTGGGAAAGAGAATGGTTAAAGTATATCATTAGGTCAGCTGAGGGCAGCTGTTTGGCAGTGACTCTGAGGTGCTGCTCCTGCTGGGGTTTGCTTCCTGAGTCTATTCTCTGGCATGCAAAGGCTGCTGTTTGAAAAGCCTGTCATGTGCTGCTTTCTTCATGTGTCTTCCAGGC
Organism: Apteryx rowi; assembly: GCF_003343035.1. Taxonomy (NCBI): domain Eukaryota; kingdom Metazoa; phylum Chordata; class Aves; order Apterygiformes; family Apterygidae; genus Apteryx; species Apteryx rowi. Next base: position 2,962,137 of record NW_020450307.1, on the reverse strand, counting down.
ACAGAGACAGCTCAGCAGGTCTCTGCAGGGGCAGCGGGAGGAGAGGCCTCTCATAGTGGAATAGAGCAGGTGGGAAAATGGTTTAAAATTAGGACCCTGCAAATGGTAGTTGGTGCTTTGCTCCCCTCTCCCCTTCTCTGGCCAGCTTCTGACTTTCCATCCTAGTGCTGCAGGTTATTGCTTGTAAGTGCTCAGCTCCCAGAATCAGTATTGCCCAGCTGGGGACCATAACCATGAAAATGGCTGGGAGAATTTGCTGGAATTGGCTGCAGGAGCAAACGTGTGTGTGTCTCTATCTCTGCTGAGAGCTGCCTTTCTATATGGAGTATGCTTTGCTGCTGCTCCTGCTGGGGGAAGCTCATGGGAGGGTTGAAGTGACTGTGGTCAGAGAGGAGTGCATCGAGGGGTGGTCTGATGGGTGGGAGAGAGCAAATGAGTTATTAGTCGCAGGGCGAATGTTTCCAAGCAGGCTAATGTGTGCTAATGCATGAGTGCTTCCCAGGAGGTGTGCAGCCAGGCACAGGCAACGGGCAGCTGATGTTCAGAGAGCACTTGGGATTTAATTTGCATTCCGATTATCTTCGTCCTGCTGGCATGAGGCCTTGCAAGTAAATCCTCCTCCTAATCCCCCTCCGGAGAGGTGTAAAGAGCAGTGAGGTGGTGTCGGTTGCGAGTACTTAATGGCATTGATATTGGCTGTGTCTGCAGCAGCAAGGCTTGGCCCACTGAAGTCCATAAGGGCTAGCAACAGGGGAAGCTGTGGGGTAGACGTATCTTAAGCATCTTCAACACCTTGCCATTTAACTGTGCTGAAATCTGCAGCCAAATAGAAGGTTATAGCTGCCACAGATTTTGCCATTGGTGCAGAACTGCTGCTTCAGAGGTGACCAGCACAGTCTGGCTTGATTGTACTTGGCTGCCCAAGCTCATATGGCCTGCATGGCTTTCTGTCCAGAGATCTAGGACAGCCAGCTTGTCATGGATGTCTTGCATTTTTAGCCATGCCAAGCTATCAGTAGTAGATGGCTCATTAGCAAAAGTAGTTCATTGGGTGAAGATCAGTAGAGCAGTGGTGCTTTGCACACATCATTCACCTTTGTAATTGACTCACAGATGTGTCTGTTGTTCCCCTACTTGGCAACAGCCAGACACGACCCTTGCCTCTTGGCCATGTGGCTTGCACATACAGAGCAAAGCCAAGCCCCTGTGTTTAAGCTCAGCATCGTATGTTTAAAAGTACAAGCTAAGGTTGCTCTAACTGTTGGTTTGGGTTTTTTTTTTCTAGCTTGAAGACTTGAACTTCCCAGAAATTAAACGTAAGAAGCAAGATGAAAGGAAGGAGGAAGATAAGAAGGAATTCAAGGACCTCTTCGAGCTGGACAGTGACTCTGATGAGGAAACTGTTGGATTCCCTGTGAAAGGTATGGGACTGGGGCTGGGCATGTGTTCTCCTTGCTCAGATTTCTCTATGGTGCGGGGCAGTACGGCTCTACCCCAAGGGAGATGTATGTTGGCCATGTTTGATTCAAAAGATTTAGTGACATGGAGAAAGAGCACAGCATGATGATGCCCTTTGGAGACTTTTTAAAGTGGCAGACAGAAGCTAGTTGGGAGGCTTTCATCTTTCTCTCCCTCCCCTGCTCTGTCACTCCAGCTCATTTTAAAGCCTGCATTAGTCTTTGTTTCCCTACATGACCCATACCCTCTCCTCCCCTCAGCACCTTTCTTTTGTCACAGAGACTGACCCCAGCCAGGGAGCTGGAGAGCCAGGGAATGTGTGGCTGAATGTAAAGCCTGTTCTCAAAGGCTTCGGAGAAGTAGCTCCAGTTCATACTATAGTTTTCCAAAGAGTCAAGTTCTCCTTGTGCTCATAACCGGTGCGGGTTCTGGGCAGTAGCCTGACCTTAGAGAGTCTGGGGTGTTTGCTGTCCTTTTCCATAGTGAGTGGAGGTGCAGAAATGCATGTTTCATTTCCCCACCTATAAAGTAGGAATAAGAATGTTGTTCTACCCGACAGCATGCCAGGACCTTCTCTTTACACATTATTGCAAACAATGAAACAATGGCTATCGCAGGGGCTGGCTACCAGAATCTTTGCTGCAGCAAGGGTTATCCTCTCTGTGCATGTACTTACGATTTATTTATTTTCTAATGACTGACATTGCAAGTATTCTTGATGAGCCAAGAAAGTTATGAATCTCTAGAGAAAATGGAGTGATATCACTCACTGGCTGTGACCACGAGGGGGCCACAGTAAATTGTGGAACCTGCCTAAAAAGTTCGCCGTGTGGTTTGGAGAGAAACTTAGATTGTCTTTTTGTAATTTGGAGATTTTGAGATATTGCAGGTTTTCTAAACGTGTTGTCATTCATATCCTACTAGGGAGACTTGCAAGAATGTAAGGTTTTCCTGTTTTGGGGGAGATTTGATCTGCAGGTAAAGTCCTAATCTGTCACACACATTGTGAGGTGTGAGGGTAAATCCTGGGAATTACCACAGAAACAGATGAGTGTTGTCTCCTCACAGGTGTCTGATACAGGAGGAGGAGGAAATGGTCAGAAAACTTATTTGACAGCTTGAGGTTGAAGTCAGTGAATTTTTGTAGGAAGGATAGCGAAAGTGAGGACATGACCCAGCAAGATACCGAGAGATCAGTGTCATATCCAAATGGGTTGCTGAGATATCGCCTTGAGATCTGGGGTTGTCCTGCAGGCTGAACAAATTAATGCCTTAGAAGAATCCCCATGGCTTCTAAAAAGGCAGGGATAGCTGCAGTTCAGGAAGCAGGTTGCTAGGAGCCAGGGAAACCCAGGGTTTCTTCCTGGACCTCCAAGCAACTGGCTTTAGGCATTCTTGGGAGGTTCCTTGGGCTGCTGGTCCTTACTCAGGGATTCTGGGAATACATGAGTATCCTAAGGTGAATGAGGCACATATGTGACAAATGTTATTGATGATACAAGATGAGGTCTAGGGCAGTTATCTGGCTGATACCCTACTTACGCAGGTCTTACCTTGGTTCTGGTGCTTACCTGCTCACTGCAGAGTACGCTGAATGTAAAAGTTTACAGCCTACATGTTAGGCCCGGCTTTGCCCCACTGCTTGTGTGTGTGCTTATGACATGTGTCTGTGAGGTTCTTTGGCCCCTTGTGAAGAGAGTGCAAATGAAGATTAAAGTCCATGTGATATCAAAGGGCTCTCCCTGCTCTGTTTGCATGAGTCCGTTCACTGTGGTATCTAGTGACTGAGCATGTATCAGCACTGCGGCAGTGTCAGTAATGGCCTTGCCTTCCAGCATTCCTGGGTCAGCTGCCTCTCCATAGCCTTTGTTCTTAGTAGGGTGTTTTCTGAAGGGAGGGAACAGGCCCTGAAGGCCACTTCCATCTCAAGGAGCAACTTTGCTCAGCCCCCACCATGAATCCTGAGGCTCTGGGTGGAGACAGTGGAGCACTTGGTCTGTACTGTAGTGTAGGGTGAAGTCCCCTCCAGGCAATGATGTGACTGCACAGTGAGAAAGGGACACAGAACAGGGAGGCTGGGAAAAGTGCCTGTGTCTTGGGAGATGCATACAATGTGCTCTTGTTCTTACTCCGTGTGGGGTGTGAGATGTTCCCAGCCATGTTCTGCATTCAGTAACTGTCAGGGTTGGCTGCAGATGCAAGTCAGAGAAGCCAGTGCTTCAATTTGCTGCAGTTCCCTGTGTTTGTGGCCATTGTTCTACTGGGTGGCCAAATGCAAGGGAATTTGGGAGGTCCTGTGGCTACTGTGGCCTGGGCGTTTACTTTTTTACCTGTGAGGTTTGAGGGCATAACAATCTCCTCTCCTTAAATATGGCAAAAGGAGAGTTTGGGACAAAGGAAGGACATTGATTCATCTTGAAGCATTCAGGCTACTTAAAAACATAGCTTCTAACCCTTACCATCCCCTTCCTCAAACTCTCAAGCCACAGAAGTAGCCTGCTCTGGCTTGAATGTGGGGACTGGTTGACTACAAGGATGGAAGAGAGAGTAGGACCCCTGAAATCGGCCTCAAACTACTTCTAAGAGAGCCATGTTGAGCAGCTGATGGCAGAAGTCTAGACAGGAGGAGGAGACTACCCTGGACCTTCTAGGAGAGGAAAATAAGAAATGTAGCTGGGACTGCCTGGTGATGCTGACCTCTCCGTACAGTGACAGGGAGAGGCCGGATGCAAAGCAGGCAGGTGTTATGAAACTAACTGTAGCATTGGCATGTTGTGGGAGTCTGGGAAAACTCATAGTCACCTCTCCAAAACAGAGTGGCAGAGAAGGTCTGGGCAGATCAGCTGTTCTGACGCAGCACTGCTTCCAGACATGGGCAGGAAAAGATGGGGCTGGTAGGCTGTGCCCTCCTTGCTCTAGGAATGGAAGCAGGGACATGGTTTGGGAATGCTAAGGATGATGGGGGAGAAGAACAAGAGGCTCCCTGAAAAGCTCAACCACACCCAGAGATGTGCATGTTCTCCTCATTAGGCTTTGCAGTGGCACACAAAACTGTTCAGTGTTCTTACCAGAAAGAGCCAGTTCCAGAGCTTTACCTCCTGGGGATGTGTAGGTCTCTGCAAAGAATTGGGAGGGAGGGAGGAACTTCTGGATAGGAAGGAACTTATTGCCAGAAAAGTCCCAGATAGCTAGCTGCAGAAGTCTGGCTGTAATTCATCCTCCTAGGCTACCCCATGGGTTCTGTCTGTGGGGACTGTTGCTCTGATCTGGAAGACTTCCTTCCTCCTGATCATTGCTACCTAAAAGTGTAGATTTTAGAACTTGCAGCTGGTGTAGCGTCATTGTGGCTTTCTGGTGAGATGTGGGGATATGGAGCATAGTGAAAACACTTCCCATCCCTCAGCAACCAACATATTTGACCTGGCAAAATCTTTCCTCTGTTGACAGGATGTTCTTCTTCCTATTTGTGGTTGTTTTGGCCAGTCAGGTCCTTGGCCAAATTCAGAGAGTAGAAAATTGTTAAAAGCCAGGAAATTACCAAGTTCGTGTTATTTAGCTGCTGTTCAACTCACCCCCCACCCCCCACACACCCCGCTTCTTTTGATTTTTATTAAGTGTTGCATCAGTGAAATGTTGATTTCAGTTCACCCTGTTTCTTTTCTCTGGAAAAGGGTAGACCTGGAGAGCAGCTAGAGTTTTTGAATTAACCATTGCTGGCCAAAGCATCTCGCTCATTAACTAACTTCTATCTCAAAGGCCTTTGTATTTTTTAGAGCAGAACAGGCTTCTGAAGAGCTCTTTGCAATCAGTTTGAAGAAGTCTTAAAATGGAAAACAGTCAGTAAAGGGAAATCTGTTTTAGGGAATGAAAAGGGTAGGTGAGCCTCCCCAAGAGGAGTTGCATGGCTAATTGACACAAATGGGTGAGTCCGCATAAGCCTGGCCCTGAAACATGCATGTCCTCTTGTCTTTGCTTGGGGGGGGAGGATGGAGTGGAGTGGAGGAGAAGTAATTGAGGGAAGGGATGGGCAGCACTGATGTGAGCCGTAGCTGAGTCAGCTCACGCAGGATGCAAAGCTTTCAAACTTCCAGCTGACCCTCTGAATTCACCAGGAACTGTTTAGAGTTGATCACATGTATGGGTGGGCAGGATCAGGTCCTTTCAAGGCCCCAAGCTTGTCCACATAAAAAGCAGATGTGTTTAGAAGTGAGTTGTGTACAGATAGACACATGCTGTATGTGCTGTTGTCATGGGCTGGTTTTACAGTTTTCCTAAGCTTTAAGCTTTGCAGAATGAGCAATACAGTCTGTGCCCTTGTGTGTTTGTGGTGACTGCAGAAACAAGACACATTGGGACTGAGTGAGTCTGAGCACTTTTTTGTAGCAGCAAAGATCTCCAAGGCAACATAATGACTGTCCTTTGTCTCCCAAACATTTTTGGAGTCTGAGCCTCCAAATGAGTATCTCCATCTCTCACGCACTCTCCTGGTAACCTGTGCCTCCAGGGCCCCAGACATGGACACTTGGTGAAAGCTGTTTTGCACTTCAGGTCTCTAGTTTCCTTGTGGAGAAAGGTGTGTAAATGGAGGTTGGAGAAACAGGGTATGAATAACCAGCCAGGATGTGGCTTGCCACAACCTGGTGTGGATGTTGGGGCAGAGTCCTTAGCTGGAGGATGATACAGCATCATCATCTTCCCTGAAAGGTATCTCCAGCCCCTGGAAGGGTTATAGTATGACATGGACATCTCCAGCATTAGCTGTTTTGGGAGATGGTCTGTAGCCCCACTAATGTGGGCAAGGGAGTGTTCTGAATAGCCAGCTCCAGGCATGGCCAAGAGCAAGGTGGCAGGCCTGGGGTCAGTGAAGGTGCCTCAGGGCCATCCTTTTTGCCCTGTCCCTTTTGCACCTTCCCTGCTCCGTACAGGCAGGAAATGAATGGCATGTTTCTCCCAAAGTAGTGGGCGTGAGGAGCTCCCTGTTCTCCCAGTTTCTGTCACTCCTCATTGCTGGAGGGTCAAGGGTAAATATTGAAAGGTGCCCCTGCACAGGAGAGGAGGGTAATGGGTAATGTGCAGTTCCTGTTGTCCTCCAGCAGCACTGGTGCAGTTGTGTATTACCTTCCATCCTGCTCTGAGGGTGTCCTTCTTGTCTACCTTCACCTTTACCACAATCTCCAGCTGTGCTGTAGCAGAGAGAGGAGATTTGCTGCTTCCGGCTCCAGGCGCTGCTGCAGGAAACAGCCACGAGCAGTTTGGTGTTTGCAGCTCACCAGCCCTTGGCCCTGCTCTATGCTGTTCCCAGATGGGAACCAACCACCCCCACTCCCCTCCCACTGGGGAGCAGGAGCAGCAGCAACATCTGGTAGATTCACCCCCTCCAGAATCCTCCCAGAGCAGTGTCCTGCCCTGAGCAAGCAAGGAGGGGCTAGTGGGGACTGCACTAGTGTTGAATAGGAAGGGATCCTAAAGCAGAAATTGGGGAAACTGCAGCACAGGTCAGGGAGGAGATTCAAATGTGGTAGGTTCCTATGGGGAGAATCAGCTTGTACCTAACATTATGGCAGTGTATTCTTACAGGGCAAGTGCTCCTGGAGGTCTCAGTGGGAGCCCAGAGTGATTCAGAGGAGAGCGCCAACTCCAGCCAGATGTTACAGCCTTGAAGCTTTCTTCTCTTCAGCTTCAGGGCAGAGCTATAATTGCCTGTGTTGACAAGAGGGATTAGAGGCAAATGCATAAAGATGCAGGTGCAAGGCTAAACACCTCAAGAGTTCGTGCAGTGTATGGAGCTACCAGGGAAGAGTATTCAGTGTATTCAGGGGAGGGGAGGTTACAGGGCAGTCAGTGGCTTAGAGACATTCTGAGCTGAGGATTGCAAACAGACCACTTTGTTTGATAGCCGCGGATGGTTGGTTCACCGGATATACCTGATTCTAGTTATTATTTTGGCTTCCACAACATCCTCTGGTAATACATTCCACAACTTTAACTTAAATATTATATGAAAAGGACGTTTTCATTAAGCCCACTGCCCAGAGAATTCACTGAGCAGCCTCTTGTGCTAGCTACAGCCATCAGCGTGCCTTAATGAACCATGCAGGATCCAGGCGTAAGTCTAACTCTTCAGTCTTCTCTTTAGTTCTTCTGAATCATAAACCCTGTTTTGCAGTAGGCCAAAGATGAAAAGCTGATAGTAGGCCATCCACTCCCTTTGTCCCGGGCCTCCTTACTAGTCCCTCAGGTCCTGCAGGATCCAGCAATAGCTAAGCTCTCTGATCTTTCCCTACCTTAACCTTGGCCTTAACAGTAGGTCAGAGGCTCACAGCAGCCAAAAACCTGATAAGCCATTTGTCTTTAACAGCAGCAGCCCTTTTCCTAGCTCTGTAAACCTTGCAGTAACCAATAATAAAAGCAAGGTCTTCAATCTCTTCTTTCCTAAGTCCGAACCCTGACTTCAGCATTTGCAGTAGGCCACAGAGCCATGATAGCAAAATGYGTCCTATCCATGTGAATCTTCATTCTTGCTTCTCGGGCCTTGCAGAATCCGTTAATGGATGAATCTCTTCTGAATGCAGCTCCAATTCCAGTGTGAGACTACCAATAATAAGCCATTTTGTTGTCTGGTGTCACATTTATAAAGGTCTCATTGTTTTTCTTTGTGGTTCAAGCTGCTAGCTTTGTCAGTACCAGCACTTCTGTTTATTTTTAGGGCCTTCTGAAAGAATGGGGAGGATAATGCACAATTCTTAGGAATGAAGTCAGTCAGTTCATCAGCACAACTCTTTATCTGCTCCTTTCAGAACCTGGAAATTGGGAGTGCTGGCTAGCTTTCTGTCAGTGCATCTTGCATTGCACCGGGAGACCTCAACCAGGATCAGTTTTGGGTGGGTGCTGCATAGACCACTGGAGAGGTGTACTCTTTACTCAGAGATTTGGTCTGATTAATTGAGACATAAGCACCAGAAGGGGGAATGACATGTTGTCACAATTGGAATGGGATTTGAGACAGGAACTTGAGCTCACATCTCTAGGATTCCAGCATAGTGGTTCTTCTACGAGGCCACGCTGCCTGCTGGCCATCTGTCCCTTTGCTTCATTTTGGTCTGCACGCGATTGGAAATTGTGTAGGAATAAATTATAAGCAGTGTATTGATGCCAGCAGCAAATATGGCTGCACAGCAGGAAAGGGAGGAGAGAAATGAATTTGCAATTGTTTTTTCATCTTAGGATCTGAAGGGGGATTCCCCCTACTCCTGCCTTGTGCTTTGTGCAGGTGGAGCTGAAAGCTGCGTGCTAATTTCAGCAGGATTGGACAACCCCTATTCCCCTTTCCCCGAGGGGTCAACAAAGGCGGTGAACGCAAAGAGTTCTTCACGTCAAGGCGAGCTGCCCTTTGGAATGGAGGCAGGAGAGACCCCCTTTGCTTAGGTCTCTGCAGGGTCCGAAGAGGGAGGAGAAACAAGTTTGCACGTTTCAGGAGCGACCCAGACAGCAACCATGGAAAGAGCCAGGGGCTGGCGAGGAGAGAGTGTGGATTTGATCAATCGATGTGTAGAGGTGGGGGTGGGGAAGTTCATGCATTCCTCTCATTTACCAGCTGACAGATCTCTGGGAGGAAAGGCAGTTGCTCCTGGAAATTATTAATGGCTTGGAAAGAGGTGCTGGACTGCCTCGTCATGAGGCAATTAAAGGCGAGAGGGAGTGTGGCTGCAGCGTCTCTCTGGGCCTGGGTGTAATGAGTGATCTGTCCGTATTAGGTGTTGGTGTGCCTCTAATGAACTTGAACAGCTTTCTTCACTTATCCCTCACGTAATCATATTGCATCAATATAATGCCAGGCTGGTGGGGGCCACGAGTGTGGAAGGAGAGATCAGACATTTTCATTTGCTAACAGAATAAGCATGGCCCTTCTCAATGGCTAGTTTCCTGCTGTGTGCAGTCAGCTTGAGGATCCAGAGGCAGAGTGAGGAGGAAGAGGGGAAGCACTGGATAACTGGAACACTGTAAGCATTGTCTTCTCCAAATCTCCCTTGTCTGGTCCATCTCTTGCCATTGGTTCCTTTCCCTCTCTGCTCCTGCTCTCCCTTGACTGCAGGAGGGCTCTGGCGTGGCTTCTGAGAACATGGCTTTGAGGTTCTGATTTGGCAGATGTAATTGTAATGTTGGTCAGGGCCTGTCAGAGGCACCTATGGGGCTCAGGTAGCTGGCTTTTGCTGGGCACCATTGGGATGTTCACAGTGCCCCATGAGGAAGCCCTACTGCTATAAACTGAAAGAGAAGGTGGCTTTGGGACAGGATGCTGCTGTGCCCAACAGCTCGGCTGCCTTTGGGAGAGCATCCTCAGATTGCCTGTCTCCTTGGCAATAAGGAGTTTATCGTGGATCTTAGTCTGCCTTGCTTTGCCCTGTTCTGACACAGAGGGAGAAGAGCAAAGCTGAGGCTGCTGCCTTTGTCCAAGAGGCCAGAGAGCGCGTTCCTGGGAGGCATGGCACAGCAGCCCAGTAGGTAAAAGCCAAGCCTTTCTGAAAGGATTGCACTGTCCCCTGAAATCTCTTGAGAAATGACCTGGAGGTGAGGCTTGGAGCCCACCCTCTGCATGGTGTGAGTCCTGCCAGGTGGGCTGCAAGCAGAGCATTTTCATTCCCTAGCTCATGCATCCCTGCTCTCAATTCTGCCCCAGCTTTGGCCTGCTAGAGTTGTCCATGTGGTTGTGGGAATGAGTGCAGGCCGTACAGATGCTCTTCTGCCTCTTCTGCTCAGCGATGGTGAGTGCTGAGCAGAGAGGAGAGCTGACGGCACTTCAGGCTCTGCAGCAGAAGTGGCACAGTAGCCATGGGAATGGTAAGCTACTTTATGCTTCCGTTTACCCATCCCTAGAAAGAGGATTGCCTGTTTCCCAGGAGGTGGCAGGCTGAGTTCACTGCTCTGCCAGTGCTTGGTCATCTTGGTGCGTGATAGGCCCAAGACACCCAGTGGATTCCAGGTTATGGGGTGTCACCTTGGGAGCCTGCCACTTGGGAGCCTGATGGTGTTTCCAGCTGCAGCAAAGGGATTCAGCTGTTGATGAGGAGATAAACATTTGTGACTTTCCTTTTGAGGAGCTAGTTTGTATCTGTAAAACCTCATTGAAAATTTGGAGTGCTGGAGTCCTGTTGATACTTCCGCCTCAGAAGATGGCAAGCTTGAGTTCTTCAGGAGATTGCGTTGGAGTGTTTGTGCCTGTGTGCGCTGGTGGAAAGGGAGGCAGGGGCTGAGATTAGGGGAGGAGGAGGGCAGGAGGCTGGAAAAGCTTAGTACAGTCCTCCTAGCGGCTGCTGCCTGTGTCATAACATGTAGGAATGACCCAAAGGCCTCATATCCAGTTCCCACCCACAGCTGGTTTCTGTGTGTACTCTCAGAGGAGCTGGGAGCTGGTGCTGACAGTGCTTTTGCTAGTACTGCTTGATGGATGGGAGCATGCCCCCCTCAGTCGTTGCCTGGGCAGCAAGAGGCTGCTCAGGTGCCCATCAATATGATCTCGTGCAGTGAATAGCACTGCAATCCATCTCCTGTGGAGGGGATGCTCTCTGCATGGCTGCAGGCACATGTGAGAACTCCATGCGTTGAGATGTAGCTTCCAGTCCCTGGGGGGGCAATTGCACAGAAGCTGTATGCTGGCAGAGCTGACAGATTGGTGAAAGGAGAGCGAGCAGGGTGATGATGGGGAGCTGAGAGCTAGCAACCAACTTATTAATGGCTTTGTATCCAGTTCAGTGACCAGCATAGGTCAGCTGCTGAGGAGGGAGGATGGGGCAAAAAATAGATGCCATTGTGGGGCCCAAGAATCGCAATGTGAGAAAGATGTATAGACAGTTTCCAAGCAGAGAGTCTGGAAGTGTGAATAAGTGACTTCTTCAGCAGCTTTGTGAGCAGGAACAGGCAACCTGCAGCAATGAGCTGGGCTTAGCTCAGGGGTGATGGCTGCAAGGAGGCAAGAAGAGGATGCTGGTTCTTCTGCCCCATCTATACAGAATTTGTATTCTATCATTTAAATGCATGGTGACTTGCACCCTCAGGAAGAGGGAGAAGCACTCCTCCACTGACATGAAGTCAGTGTTAGTAAAAGGAGTCTGGTTCCAGCAGCTCAGAGGCAGATGCTTTTCCCACAGGCCAGGCATCCAGAAGCTCTTCACACTTCCTCCCAGCCTCGCTTGGAGGCTCTGGCTAGCCATCTGCAGTGATGTTGTTCCTAGACCTTTCTGTTGTGACTAATGCAGGGAAAAAAAGGTTTTAGAAGGATGCCCTGAACCAGAAGGTCTGCCCAGAGCAGCTACGTACGATCACTGAGAGGTGGGTATACACAGGCACTGTTTCTCAGTAGAACCAGTCATGACTTATTCCTACTCCTCATTCATGTCTGTTCAGTAGGCCTATTTTTTCTCACTGTGCTGTGCTCTCAATCTTCTCCTAGCTTTCTTTTCCTATCTCTGTTTGCCTTCTGGCCTTCCCAGCCTCTAGCAAATGCCTCTGAAATAGTATCCTGCTCTGGGCCTGGAGCTGGGCACCTCCAGTGCAGGGGGACATGGCTTCTGGAGAAACCTGGCAGGAAAAACTGTCTGCTGAATTTCCCCTTTAGTGCGTGTAGGACTGTACTCCTGAGGATGAATGCAGGGATGGTGGTACTTTGCCCTTTTTGTACACTGCCTGCATGCATGCTTGAGTGCTGCTCTTTATAATTCCATTTACATAGTAAAAATAATTACAGGTAAAGCCAAGGCCAAGCAGGCATCAGGAGCAAAGGAGAGTCCAGATGACAGTTCAGAAGCAAGCAGCAAGGAGGACTACGGAGAGGACGACGACGATGATGATGAAGAGGAGGGAGAGTACGAAATCGAGGAGGATGAGGAAGAATTGGAAGAAGACGGTGACTCAGATGGTAAGTAGTGCAGCTGGGCAAAGGGGAAGGGCAATACTGACAGCACTGGTTGCCAAAGGCTCCTTTGCAGTCTGAGGGCTTCCCTACAAAGGAACTGTCTCCTCTTTCCCTGCTTGCTGTTCTGAGCTGCGGGGTGTAAGGAGGGATTTTTACACATGCGCATAGCCTGGTCAGGGAGACCTTGCAGTTCTGAGTCCATACTGAGAAGAGAGCGAAAGGGTTAAGGTCTTTGCAGCCCTTGCTCTAACAAGCCACCAGTCCCTTTCATCTCTTCTCAGAGGCTCCCTGCAGAGAGGCTCAAACAAACTCTTGAAGTACATACAGCCTACCCCAACAGGGTACAGAAACCTTGCTTTAAGGCACTGCACAGGTTACGCACGCATGGGGAGGGGCACTTCACATTTCATCTGAGCAGTGCCCAGGGTATGGGGTGCTGCAAAGGTGTAACCCTTTAGTTGCTGCTTCTCAGCAGCCCCTCCGAGGACAGGACTGGTAGGAGAGCTTGTCCAAGCCCTGCATTCATCCGGTGTTTCTGCACTGAAACAGTTGGTGGTATTTGCCAGGATGTGTACAGGCCCTGCTAGAACCAATGGCTTCACTCTTTGCTGGTCCTGATCACTTTTGCAAGTTAGTAGCTGCTGCCCAGAGACAGAAGCAGTAAGGGTAGTGGGTGTCAGCAGGAGAGGCCACCAACTCAGCATGCTTCTAGCAAGGAGAACAGCTGTCTAAAAAGCTACTGAGAACCTCCCCAGCTGCCAGCTGTGTCACCAGGGCCTTGATAGAAGCCAAACCAGGCTTTGCTGCAGCTGAGGAGAGAATATCTTCCCCTTCTGTCCGTCACACAGAGCCACAGCCAGCTAGAGAGCCTGCTCAGCACCCCAACAGGGTGCAACTAACCATGTTCAGCTCAGTCCTGCCTGCGCCTGCCAAGTCACTCTGCTGCTAACTTAGCAGAGGCAAGCTGGGCCTGCCAGGAGCTTTGGCTCCTGTGGTGTTCCTTTGCCTTTTTTTCTTTTTTTTTTTGCCACTTGCTTAGGCCTGTGTATTAGAGGGCCAAGCCTCCTCTCGTCTGCATGCCATCGGGTGTGATATGTGGTTGTGGGGAACAGCCACACAAGCGCCTGTGTGCAGGCTTTCTTTACTAGTTTGGGGAGTAGGAAGAGCAGGAAGAGGGAAGGAGTCCAAGCGAGAGCAAAACCCAACTGATTTAGCATGGCAGATGGCTGTGGCTTGGCATACACACCCAAGCCTCAGTGCCCAGAATAGATGAGTATTTGATGCATGTTCTGACAATGCTGTAAAGGATAAGGAGGGAGCTTTTCCCCCCGCTGCCTGTTGGAGTACTCAGACAAGCTGAAGGAAAAGCACTCGTCCTTGGTGTCTGAGAGAGTGGGAACTCTGACCTTCCCCTCCTTCCCCCGTAATGGCAGCTTCCGTCCCTCTGGGCTGTGGGAACATGGAGTAAAGCCAGTGGAGACTCTTGGTGCCTGGACACACAGCTGTAGCAGGAGTGATGTTCAGGGCAGGATGCTCCTGTCCTATGGCACTTTTTCAGCCATCAATCAGGCAGGGCAGACAGGCAAATCCTCCCCTCCCAAGTCTTAAGCTCTGTGCGTTATGCATCCCTGTTGTGTTTTTTACCAAAACACACATGCACACAGCCTGGTCTGGCAATGGAACAGTGAAAAGCTTAGGTCCCTGGCTGCTTCCCACCCTCCCGCAGGCCAGACTCTCAGGAGCTGTGTGATACCCAGCTGCAGCTCTGCACTAGCTGTGTGCTCTTACCAGCCCAGCGCTTTAAGCTTAAATCTATTGAGGCAAAGGTCTGTGCTTCTCTGACCTGAAACAAGGAGCTCATTTGTGTTTCTCCAGCCCAGTAATGTTTCTTACCTTTGGCTATTGCTACAGGTAGATCTGGACTCCAGGCACAAATAGGTTAAATGTTGGTGAAGAGAGGAAAACATTGCCCCTGCTCTCAGTACCCTGAACAGGCAGTTCTGTAGTCCTGGTGCTTTGGTGTTACCAGCAAGGTGTTGAAAGGTCTGAATTGTCCTGAGCATCCAGCCTAGTCTGGGCAGCCAGAGCTGGCTTTTTGTCCTTGCTGGCGAGCGGGCTGAACTGCTGGAGCCTGGCAGCTGATCCGGGGAGTGCTTTGGAGAGGAGAAAAGGTAGCCGCGTTCCACAGCCGTGGCTCCTGCCCCCTGCGTCTCCAAACCTGCGAGAGGCTGAGGGTGCAGGACAGGAGGCAGGCACTGGTGCTGAGCTGATGGTTTTCTAGCCGAGCCTAAGCAAGAGGCTCTGCAGGGCTTCCTGGAAGCAAGGTGACAGAAGCTCGAGTCACCCTTCTGGAATGAGAGGGAGGGGCACCGGCAGTGGGGACATGTACAGTCCTGCATGGCCCCTAGAAACCAGTTCTCCCTTGTGCTCTCCACTATTGAAATGCTATTTCAAAGGGAGGGGGCTTGTGGCTCATTTTGCAGTTGGAGTCTTTTGTGGTTACCTACGACAGCCATTTTCTGTCAGATCCTAGCACCGAGCCTGATACCTCTGGTGAGGCAGACAGACCTGAGCTGTTAGGGCTGCAGGTTTGGAGACACTGCCTACCTTGTCCCTGCAATTCTTCCCGTTTCTCATTTTTGCCTCAGGCACAACAGTTAGTTAGCTTTCCACTCCCATCTCCCCAAGTGCTTCAGAGCCAGTGCTGTGCTGAGCACCCTGCAGCGCTCTCCTACTGCTATCTGGGAGCTGCAGCGGCGCCGATAAATTAATGAGTGTCTGGGATTAATTAGCAATGAGTTGCCTGCACCTGCCTCACTCTCTCTCCCAGTAAAGCAGGATTTACACCTCTCACTCTTTCCACCCACAGAGGAAGCCAAGGAGGCCTCACAGGTTCCCCAAGGGTCACGGAAGCAGAGACGCTACACCAGCGGGATGTCACGAGCTGACCTCGAACAGCTAGCCCAAGGAGAAGAGGACATTGTAGAGGACTTAGCTTTCTCTGATGATGACTGAGAGCCTTCACAGCCACCCCTCTAGGAATAGCCCTTACAGAACTGCTGCCTTCTGGATTACTCAGCTTTCAGCACCTGGAGCTGGTTCTCAAGGAGGTGGTAAGAGCTGGGGACAGCTGGGGGGGGAGGCCAGTCATAGGTGCCTCCAAGGACTTTCTCGGTGACACAGCAAAGACGCTACTTGGACTTTGAAGCTTTTTCCAACAGCTATGTTTATGGTAACAGTAAAATCTGTGGTCACATCAAGGCCAGTAAAACTACTCAGTGAAGGTAATAAAAAGTCCTTATTAAAATCCACTGCTTTAAATAAAATAGGGTTCAGTTTCAGCTCCTGCTGGGAGCATAAAGGAGCTGACCAAGGGGAAGGACGGGTTATTTAGCTAAGGGACCTCCTGTCTGTTAAGCCACCCAACCATGTGGCCCCCTCCTTGCGGGCTGTGCTGCCATGCACATCTGCTAATCCCTCCCTTTTGCCAGGAAGTGCTCAGTGATTGCATAGAGGGTTCAGAGCTTTGTAGCTTCCATGCAACTGGAAGCCTTTATCAGTCATCGCCATCAGAAGCAGCTCAGTTCAATCGTACATGCTCACTGTAAGTATGCTGCAGAAAGTTAATTTTAAGTGCCCTGAGATATTGGAGGGGTGCAGGGAATGCGGACAGGGAGTAGGAGTAAGGAAAGAAAAGCCTAATAATGTTGGTAATATACTTTCATTTTGTGCTGTCTGCTGGATTTGCCCCGGATACATTCACTTAGCAAACCAAGGGATGACCAGTTTGAGCCTGAGTTTTGTAACAGACCTACTGTTATCCATTGGGGCATAAAATCTCACCCCTTTCTAGGGCCAAGCCTAGCTGCCAGTGCTGGTGGTGAACGCAGCTTTGTACCATGAGCCCTGCAGAACAGTAGTGCTGAGTGCAGGCTGTCTTGGGCACCTCCGCCCTCGTTATTGCCTCAAACCCAACCACCACATCACTTAGGCAGCTTCTTGATGAAGCCTGCAGGTCCTCATGTGTTTTCTGTAGTAGTTGTGCTTGTGGAAGGATATTGTGTGGCTCAAAAAGTTGGATAAAGGCAATTTTGATCTGCTGGCAAGATATAAACAACTTAGCTCTTAAGAAAGACTACTGTTAGTTTGCAGTACTGACAGCTAGGAAGCAGACTGGTTTGGAAAATAAACTGGAAATGGAGGGGATTTGCTGAGAGAGGTAGGAAAAGTTAAGTATTCTTAGGGCATATCTGACAGAATCACTCCTTAGAATTAACTGTGCATTGCAAGGGCATCGGTCTTTGTTAATGCAGATTTTTGGAAAAGAAGATGGAGGGGCAGAACTAAACAGGATCTTTGTTCTTCTCTGTCACCGTTCAGTGAGGTCACTAGCTATCTATCTGTCAGCACTAGGGGTGGCCAGGCTACCTGCACAGACTTGTTCATCTCTGCCTTCTGCACTGCCTGCATGTTTCCCTCCAGGCATTCTTACTCCTGCACACTGCAAGAGTACAAGAGGCTTTTTTAGAAACATTTTAGAAGTACAACGTTTCCTTTTTTTGAAGCTGCATTTTCATGAAGTCAGAAGAACCACAGCTCAGAAACATGCCTTATTGCAAATAAAAAGGATCCAGAAAACCCAAATGTGCTGTAGCCTGGCTAACATGCTCCCTCTCGCCTGCATGTGTAAGTGATAACAACTCAGAGATAGTTATGCTCTTCCTGTCCTAGACTGAGTGCTGCTCCTTTCCTGCTCCCAGACATCATTACTGCACAGGTAATTACTGCTGCGTACAGTGTCGTGGGGTGTTTGTTTCATTCAGGGCTTTTGAACTGCAGTTACAATAATTACTAGACATGCCCTCCCAAACTTGCGCCAAGACACCCTTTGTCCCATAAGGGGGAGGAAGAAACCTTAGAAAATAATGTCTTTTTTATTATTATTATTTATAGCCTACTCTCAGGGGCCAAAGCTCCTGCTGTTTCATTAGGGGAGTTGGAAATGCGCAGGACTCAGGTTGCCTACTGCAGGTAACCAAGCCTGTGTCTTCAGGCAATTTATATATATGAGAGCCTGGCATATGATGGCAAAAATGAGAATTATAAGGCCCTCCCTCCAAGAAAGAAAGTTTAAACTTATCTTTTCTTCCAAAAAAGAAAAAAAGAAGTTGCTTTGTCTCCTTTCTCTCACTTCTTAGCTGGGCAAGATGATTTCTGGCATTTGGCAACGGTGAACCAAACCTTAGAAGGGGTTTTAGGCTGGAAGTGTAGCAGCTCCAATGCACCAAGAGTACCAGCATCAGTAGTAAGGCATATGGGTCCAAGTGTACACACAGTGAAAGAAAGGAAACTTTTGGGGCATAGCAACCATATGCATATGCAAGGGCTCAGGAAGCTAGGTACCATTTGTAAATTAAGTGTTTTTCTTTTTTATTTAAATTGATTGCTGGAAAGCATTTTATCGTGATGTGATGGATAATGACTTTTTTTTTTTTTTTTTTTTTACAATATAAAGAAGCTAATGTACCACCAAGCTATTTTGTAAGAAAAAAAACGGTAGCACGTGCAATGTTTAAACAAAAGAAAGAGAAGGGGGGGGGAGAGAGAGAGAGAGAGAGAGAGAAAAAAAAAAGTACCACATGTGATTGTTGCTCACAACTGTACAAGTCACAGGAGGTCACCCCCAGGAGCTACCATCTCATTCACAGTAGTAAAAACTCTACCCATTGTTTATAGCCTGAATCCCCCCAACATCCTTCCCCCGCCCTCCCCCGGGCACACACAGGTATCTGTCTCATGGTCCACAGCAGGCCAGAATGTGCAACTACATCCACCTCTGTAACAAGGCTTTAAAAAGAACAGAAACAACCGTACGAACAAAAAAACCCAACTGTATAAAGAAGTCCGTTGTACAYGTGCAGGAGAAAGGGGGCCACACTGGAGACCTGTGACCCTTCATCCCACCCAAGCACACAGTCCTTATTTCTCATCTTCTTTAAAACAAAATATCTAACCAAAAAAAATCCTCTGCAGGGTTGGAGCATAGTCAGTCCATTCTCTGTGTGCGCTGAAAGGGACAAACATGCCAGGGGAGAGGGCAGCCCCCAGCCCGTGGGACAGCACTGAGCCGCCTGTGCCGTACCATCCGCACTTAAGTAAACATGGACCGGAACTTGCCTTTTTTTTCTTTTTTCTTTTTTTTTTGTCTGTCTTTGGTATTATTTTAAAAGTTGCTAGAGATGCATAGACACCTGAATGAGGAACTGAGTACAGTTTCCAGGGAGGAGGAGATATCAGGGAAGGAAGGGGCTGTTGGTTTCATTTTCCATGGGTTTTTTTTGCTCAGGGGTGCTGAGTACCACTGGGAGGAGCAGTGTCCCTTTCCTTTCCCTTCCAGTCTGGAGTCACACCCAGAGGTTCTTGAAAGCCATGTTCCTTTGAAGGCAAAGAAGAGTGTTCATTCCCTGGCTGCAGCTCTCCGCCTCAGACAGGTGAGAGGTGTGGAAGGGAATGAGAGTGCTACCATCGTCCTCCAAGAATCGTTTTCTTTCTTTCTCTTCACTTGCGTTGTCTCAATACATCTTTGGATAGTTTTCTTTTCTTCTTTCCTTTCCTTTTTACAGTTTAAAAACTTTTTTAAACAAAAAACAAATGCACCCAAAAAACTAAAACCCTCCCTTCCTCACTCCTATGTCTCACACTGCTGAGGGAGGCTCTCCTGGTCTCTCAAAATGCGTTACCTTCAGTTTGTCCAACTGAATGTCAGTTCCAGAAGCAGTTAAGAGCTGTCCTGCAGTTAAGATGGCAGTTTTGTGGTGTCGTTGATCCCAGCAATGATGGAGGAGTTTCCGTTTTCCTGCTTTGGTGAGATGCGGCTGGCTGAGGGAAGGCCACTGCTGAAAGGGGAGGCCACGCTTCCCGTGGAGGATGGCCGGAGATCAGCTGGGGGCAGGTCCCGCTCCGGTGGCCGCAAGCCGGGAGGTTGCAGGGGGAAAGCCATGGGGAAGCCTGCCATGTACAGAACTCTGCCCACCCTCTTGGCAACCTATTAAAAAATAAATAAATAAAAAGAGAGATGAAATAAATGCAAGGGGCAAAAAGGGATGCGAATGTGCACAAGCTGTCTTCAGGAACCCACACAAGCTGCAAATCCCTGCCGCATTCCAGGTTTTGTACTGCTAAGCGAATGGAGGGAGAAGGGCTAGGTTACATCATTTGAATGAAGAGACGCCCTTCCCAACCCATCAGCTAAACCCTTTGTGCCTTACTGGAGAAGACAGAGAAGATTTCTTCCTCTTCCTTTTTCCTGAAAGACACTGTTTCTGTAATGGTGCTCCCTAGCTCCACCACGCTGGGCACTTCGGTGTGCGGCACCAAAGTATAGCTGGAGCTGCAGGATCTGCCTGAGGTCATTTCACAGGCTAAAGGTGTGCTGGGACTTCTAGTGCAGGCCCTGCTCCTGTGCTGTGTTTTGTGTCTGAAGCCCTTGCAGAGCCCCGGGGGAAAGAAAGTGTGCAACTCAAAGCTGAACCAAGTCCAGCCCCTGATCTGAAATGATCAGAGCTCACTGTCTCATAAAGGGATTACGGAAACTTGGAGCCTGTTTACCTGGCTAGATACGGCTGGCATGGACTACTGTGATAGCGTTCTTCATCCTTCATGGAGCCAGTGGCGATAAGCAGCAGTTCCCAGGCCACCTCTGCTATACTAGGCATTGGGATCACTGCTGTCTGGGTCTGCCCTCAAGTGTCAGGTGATGATGAGGGCTGCCAGCGCTATTAGTCCCTTAACAGACACCACCACATAGACACGTCCTTAGCGCTCTTCTGCTAACCCAGCCTGAAAACAACCCCTGAGCTGTGTGCGGCGCAGTACATGATGCCCACTTTTGAAGAGCAGGAACTGCTCTAATGGGAAGGGTGGAGGAGAAGGAAAAAAGCTGGCTACAGGGTGGCTGCTGTTAACTGCACAGGAAACTATACGCTTGCAGCCTCTCCCTTCTTCCAGTGCCGAAGAAACCTCTCCTGAAGCACTTCTCACCTCCCAGCAAGGGCCAAAGGCCTCACAACTTTCCAGCACCTACACAGCTGTTTCACATTTAAGCTTAAACAAAAACACAGGCTTGTGTTCAAGCCAGACAACTGGGGCATTATTCAGTTAGCAACATCAGTGCTTTGCCGTGCTCCCCCC
>NW_020450307.1:2917803-2941533 GCF_003343035.1 Apteryx rowi | reverse complement strand
CCTGCCTTATTATAGAACTTTTAACACTATTGATTAAATTGAAGCAGGGTTTTTCTTGTTTCAGACTATATCTCATATTCCCCCACCAGATCTGATCTAAATATGTCTGTGAGCTATTTAGAGTTCTCTGTTTTTAAGAAACATAAGAGCTTTAGTTCCTACTGAATTAATCCACCGGGAACAATTGCCCACAGAACCTTTTTATTAGACCCCTCATAAACAGTGAGGGCTGTAGGGAAAGTAATAAAGTTGCTGTTATTGTTTTAACATAATATAACAAATGTACAGGTTGTAGGTTAGGGAAACTAAGCCAGAATAGTGACTATATGTGCAATGCATGTATGTGCATACACATTACTGTCATAATTCTTTGCATGACATAATCCCCTAGGGAATACAAAGGAACAGTCTGTTCTTGACATGTGTCAGAAGCTATTTTCTGATTCATTAAATGAAGAAGAAAAAAAAAAAAAAGAAACTAGTGGGGATGCTTTTCTCGATTTGAGTCCAACTAAGAGGAAGTGGAAGTCACGATGACCACGATTCCCAGTCAGAGAAGGTGGGAGAACACCAAAGGAATTTTAAGAAAGCAAACTTCTACTTTCAGAGAACTGGGAGCCAAGTAATGGGGAAAAACAAGTGTTTTGAGGAGGACTGGCATTTCTTTACAGAAACATCATTACTACAGGCACCAGCACAAACCAGTATGTTGAGGAGGAAATACAATCTTTTAAAAGCGAGAACTTGGCTAAATCATCAGAGGTAACTACACTGGAAGTAGAAACTGTATCAAAATACAAATGCAAATACAAATGACTAACACACACAAGCATTTTGGGGGCAGGAGGGGCATCAGCAAGACTGGTAAGATAAGACTAGCAAGAGCTAAAAACATTACAGAAGTCTATTAGTAGCACAGCGGAGAAAGGGAAGAGCTAGTCCATTACTCACTGTGGAGGGAAAGTAATCAACAGATGGTGCTCAGAAGTGTTAAATGCCATTTGTGCTTTATGCCTAGCTCAAAAGGAGATCTGCCAAGAGCCACCTAGTACAAGGAAAATGAGCGGCAAAAGGACATAAACCCAGTCTAGAAAAAGACATGGTTCCAGAGATGACTTTATCCAGCTCTTTAAGTACTCTGGGATGACTGTTTGCAGCGGATTTGAGAGCCTTGCCTTGTTTGTATACCTTCTCGGTCATTCATTCTTCCTAGCCTGTATTCATGGGAACTGCCTGAAGTTTCTATTCTAGGAGAAGCTGGTACATTTTAGGAGGTTCCTACTGCATCGCTGTTATTTCCTCTGCCCCTTGCCCTGACCTATCTGCTCCCGCACCCCAGGCAGAGAATAGAGTCCTTGTTTTCCTCTCTGAAAGAGTTATGTGACTGCCTTCACATAAGGATATGGAACAGTTTGGAGACCAGAAATATGGCCAAGCTTTCTTGAAACCAGAATTAAAAATAAATAAATAAAATTTTTAACAGTTATTGCTTGAGACATTATATTCAATAAACCAGTTCTCTTGACAGAGTTATTCCAGCTAGGGACAGCTTTAACGCATACCAATTGCTGCTACACAGAAAAGCTGTCCTACCTGTGACCTTATCTTCAGTGCCGGTCCCAGTTTCAGCCCCATATTGTTCAGTAAGTGCTCTTCTGTCAGGAGGGGCAGGGTCTCACCATCAATAGCCTGCTCTCGGAATACCTGCAAGAAACCAGAACACAGGGCCACACTTAGAAACGCCAGGGAGCTGCGTTAGAAAAGGTAACTAACCACATTGCCCTAAGCGCCTCGGTGATGGAGGCCCAATTATATGCATACGGTAGAGGTATGTACCATGCTGTATCCACAGTTAGGAGCCAACACATAAAAGGAGACACGTGAGAATGTGAATTACGGATGGTTGGTCCAGGTCAGGTATAGCATAACAACTTCTTTTATTTTAATGTTGGAGTGGGGAGTGAAGTTTTTCCCCTTTTCTGCGGGGAAGGTTGCCAAGTTCAGCAGCCTCCACACACTGACCTAAGTACATTATGAATAAACTCGGCTGCCAGAGTATGATAGCGGGTTTGAGAAAGAAGTGTGATGTGCCCAGGGCCCTATCTCAACTCCAAAAAGGGCAGAAGACAGACAAAAAAGATAAGAATCTAAATTTCGATAAATCCTAGCCCATTCATATTGCACAGCTATTTGGGAAAAGCTGACCAAGTAACCTTCAAAAGCATATTGGAGGCTTCAGTGAAGTAAATGCAGTTGAAACAGTTTCCAGGCAAAATACATAAACAGATCTGTGGATCACATTCTGCAGGTTAGATGGATTCATGTGCAAAGCTGAGTTTTGCACTTTTTTGATCCTTACGACCATTCCTAGAACATGTGAGCAGCCTGGAGAATGCACCCCATCATGCTGGTCGCCAGTGACGTCCAGAACACCATGGGCTCGGCAGGGACTAGCCCTCACCAGCCTGCTTTAGCACTAGGCCCTTTTTCCCAACACATCTAGCATGGACTAAGCAGTGCAGTTCACTATCTTGGCTGAGCTAGCCAAGAGGTACCACTGAACACGGCGTGATCCTTTGTGGCCAGTTTCCAATAACAATACAGCTATCTTATCCCTTTCCCTGGTAGTTGCGTGAAGCAGAATCATGTGCTGTGCTGTAGAAATGACAGCAGGGCTAGCATAGTCTATAAAATGGCAATTGTATATGAACACGTATTCTAATACATCCAGCCATGCAAAACTAAACCATTTTAACATCTTCCTAAGGGAGAAGAAGAAGAAAAAAAAAAAAAAAGCTTTGCCTCCATCTACCTCAAATGACAGGGTCATGCAGGCATGCAGGAGTTTTGCACCTAGTATGTGCTGTACTATAAAGGTTAAGGTCTGGATACATGGTCTTATTGCTCCATTCGTCATATATCGAGCAGGGCCGTACTTATACCAGTCTCCCCTGGGTGTTTATTTGGGAGATATGGGCTCAATACTTCAAGAGTAAACTGCCATCATTCAGCAATTTATCTAGCAGGCTCCCCTTGGTTATGGGACCTGGGAGAGGTCAGTCACATGCCTGTTTTTTCTTACTAAACAACACCTTCACTCCATAGGTGTTTTTTTTCCACACCATGGCTCACATTGGATGCTTGCCCAACTGAACTGCCTGCGGGGCCTGATCCTGTTCTGCCTCTCCATGCAGCAGCTTTTTCATAGCATTGCTTTTACTAAACAGTAAGGCAAGGGGAGTTCCCAGTTTACTGTAATGCCTTCTTTTTCAACAGCAGACCTTAGCCCAGAGCCATCCCTTTGGAGACGGGCAATGGCTGTTAGAGCTAAGGCAGCTGAGCTGTTGCAAGCCTTTTTTTATTGCTGGACTCCACCAGCAAAGCTGCTCATGACTGCAGCATGTGTTTCTGCTCTTTGACCTAGCAAAACTTAATATACTGATTTCTTTTCCTTCCTATGAAGCCAATATGGCAGGGAGCCAAAAGCCTCCTTTCACTCGGCACTAAAACCCTCCACAAAAAGCCTTGAGAGCAAAAGCATCCCCCTTGGGTGTCCCACAGGTCTTGATCCACTTCAGGGACAAAGTTGAATATTGTCAGGGGCTGAAAGCAGGAACGGCAACTTTGTTTTCATTAAAATTTTTTTTTTATTTGTCTGAAACGTGTTTCTAAATGCACAGCATACCACCAAGCTCTTGCTGGGTTTTCCTGGCAGGAGAATCCTGCAGGCCAGTGCCAGACCTCCCCGGCAGCTGTGGTTTTGGAGAAGAGAACACAGACAGCTCTGCAGTTCAGAGCCACAGACATGGGTCTCCCTTGCATATTGCTATTTTCACATAGTAAAAAAACCTGTTAAGCGTATAACCGTGGTGCATAAAAATGCATCATCCCTTAAGCCATGCACCCCCCTACCTAATGCAAGGCCACAGCAGGAGGCTGTTTACAGCAGCTCCTATTATCGTAAAATATTTTGTTTGCAAAGCACTGAGAGGATTGCTGAGCCTTTGTCTCAGCACGCTATTGATTTCTTCCCCCCACCTCAGTACACCAGGGGCTGGCATGGAAGGTGTAAATGGATGATCCTTCGGCAAGGTGTTTGTGTTAAAGATTTCTCCACATTTCCTACCAGTCCCAACATTCATAAGCTTCCAGGCAACTTCCTGAACTTCATTCATCAACATGGGAATGTGGACGAACTGCAACGTCACCAGTGCAATAGCCTGTTGTTTGAGGTGCGGGTAACGGAGCAGAATGTGGGCAGCTGCACATCTTTGGTTTTAGAGCCTTTTGCTTGAACTCTCTTATTCCTACCCAATAAATAATCATCAGCGCGTACTGCAGCCCACACCCAAACACTCCTGAGCCCTTCCCCTTTATCAGTCTCACTGACAGCAGCTCCTGAGCCCTTCTCTCTCGACACATGCACAGAGCTGCTATCTGCTCCCTCATCTTTTTCTAAACGCTTGTCCTGTCCCTCGCTCTCTCCACAACCAGAAGCCAACCCTTCTCTCGTTCGCACACCTGCACACCCAGTCACCCTGGTCCAAGCCTTTCTGTTCTCCCAAACCAACCGCAGCCTCTGTCATTCCTCCTGGGGAAGGTTACACATGCCCATCTTTGTCACAAGCACTCGCTTTCTTCAGTACTGCCTCTCACGTGCGTGCATGCACGCACAGCTGCTTGCTCCAGAGAAGCACCAGTTTTACAGGTGGCTTTAATGAAGCATGTCATGATGGGATTAACATCATGGTTAGTGGGCAAGGAAGGACAGACTTTGGATTGAAAGCCTCCTTTCATCCTACCACCTACAAGCCTACATCATCCTACCACCTGAGAGAGGTGCGAGGCAATTCCAAGTTTCCATAATGAAAAGTAAAATCCAGCTCCCAGCTTCCCCACCCTCTTTGGGATATTTTAGATCTTTTAACAGTAAAAACATGCACCTTTCCCCAAGGTGCACTACCACAATCAGCATAACCTAAGCCACGTACCTAGAGCCAGATATTCATACTGCTTTCCCAACAGCCAGACCCAGGAGGAGCTGGGATGCTGAGCTCCACCCTCCTCAAAGTGGCCAGGGGGCACAAGTTTGGGGAGAGGATGCTTGCCTAATGCTTTGAACCACAGCTGAACTGTGCCTACCAACTAAAACAGGGAGACATAGCTAGGGCTAAAGAGGGGGAGGAGGGAGGTTTTTGGAAATCAGCTTTCATCCAGCCCAGATGCAAAGGGACAGCTTTGCACTCCTCAGTTATCAGTCAGGAAAGCTCCTCTCTTGAAGTGGCATGTCTGCAAAGCTCAGCTCCTGCTCTCCTCCTCTTTAAAGGACTGTTCTCAGCCTAGGATGCATCTCTGCTGAAAGGCAGGATTGTCCTCAGCTTTGGCCCTTTGCCCCTCTATCTCTGCTGCTTTCGCTCCCTCCCTTCTCAGCACACTGTACCCGCTTTACACGGCTGTCCCAGACAGCTCGGGAATGCGCGTCTTCGCAGATGGTGCAGTCTCTCAATAGGGCATTTATAACGGCCTCCAGCAGATGCAGGAGCCAAAAACACAGGGCTGTTTTTTGTATTGAACCTCATGACCTCACACTGAGCAGGCTTTATAAACCCTCCGGTACTGAGGGATGCCTCAGTTCCGCTATAAAGAGCTCAAAAATCACAGTCATCTTCATTCTAAAGTACAAGCATGCAGGTCACTTTGACGCTCGAAGCCCGGCGCTCTCGGAGCCCTCCTCTGCCCCCCCAAGCTCCAGGCACAGCCAGGGAGCACAGCACCTCCCGCCCGCCCGGCTCGCTGGTGCTGCGAGCCACCCGCCTGCCCCGGGGCACCGCTGACAGCACATCCCTCGCGACAGCAGCTCGCACAAAGCCGCCCTTGAGTTCAGCTCCACGGTGGGGCACAGGCCGACGTCGGAAAACACGGGCGGGAAGGTGAGAGGCAAGTGAYGGGGAGCCGCTAATCACGCTCAGCCTTGCAACTCAGACTGCCAGCCTTGCCCACCCTGCGCTCTCCTTACCGCGACCTGCCTGCCAGGCCCACCGCACCTTTGGGGACTCCGCCGGCAGTCAAGCGGCTATTTTACAGTCCACTAGAAACACGAGAGCTACAGGTCCTGCAGGGACCTGAGAAATACCTTCTGCTGGCACGGACAGCGCGACTAAGACGGGCACAGATAGGAAGGAAAGAAGAGGTGCCTGCAGTTAGGAGATTCCTCCCACCTTTCCCCATGATGGTCTCAAGGCTGTCAGAGGTTTACCTGAGTGTACTCGGTGCAGCCAGACAAGTTGGACACAAAGCTACACACATCCTCCACTGTCCATTTGCTGATGTCTTCCAGCGCGGGGCTTTCCTCGCCATCCAAAAACAGACCTCCCATGGTGCCTGGATTGTTTGGAGTTGGGCGGTGGGAAGGAGGGGAGGAGAAAGAAACATAAATCATTAAAATCCCACACGGACAACAACTAGCCTGCAATCTGAATATTTTTCTCTAGCCACACATTCATCTTTAATGACCTGTCAGTTAAAGCACTGGGCAGGGTCAATTCACAGGCCTCTTCCTCCTGGAGGTCCCGAGCTTAGAAAGGGGGGTAGGGGAGAGGAAAAATCCTAGCTAATGCATTTCATGTGTTTAATGTTCTTCAGCTGCAGAGAGGAGACTGGGGGAGGGGAGAGAAAAGAAAAAACCCTGAAGGAGTGTTTCTCCACACGCACCGCAAAGCGGAAAACTCTGACTGCCCTGTGRGTTCCTTTCCCCCAGCCCTTCTCCCGGCTACGTGCTCGGAATGATAACAGGGCCCGGCACCTCTCCCTGGTGGCCCACTGCTCTGCCAGCGCGGAAGTCGCTGGAGAGCTTCTTGCTCTTCCCAAGCGTTCGTTGTCAGTCCACCCCGGCCTCAAGCATCCATTGGACCAGCCTGCCCCAACCCACCCGTTGCCTCCGAAAACACCACCCTCCACCCACCCCCGTGCAGGGACGGGGCACCTGGCGGTGGCGGGACGACCCCTGCCAGCCCCTGCGACGCTCCGAGGAGAGCGCAGCTCACACGTGTCATCCTCCGAAACGCAACGGCGGTTCAGGTCCCAGCCCTGTCAGCAGAGACGGAGGCGCTGGGAAAAGTGCCGCAGTCCCAGAGGGGCGGAAGAGATCCCCCCCGCTGCCTCGAGCCTCCCGGGCCTGACAGCACGGGGAGAAAACCAGACTGCAGCCGAGAGAGGAACTGCAGCCGAGCCACAGAGGATAAGAAACGACGCTGGGAAACGCCGGCCAGGTAACTCCCTTCCACTATAGCGTGCAAAGGGAAAACACGGAGACGGGTACTGAAGAGACCTTTTTCCAGAAAGCGCTGCTTAGAAAAAAAAAAGCATTATTAACTTGTGGAACTCGCTGCTACATGATATCACTTAGACTAAGAGATCAGAAGGACATTTAGAGGGATGTGAACACCCATGACTATACTAGGTAGAGTACGAGTTTATGAGGGACATAAACTGTTACGTTTCAGAGCATGAAGCAACAATTTACCAGAAGAAATATTTCTCCCAGGGGTCGATCATGACAAAATTATCTGTTCTGTAGGTTTGAGATTTTGCCCTGAGGCATTTGATCAGCGCCATGAACGCAACCCCTTGCTGTGACTGCTCTGCTCCTGCCCACAGCGGGTTGGACAGCACCTCTGCAAGCAACGACAAGATAAGGCGGGATGCAACAAAATCCTGGTGGGGAGCATAAGCCCAGCGAGCCACGAACGACCAGCGTCCTGGGGCAACGTCCAACAGGCCAAAGATGAGAGGTGCAGGCAGAGCCAACAGCAAAGTCGCATGCTGAGGACCCACTAGCTAGTTGGCAAAGCCACCAACGCACTCCAGTGTAACAGGAAAAAGAGAGGATTTATAGAGGAAGTTATCATGCCAGTGAGATGCTTTTAAAACAGCGGCAGTCTGCACAAGAAGCAGTCAGACGCTATGTCATCATTTCCACGACGTTTCTGCTCCTAGCTTGCTCCTTCCCCTCCTGCCCTGTCCCGAGCCTCACCCTCCCCTGTTCCCGAAGCTGCACCATCGCGTCCCTTCCAGCTACAGCCCTGCTCTCGGGCAAGGAGACAGCAACGCCTGCTTCGAGCAGCCCTGCGGCCTGAGCCCCTCTGCATTTCGCTGTTTGTAGGSTGAAGGCGCATCTCCCCGTGCAGCAGTCACACAAAGACCACCAGCCTCCTGCCAAGACAGGGCCGAGCAGTCATCGCTCGCAAACACGCCTAGTAAATGAGGACGATTTCACGTCTCTCCTCATGGGCGCAGGCCCAGTACAAACAGATGAATGCTGGATTCCAGCGCCGGAGTCTCCCCAGCGCTTGCCTGGAGCCGTGGGGAGGGACAGGAGCCCTCCAAGGCCTGCAGCCTCCACCGGTCCCTCTGGAGCAGGGCCGGAGCTGCCCATCGCTCTCCCGAGCCCAGTGAATAGCTGGGCTAGAACGAGCTTTTCCCAGCTAGAACGAGCTTCAGCTATTTTTGCACCTCTGGCAACAGCTGCAGAGAAGATGACTGGCTTCCCTGCGTGCTGGGTGACTGTCAGCACGAGAGGATAGCTGGAGGCAGAGGACGTCGCTGAAGAGCCAGTGAGCACTTCCCTTCTCCTCACCACCCCGGCTACCAGGCAGACAGACAGATGGACATGAGCCTTCACTTATTCCTATTGCATTCCCTACTCCATAAGACAAACTCCCAGCTGCTAATGCTAAAATTCACAAAACACTGAAACGGCTGAGGCCCGTTTTTTTTCTCCTTCTTTTGCCAGTCCTGGGGAGGTCTTTTCTTTCTTAAGTGGTGGGGGGAGGTAATTCTCTTTCTCCTTTTGGAAGAGTGGCTGCAGCCTGGTAAATAGAGGAAGTGAAACTGAACTCAATTATTCCAGGCACAGTCAATGTTCGGGCGAGACACCTCCATCTGCAGCCAGAGTAAGCGTCTCTGAGGGGATCTGACTGTAACAGCCAACTGCTTTAAAATTAGGTACTTCCTTATTCCAAAAGCAAGCCAAGGACTGAATTGCAGCAACACAGCGCTTGGGAATGAATTCTCCAGCCACCAGCCAGCTAGACCCATCCTCAGCCTTTATCGCAGCCTGCGCAGAGAGAAGCTGGTCAGTCACCACTGGTCCCTACCGGTGTGGACAGAAATCCAGTCCCGTCTGCTGCGTTCACGACTGGCACAGATGGGAGGAAAGGTGTAAGGCTTCCCTGTGGTCCCTCTCCTCTGCACGCGCTTGCAATTCTGGAAACCCACCAAACGCAGGCTCATTTGCAGCGTTACTGACATCACCAGCAGAGCTGGGCTAGCGACTGTTTCTCCTACACAAGTCTTTCTCCTTCTGTGGTTTTCTTTCATTTGCCTTTTCATGCCCCAGAAGAAAGGAAGGGGTGCACACAGACGCACGCACAGCAAGCCTGCTGTCTCCAAGAGTGAGGGCAAGACAGGTCCACTCTATGGGAACAAGAAGTATTTTCCACGTACCCGCACAGAAATACAATATGGCCAAAATATTTATCTCAGAGAGTTTGTTTTCCCTTCCCATTTATACCAGGAAAAGACAGACACGGACTTGTGGAAACGGTCTTGGGAGGGGGAAGGTAAATACCAATGCTTTGGGCTCTCTCCTGTTAGCAGTTTCTGTAGCACYGAAGTTAAGAGGTAGAGGGTGGAAACCTATTTCTACCGAAATCAGTGGCAAAACACCTCTGTTCTCGGCAGAAAGGCCCAAAATCTCACTGCGACTGCAGAGGAGCTCGGCATTAGTAGCTCCAGAGTCTCAGTCACCGTCCTGCGTGCTCAGCACCCCTGAAACAGGGATACCGGAGCCCAGTGTCCAGGCGTGCCCTCCCGCCCCTCTGCTCCCGCTCCAGCTCTGCCACCAGAAGCCTGTCAGGTCAATGCGGGAACACCAGGAACTCCCCCAGGAAGGGCTCGGCGGGAGGACGCCCTAGCCGGTTCCTCTGGCCTCAGCACGAACTGATTTTGCAGCTAGCACAGGGCCAGCCCTCAGCACACAGCGTCCAGTCACTGGCCCTTTCTAACCCTGAAGGCCCTGGAGAAGAAGGGCTGCTGTCCTTCCTCCCCTCCCTCCCTCCCCAGAAAGACACCGCACCTCCCGCTCCATCTCTGTGCACGGCTGCACCCGCTCACCACTGCTCTGGCAGGTTGAAGAATGATAACAAATAGATGCCAAGTGGCTGTAAGGAATGCACCTTTTATTATAATAATGGCATGTCACTGGATCCCGCCGGACTGCGAGGATGGATAAAGGGCAGCAGCCATTGCCTGCGAGCCTCCTCTGTCTCGCTCTGTGATAAATGACGGTCCGAGGGACCGGTAATGGATTACAGAGCATTTCACCAGCTGGGGCCCAGCATGGAGGCACTGAAAAGAATTCATCGTCCCAGGCTGGTGTCTTGCAGACAGGTGTCCACGTAAAGGCCCTCACCACCCACACCACAATCCATTTACAACTTTTCTCCCTTCTCCCGACGTCTGGCTGCTTCAGAAGAGAAGCCAGAGGCTGAACGGGTCTGGGAGAGCAGCCCTTCTGGCCATCCCGGCAAGGGAGACGTCTGCTGCGATTCAAGCAGACGTGCTGCAATGGGGCTGTCTCTGCTGCACGGAGACACGCAAGTTCTTGCTCCTGGCATCACACAAGACAGTCTAGGTGCCTACTGGGAGCCCAGAGCACAACGCAAACCCACTGGGACGCCAGCCCACCTACGGGGTTTAACCAGTTTTGCTACCGCTTTGTAACACCTCTCCCGCCCCTCCCCATGCACGCGCTCCCTCCTTCCTGCGCACCAGAGCGCGCAGGTCAGGGAGCGGCGCTGCAAGGCTCGCGTTAATAGCTCTCCAGGCTACAGATCAATAGAAGGATTTTAGCCTCCTGCACACTCCATCCTTCACCTTTTCCAAAGGACAGGGCTGGAGGAGGGCGGCGGGAGGGGGGAGCAGGCTGCTGAAACCTTGACGAGATGAGGTCATCGAGCAGCCGCCGGATCCCCAGAAGGCCGCTCAGGGAATCGACCCAGCTCGTCAATATTCAACCCACTGGGGACAGAAAACAGCTCTCTGCCTCCAAAGGAGGAGCCTTCCCTTGCCGGAAGCCCAGAGGAGCTGCCTGAAATCCAGTGGTCATTCTCAGCCAGTCGCTCCTCTCCTCTCCTCCCTCCGTCTCCTCCTTTTGGCCTGCCGTGTCACCTGCCTTGGTTAGGTGGTTACCTTACAACATCGGCCTCGAGCGAGCGCACAGCACAACGTCAGGACCACCCAGGCCAGAAGAGCGGCCCTTGCACAAAAAACAATTAAGGAAATAATCTGGCACCGGGGGAGGGACGGATGCAGTTCTGTCTGTCTGTCGTCAGGCAGTTTGCATTCTCCGAGGGCCAAAGCAGCACATTTTCGGTTGCGCACCTTACCCCAGCACAGCCCAGGACACCGGCAGCATTTGGATCAGTGCAGCCCTCAGTATTTCGGTCGCTGAGCTCTCTTCCCAGCTCCCCTCTCAAGCTGCTGCGCTGCTCTGGACAAGGCGCGCTGCCTTCCCACGCCTCTGTCTCAGCCGAGAGCTTTTTCTGCGGAGCCGTACGGTGCCTAGCATAAGGGGGCCCAAACTTAGTGCTCTCCCACAAACAAGCGGCATTAACGATGACAACAACGCGGGAAGCTAGCTGAAAGCCAAAGAACGCTCGGAGAAGGACCGACAGCCCTGCAGCAGGCTCCACAAATCAGAAGCGCCCTGGACCCGGCAGTGAAACACAGCCCTGATCTTTGCCGAGGCCTCAAGACACCATCGTGATATAAATTTGAAGTGATAATAATAAATGGCCTATTATAGTAACTCGCGCATTGCTGGGGGAGGGAGGAAACCCACCTACAATCCGGCCTCCCTACGGAGCCTCGCAGAGATGATCGAGCATCACAGAGCCCTGCGCTTCCCTTTTTAATGGCCGGGAGAGAAAGCCTCCTGCGAGGAAGCCTCGGCAGCCCAAGGCAGCAGGAATATTTATCACGYTGGCCACCTGCCTGTCACAGAAAAATCGCTTCCTCCCTCCTGGTTGGAAGGCAGCTCTAATGAGCGATGGGCAGCCGTGCTCACGACCGCAGCAGCTCTTTGCATAGCAAAGAGGCAGCCTCGGCGACCCACACGCCGTGCCCCCCCTCCGCCCTCCTCCACATGGTAGAAGGTCCTACCTCCTGCTAATTGCTCAGCTATGTAATTAGCTTGGGCAGCTTTTGGCTCTCGGCTAGCGCAGCAGGGCTGCCACCCTGCTCTGCCCACAGGAGACCCCGGGCAGACCAGCTATCGGGGTGTGAAACCCCACTTCGCGCTCTCTGTGCTCGCTGCTCCCATCCGGCTCCAGCTGCGCCTGTCCTCAGTGTCCGTCTCCGTGCCCGAGGGACCGCACCGCTGCGGACCGCAGACCGCTGGCAACGACCTCCCTGCCTGCCAGCACCATCCAGCGGGCCCCAACCCAGCTCCTAGTGCCCCCGCAGAGCGCGAAGTGCACCACAGGTAGGGGAAGCAGTCCGTCTCCCTCTGCCGAGCCTGGACAAGGACAAGCACCAGGGCCGTGCCACGTCCGGGCTGAGGCTTCTCGGGGGGCACGTGGCCTCTACCCCTGGAGCGCCCCCACCAAAGCCTCCAGTTACCACTTTACCTCCGGCTGATGCTTCCCTGATACACAAGGAAGAGAGACACAGCAGTGCTAAGAGCACAGGGCAGCCAAGACGTGCAAGGCACTGCCAGGGAACTCTGACACCCCCTCCCAAAGGTGCCATCTCACATGCTGCGCTGGGAATGTCCCAGATGTGACACCGAGCTGGGAGGAAAATACTGCAACTCTAATTCTTCGTTTCCTTCCCCTCAAACCATGGCAATGTAAAGAAGGAGAAGAGAGCGTGCAGTAACCAGACGGCCACTCTCCTGCCCTGCACATCCCCGGTGCCGCCCGCACCGTTCCTCAGCCGCACTGCAAGCCTGCGGCCTCTGCCTGCCCAGGGCACAGCCAGGCTGCCCCGGGAAGCTCTTCTGCCTTTCCTCTGTCCTGCTATACCAGGGCGTTTCTCTCCAGCCTGGTCCCTCCAGTCCCCACTGCTTGGAAATCACACGAGCACAGCCCAGCAGACACAACAGCTTTTCAAGCCACCCTTCCAGATATAACATTTCTGGCTCTTCGCTTTGCAGGGCAGCCCCTTGCAGCCATTAATAATTTTTGCTGCCTCTCCCTGAAGGCCCCTATAGTTCACAGGTATCTCTCTTGAGACACAGCATCCAGAGAAGGTCTAAGCAATTCTAAGATCCCTTAATCCATCACATCGGCCTCTCCCTTCTCATGGGCTTGGCACTCTTTATGGCTCTTGATTTCCTTCATTTCAAATGGAGTCCTTTATAGTAAATAAAAGGTGGTGCTCGGTCCCCCCAGAGAAAGACGACCTACAACAGCGCCGCAGACCAGCGGGTGGGAAGAGTCCCACTTTCAGCACACTGCAAAACACGTTGCTGCTCCAGCCAGTAACTCAGCGACGGCCCCCCATGTACCCACCTGCATGGAAGTACGGGCTCATCGTGTAAGGGAATCCAAAGGGCAGTGGCTGAGGTGGTGGGATGGAGGCTGGCGGGAGGTATTTCACCTCATTTTTGTTGATGCCTGGGCCAAGCAAGTGGCTGGGGGACTCGGCGCTTGAGGAGCTGCAGGGAGCGTTTTGGCCAGCAGCCACTTCACCCAGCTCCTTGGCCCCCTCGCAGACTTTGCCTGTCTCTTTGCACTCCTTAAGCTCAGCGGCCGAGCTGCTGCTCTCAGCCTTCAGGCTCTCCGGCTTCTCGTCGCTCACGTCTGCGTCGCTCTCAGAGTCCTTCATCTCCTCGTCGTTACAGTCTGGCGCCCCATCCCGCACCCGGGGCTCCGCCAGCTCCTTGGCCTCGCTCAGCCCTTGCGGCTCGGCGCGGTGGTGCGCCGATTTGCGGCTGCCCCGCCGAGGCTGCTCCTTGGGCGGCGTGGCGCTGCTGGGGACGCCGGGGTTGAGGGAGAGCAGGGGCGTGTTGTTGTGCCGCAGCACCAGCATGGCGTTCCTCCGGGACAGCTCCTCCCGCAGCGGGTGACCCTCGGGGATGTCGTGCACGTTGCGCAGGGCCGGGTGATCCGGGGGCAAGCCCGGGTGCAGGCTCAGCGGATCGCTGGCCAGTAGCCTTTGCCTGTGCAGGTTCTCCAGCTCCTTCTGGCGGATGATCTCAGCCGACATCTCCAATCTAAACGGGAGAGACAGGGAGGGAACATCACTGGGGAGGCTCTGGGAGTGACTCACTATCCCCCACCCATGCTGAAGCAGAGCTTGCAGGACCAACGTACGGTCTCCACATTCTTATGTATTTTCCACTCTTGGACACTGCCCTGTCCTTTGTGCACAGCTCATGCAACACAGCACTCCACAATACTCTGTCTGCTCCTAGAAAACGGAAGGAAAAATCCAACCCAAACCCGGGCAGGCTTAGAGGCAGGAAAGACCCCCACATTCTTTACCTTGCCAGGTTTTGCTTTCGTAGCATCTCCTGCTGCCGTGCAAACATCTCCGCTTGTGCTGGCTGTAGGAACCCATAACCTGGGGAAGGACAAAATAATAACATGGGGTTATTCGTGCCAGCACGCACTCCTTGCTAACTCAGGGACAGCTCTCCAGAGGACTAGCTGAGCAGGAAAGGGCAGTTGTGAGCACATCTGTTCCTCCCACTCCCAAGGCAGTGCAGCCTGCCACTGAACCACCGTTCCAGGGAGGCGGACGGGGAGCAGAAGAGAAAAGGCAGCCAAGGCAGCCTGCTCCGACCACTGCAAAACACAGGTGAGCAGAACAACAGTGATGGGGAAACAGAAAACCTGCAGCCGGGCTGCTTGGCTGAAGGAAAGTTTGTCGCTGCCAGCACCTTCTCTCTACCCACTCCCCCGGACTGGCTGCGAGCACGTCTCCTTACGCACTCACCTGGTGTCTGGCACAGAGCTGAAGGCACCCCAAGGAAAGGAGGTCTCAAGTGGGGCCCCAGAGCAATATGGGGCGCATTCTGAGGTGAAAGCAGAGGTGGCGGGTGGGATATCTCCCTGCAGAAATCAGAAAAGAAATTAATGTTGAAAATCTGGAGGCTCCATTAACAGGATCGGAAAGTCCTGGCTCAGCAAGAACATCCTTTCTACAGATGACCTGAGTTTGACACGGGGGTCTGTTCTGATATAAAAAGATGTCTGATCATCCATACGCCAGACTTGAAAAAGGGGAGAGAAAAAAAGAAAAGACGCAGAGCCAGAAGGGGAAGAAAGCAGCCAGGACCCTAAAGATCCCACTTACCTCCCATCCTCCTGTTCTGACATATTTGTTTCTGGGGCCTTTCACCTAGGCTCTTCGAAGGGGCTGTGGCTGCTGAGGGCTAGCAAAGGCAACGCTGATGATCCTTGTGTTTGCCTTTCCCCCCCCCCCCCCCAAAAAGCCTGAGTTTTTATCTCCGCTACCTTCCAACAGAAAAGGCATGTTATATTTTGGGAGCTGGAGAGAGGGTCTGTGCGGACTGGAAGGCCTCGCTGGCAGGCCTTGCAAAGATCACTGTCCTGGCTGGGGCAGGGGGTGAGCTTCAATTCCGGAAAGCAAAGTGGTCTGCGAGGCAGAGAGGGACACAGGAGGGATGGGGAGGGCGATGAAGCGCAGCAGGAAGCGCCACGGGGCCAGCGCTGGAGTTAGTGACGTTGACCAGAAGAGGCACAGGGGATGCAAGGTGACGCGTAAGCTGGAGGAGGCAGGTTCGAGGGGTGGGCAAGAGGACAGTGCCCGGAAGCAAAGCAGGTAGGAGCTTGCTTGCAGAAAAAAAGAAAAGAATATGCAGGAAGGGAAGAGGAGCCAAGGTCTCTTCCATTAGTCAAACCTGCCCTGGGAGCCTGCAAGCAAATCTCTGCTTTCCGGCTGCATGTCTCTTAATTCCTTTTGATAGCCACTTACAACATTATTACCTTCACCAGGGCATCTAGAGGCAAAGCCAAGTGCTGTGCCGTTTATTTTCATTTTACGATGTCTCCCTATAAAACCTGCTTCAGGAGAGACTGGAGGGCAAGAAAGAGGGAGGAGCAAGAAGGTGCCTGTGACTGTGCAGGATGCAGACTATACACACAACCGCGGTCCTTCCATCAGCCTAGGGTGCGTGGGTGTGGGATAATGGGAGAATCCCCGCTCTCCATGCTCCCACCCCACACAGCTGAGGATGGATTACCACTGTGGGTCACGAAGAGCCAGACAAGAACCATTTTGGGACAAGGGTAGGAAAATAGCTCCATACAACACCAGGTTTTCAGCAATCATTGCAAGGAAAGGATTCCCGCCCTTTCCCTAGATCTTCCTGGAATAATTTTATCTTCATTCTGTGCAACAGCCACAACAAAATGCTGCTACACACCGATCCACAGCACAGAATGGGCTGAAATTCCTCCTTCTCCCTGCCCCTGCCCATCTGCCTGTCTCTGCCTCCCCCTTCCCGTCTGTCTCTATTCTCCTTCTCCCCTTCCTCTGACTGTCTCCATCTCTCCTTTTCGCCTCCTTCCTCCCCTAGCTCTCCTCTAAACTAATTGCACAGCTCGCTGTGTCTGGAGGAGAGCCACAGATCGATCCGTCGCTGTTGAAATGTTAATGCTAATCGTATAACCGCTCCGCCAGCACCTCGCACTTCAGTGGCAGCTCCAATTAATCTCAGGTAACGCAGCGCGTGACCTTCGGCTCGGAGCCGGGGCAGCAGCCAAGCGATGCTTATGTAATTACACCATGAAGTGTGTAATCACCTGCCCTAATCCCCGAGGCCTCACAATTAGCCGAGGCCTCGGTCGCTGGGCTGCCAAGTGCTTTGCCACCCTGGACAGCCTGCAGATGAATAACGGACAATTAAAGCGGCATGACGGGGGCTAGGAGGTGTCCGTTCGATCGTAATTAGCTGTAATCATGGGGAGACGAGCCTGGCAGACGTGCTGTTCGTTTTATAAGAAGCAATTTAGGAAATCAAGTCGCTTTTAACCATTGCACGGCCAGGCAAGCAGTGGCCATGTCCCCCCTGCCTTTTACAAATGCAGAAAAGGGGATTCTGTAAGAGAGCGAACGATGCACAGAAGCCCCAGGTGCAGGCTGCACACAGAGAGCTCAGAAGGAAATACTAAAAACAAAGAAGGCCTCTTGGTTTTCACCAAGAAGAGAAAACCTGTGCTCAGGAAGCATGCAGTTCGATGGGGCTCAGGACTGGGCACTAGAAAAATAAAAGGTTATCACTTTGGTGGCAGCACAGTGTTAATCAGAGCCTATTTTTATGCTTTAATGTTGCACTACAGGGCCTAATTCTATCCCTAAGGAACTCACATCTCCTCAAGACCCTGCAGTTGATTCCCTCTGTCCTCTCATCACAGCTGTGCGACTGAGCCAACCTCCCTGCCGTTCAAGGCCAGGGATCAGCTCACACTTTGGACTGGCAAATGAGTGATGCGCCAGCTCGGGAAGGGGTGAAGGTGGGAGAAAGCAGTCGCTGATCGCACTGCCACACACATGGCAGGCATGGCAGGTTAAACACGCAACCCATGCTGGGGTTAAGTCCAAAGGTTTGGAAAACTCAGAGAGACGCATTTATACATGCTGTCATCATGCCAGCCTGACACAGCTGCAAGGCAAGATGCAAACCAGACCACACAGAGACCCCAGAGCAAAGCTGGAGCTCTCCACCAGAAATGCACGTAGGACAAAGCTGCTCAGCGAGGCCGGAGAGACGGGGTGAGCTGCAGGTCCCACGACTGGCACTGTTAAGACCTGTGGAGTCTGCAGCTTGGAGCCAGAGCAGGGAAGCTACATATGGCCAAACACGAAGAAATCACTGCTGCTCTCCCGCCATCCCCCTAGTGCTCAGCATCAGCCCCCAGCAGCGGATGGCTCAGAAGAAAGCAGCCACGCTCATCAGCCCCCTCTGCACTGGCATTTGGGAGACAAGGGACTCTTCTCCCTGCAGACAGACCGGTACTCCCTGGCTCATCCCGCGCAGCCCCGAGGAGCAGCGAGCCACACCGCCCGCGTTAGCAGCAAGGGCTGGCGTCCCACAACCCC
Source organism: Apteryx rowi (assembly GCF_003343035.1). Lineage (NCBI taxonomy): Eukaryota > Metazoa > Chordata > Aves > Apterygiformes > Apterygidae > Apteryx > Apteryx rowi. The sequence goes on along the minus strand of NW_020450307.1, from coordinate 2,923,401 downwards.
AGTCTCCTGGCTGCCCAGGCAAGGAGCTTGCTGGAGCCTGCCACTGCTCCCTTCCAGCCCATCTGCCTGCATCCTTGGCACGGAAACCTGGCACGGGAGGGAGGGAGTGCGAYCGGATCAAGTCCTGATATGGAGCTGGGAAACCCTCACCTGCTGCAGACACAGCCAATCGCTTCCAAGCAAGCTTGGAAATTAACTGGCAACCCCGGAGCAAAAAGCCCCAGAGACCGTAACAGAGTCTACCACGCTTTTAGACCGACGGGCCTCACAACACAAACCCTTGGGTACTTTCTCAGGTAGGTATCAGCCTTCACCTCCCTTTTAATGTACCTTCCTCCTCTTCTTCCAGCTCCCCGAGTAAGGGCTGAATTACAGCCCCATACTCCGAGAACCGATCTATCCCGCGGCAATTACAGCTGATAAGCCCTGTCCCTGCCTTGCAGAGAGCCCTTCCGTGAATGCTACTGCATCTTCCTCCCCCCCCCTTTTTTTTTTTTTTAATATGCCAGCTGGAGGCTTGTGAGCAGGGTATTAGGGGATTTGCACCGCATGCTGCTAAATTTGATATGTCCTTTAACAGGAGACAAATGGTTCACAAGGCTTAAAAAGTATTGACTTTTCTTTAACAATAAGCGCTAATGGCCTTCAAATAATCAATATTTAAAGTCATTATGGGGTTACACATTATACTGTTAAAATCAAGCCTCTCACTTTAACCCCATCATATCCTCCCAAGCCCAGAGCAGCGCTCTCCCAGCACGCTCCAAGCTCYAAAGGCAGGCTCTGAGCAGAGGCTGTGACTGGGGATGTGTGAGAGGGTCAGGAAATGAAGATTGAAACCGGCAAGGCATGGAAATAAATTTAGAACGGATGGAAGAAGGGGAGAAAAGGAATGCATGAGAGCCCTGATTTCTTCTGCTTTGCATTTGATAGGAAGAGACAATTCAAACCTGAGGTAACAGGCAAGCAGCACACAGCTCCTTGCTGGTTCGCCATCCATAGACACTGTTTGTGCCAGGAAGGGAAACTAAATAAAATGAAAGGGCTTTCTAAAAACGCTATTTGGGATTTCCAGGCACAAAGAGACAGTAAGTAACTGCGCTGCCCTTGTGGGACAGTGACTAGGCCTGGACCCATAGAGGGCCTGGTTTATGCCGGGGGAAATCTCTCCGTCAGAATCCAAACCGGAGTTAAAACCAAATTAGTCAAATGAGATCAAGCTCTGACTGCTGCTCTGCATGACACTCACCCAGCTGGGATCTGGGGAGCAACCCAGGGCAAAAAACAGAGAAAGATGGACGCAGCATTTAGAGCAAAGAAGGGGATGTGAGGCTGGTGTAGGTAAGTGTGGGAGAGAGAAGGTGTCCAGAATGTGTGCAATGCCTTCTATTTTCAGGGTATAAATGTTTTTCCCTGAAGGGGGGTGAATGCTAGTCTCCCCTGGGCTTCACACACATCAGGCCTGCTTTGGCGAGAAGCAGGGTCTGTTCAGCTCGAGGTCTACAGCACAAACAGAACCGAGTTCGTCAGCACGCCCATGGGACGAGCACCTTGGGTAAGACCATGCCTGGCCACCTGACTCTGGAAAAAACAAGTACATGCCAACAGGCTTCGAACAGGGAGAGCAGGATCCGAACAACCCTGCACCTCTGCAGGGCTCAGCCACCTGCTGGTTCTACACGAGACAGAGCAGCTTGGAGATGGGAAGTGCTCCACGCTGGAGTTGTTAGAGTGATACTGTTGTACCCTTTCCTCTTCCAAGTCTTTTTAAAACCCTGGACTCAACAGTCTTTTCAAACGAACCACTGGGTCCTGGCACTCTCTAATCCAGTCTGAACCAATCTCGAGAAGGATCTAGGAAACCAAAACCATGAAACCAAATGGATTCTCAAGCCAGTAGCTTAAGTCTACTTCCGGCCAGAAACACCTTTTGTGAGGCGCAACAGTTTTACTAACTCTCTTTGACAGAGGAGGAAGCYGGAGCAGAGAGGTGAAGGGACCATGACTCTGCTCAAGGAACCTTGGGACCCGGTCACTGAAAAAGCACATTTAGTGGGTCTGTGTGCACACACGTGTGCGTATCACCCCCTTCAGGGCCAACCTTGCACTAATGTCATCATTTTTTGTTTGTTTATTGTTTGTTTTGCCTGCTTTTGACCAGTAAAGATAAATGCTAACTAGTTGGCAAAAATAWGGACACACCAATCTTCCCAGGTGTTCAATCACCTCCCACTCCCTTCGCTCCAAGGAATTGGAAAGCTGTATGTACAGTTCCCACCAGCAGACAAGGTCTCCACATTCCTGTCTCTGCTAGGAAGCGGCACCACCCTGGTAAATAAACCTGGGTCACCAGTGTGGGTTTTTCGCCCTTGCTTTGCTAGAYGCAATGGCTGGAGTACAGAGTGGCTAATTATTCTTGCCCACGAAGCTGCGGCACTTGAGAGCTGACCTGATCCCCACAGAGCTCCCGATAGGAAGCTGAAATGGAATTTTAACACCATGCCAAACAGCTCACATCCCCCTGCAATCATGCATTATTACCTCTGCTCCCGGGAAAGGCGATGCCATAAATCTACCTACAGTTTGCCTACTTACACGAGCCAGATTTCTTCATTTCCTCCTCCTTTGTCAGTGCCTACCTAAACCTTTTAAAATTTCCTCACCTTCATAATAAACGTGCACAAAGGCTGCTTTGATTTACCTTGTTGACAAAGACCATGGCAGCCAAATACAAAACCCAAGGCTAATAGCAACAGGGAGAAGGGAAGAGAGAAATTAACCCAAAGAGCGCTTTACCGCTTTGCAACACATGGCCGTAGCTTCTCATGGCATGCCTAAAAACCTTTGTGGTGCTCTGGCAAAACAGCAAGAACCAGTTTGCATGTGACAGCTCCAACCAGGCCTTTATGAGCGAGAGCAGAGTGATACAGGCTGACCCTTAGTGACATTCAGGTGACTGCAGGTCTCTGGGGAGAAATAACAATCATGCTAACTAACGTCAAGCAGACTTGCTAAGTCATGACCACGGGGCATACTCGTAGCTTCCCGTTTCCCAGCAGGACGTCTCGGCTCTCCTAACTGAGGATTATCATACTGGAGAGTGCGGCCAAGGAGGTAGGCCATGCAGGGAAGCAGCCTTCTCACACCCTCTTTGGGTAGGGCATGGCTGCAGAAGAGCGATCAGTTTGTTCCACCGTGTCTTGGCACAGAGGAAGAAGGAAGCACAGGAGGTGCCCAGCCAGGTCCACCAAGGCAATGTTTCACACGGTTTGTCTCAGAGCTCCTTGGAGATTACTCTACCCAGGCATTTAGGGCAGTTCCTGTATGTGCGGCCCAGTGGGGAAACAAAACCAGGGCTGAAAACACGCTATAGGCCTTGTTTCACTCTCTGCAGGCTGTTGCACAGAAACAAGGCCACAGAGCACATACAGCTTCTCTGCTTTGTTTTGTTCCCACCAGAGCCAAGGACTGGTCTTGCTTATATGCAGATAGCTAGACCCCTACAAGGAGGTGCAAACACCCTCACTCCCTGCAACACGTCACATTACACTGCTCCTTGAACCGAGGTGTTCAAAGGCCTTCCCAAGCAGAGAGCACGACTCGCTTTCAAAATGAGAACCCCTGTCGCAGCGCAGCAAGGGAAACTGAGGCACAGAGCGACTCTTGCAGACTTAACCCAAGGTCCCACAGACGTTTCTCTCAACATCAAAGGTAGGCTGTGTCCCTGCATGTTCTCTCCCCACCGCCTGCCTTGCCGGGATTCCCCCCACCCCGACTCATATCAGTGTAACTATTTGCGGGTCCCACTTGGATAACTGAATCAGGATTAAAAGTAGTGGTCTCTTCCAGCCTTAAGTCCTGGCCTTCAGTCGCCGTCCCCTGAGCCAGCTGGTAACTTCCCTCCCCATCCCACAACCGAGGAGGAACACAAGCCCTACCTCCAGCCCCTGCTCAGGCTGCTAGATAACACCCTCTTCCCAAAAGGTTTAACGCTTTCTGGCCTAGCCTAGCTTCGTTAGCTGGAGCGCCCGTCYGGCAGCGAGCGGCACATACCTCTGGATGCGATACATATCTCATTTGTTTTCAGTTCTCCCCTCCTGTGCGCAGCACCTCCTCATAAGCAACCTCCACCCTTCCGTACATGCTTTCGCAGCCAAGCCTCCGGCTGGCCTGGCGCTTCTCCAGGCCACACATAGCTGGAGAAATTTTCCTGACGACTGGCTACACTGAAACTCATCTATCTCCGCATTCCTGACAGGTCTGCCTACAATCCACACGGGCCGCATTGGATTTTATTAGGTGGGTTAGCCAAAGTACACCCTGTAGGAAAAAGGTTTACCAGGATTGCCCAGCCCCTACCCGCTGCACACCTATTGGTCAGAAAGAGGGAAAAACAGATGGATCTCCAAGGCTATAAAGCGGAGAAAAAAAGCTCCAGATTCAACATGTACATATACATGCTGAGAATTAGCATTCCAGCCTGCCATGCATCCCAAGACAAAAGCCAAAGAAGTTTTGATACTGGAGCCTTCCATGACTTGTCCCATGATACCCAAAGGCTTTACATCCCCTAACAGCCAGACCCTTTTCCGCTTCTTCTATCCTCTGCTATCCTTGCCAGAAATGCATGCAGCTTTAATTTATTTTCCCTGCAAAGTTCCTGATTGCAGAGGCAATGGCTTAGGGCACAAAGCAAGACACATGAGCTAGAATTTCCTGGGAGGCAGTGAAGTCAGCTTTCCACCCCTCCTGTCAGTGGAAAGGGGAAGCCTCAGCTCCCTCTTTCTCAAAAAAGAAAACTTCTTGCTCTATTCCATGTCAGGGCATTTGTTCTCTCTTGTTCTTACGTAGGGAAGCTATAAAACGCTAACTTAAACAGCTTAATTTGCTCCGTACCAAAGGATGGATTAGAGCCTAGCATCTACTCTAGAGATCTAAGGCAGAACTGAGCCCCCACCAGCGAGTCAGTTGTGAACCTGGACCGAAACGCACGCGTGCACAAGCCCGGACGGGCCCCCTTCGCGCACACACGCCCCAGCATGGGGCAGGCACACGCGCGAAGCCGCGCTTKGGCACCTGTGCAATGCGCAGGGGTGCAAACGTCCGGGGAGGCACGAAGGGGCCTTGCTGGGGCACATCCGCGCGCCTCCAGGGAACCCCCAGCCCCTACCCGGAGCGCCCCTCCAGGCTTGCTCCGAGGCTGCGCGGTGGCCCGCGCCCCCCCCCCCCCGGAGAGGGGGCTCCCATGCAGCGACCCCGCCGCTGGAAGGGCTGCCCGGGCCCCCCGGCCCCCCCGGCCCGATGCCACCGCGGCCGGCGCAAACCCCGCCCCGGGGCGGGGGGAGCCGCGGCAGCCGGTCCCGGCCCCGTCCCCCGCGGAGCCGCCCCCGCCGTACCTCTCGGGGAAGTGGGTGTCCCTGTGCTGGGGAAGGCCCTGCTTCCTCCGCTGGCTGGAAGAGTTGCTGGCCGAGGGGATGTGCGCTTCCATCGCGCCGGGGTTGCGCGCCGCCGCCGCCGCCGCCTCTTGCCGCGCCCGGAGCAGATCTGCGGAGAGCGAAGGGATGAGCCGCAGCCCCGCGCCGGCCCCGCCGCCCCCGC
>NW_020450307.1:2817621-2917073 GCF_003343035.1 Apteryx rowi | reverse complement strand
GATGCCAGCGGCACCGGCCTTCCCCCGCCTCGGGACCACCCGGCCCCCCTGCCAGGCCAGCCCGGAGCACTGTCCTAGGCGTGCCGAGAGCCCCCGGCCGGCTGCGGCCCTCGCCCGAGCGAGGGGGGACGGCTGGCCCCAGCACGGCTCTGCCCCAGACCAGGAAAGGGCTGGACCGCAGAGCGGAGGGYGACGGGGTGCACCAAGGGGCCCCCTCCAGCCTCAGGCACAGCACTTTGGTAAGAGCGCAGGCTGCAGGGCGGAAGAGAGATGCTCCAGGGACAAGGCGATGCTAGTACCACAGCATACTATTCCACTTGCCTTCCCCCAAGAACACCACAGGTGGACAGACCCATGAGAAGGTCAAGTGACACGGACACAAGTACCAGTTGCACTGAAAGAGGCTTTTTCCAGCGTGCTACTCTTTTGCAGCTAAGCATCTGGAGTCCCCTGTTTATTTGAGGACACCTGATACACAACTCGCTTGATAATCCCACAGCAAAACCTCTGCTGCGATTCGCATGACACACAGGAAATGCAGACACACAGACGCACACTTACAGGAAACCTCCTTCATGCACTCACTCTGCAAAGGGAAACAAAACACAGCCGGGAGGGGAGGGGAGGGAGAGGAAGATTTATCTTAATGAGCAAACCTTGGTCAGGATCAACTTGTATACTGCGATTTCAAAGCACTCCGCATGCACTAGCATATTAGTCCTCCCCTGGCAACCGACTCATAAGGCAAAGTCAACGCAAGAGTGCTGCACAACCCTGGCAGTGACAGACTTGCCCTCTCCCTGCTTTCCTTTACCAGCACGCTATTTTCCTTCTGGTTCTGGAGTTCCCAGCCATGCATGCTCCCATTAACCACATGACACGTCCAACCCGGTTTGAACCCCACCAATCCCCAATTTTTGGGGTGGTCAGGGCTGAAGCCCTGTGGTGGGACAGCAAGTTGGGATGGAAATGCCGTCACAGCTGCTATTTGTGTTGTCAATAAGCAGGACTTTGGTCCTTGAATGTTTCTAGCCACGTTCATGTGCACGCACCAGTCCCCCAAATGAGGGAACAAACATCAAAATGATCTACAATTTTGAACTGCAAAGATATGTAAGAGAGAGTGAAACAACAAACCCCATTAGATCACATAAAAAGCCTAGAGAAATCTCCAAGCCAGGGACCATGCACCTTCGATGTTTATAAATTAATTATCTGAAAAACCCAGGTCACTCCTTATTGCCACAGCGCCTGTAATTTAGAAGTCTGGCATGCAGCCAATTCCAGAAGCTGCATTGATCCTGAATGACCGCAACAACCCCCYGCACGCACACCCTCTCGGCTCCTCTTTCCCTCCCTCCTTCCCTGCCTCCTCGCACAGCCCCCCCCTCCGAGGATCTGTTATTTACAATCCTGCACTCTGACAGTTGGGAAATCAGCTTGATTGACAGGGGGACGCTGGCGGATGGAGGTTCCAGGCACGGAGACAGACTGAATTCAGAATGCGGGATGAATGCCACTGGGAGAAGGGGGACGGAGAAGGGGGGGAGAAAAGCAATTAAAAAAAAAAGATTTTTAAATTATTAACATTTTTTAAATTATTAATGTTATTGGTGCCTCCATGTGAGCCCRCAGATAAACTGCGCTTTGTACTGGCACTAATAATTTATAGCCCAACCAGAGCCCTGTGGTGGGGAGACGATCCAAAATACACTAAGTTCTGTCTTGTCAACGTTACACAAGAGAGTCTGCCTGTGCAGACTCCTTTTCTCCCTCTTCCCACCCCAAAACCTCAGCGTGACCCCTCCCCCAGCAAATGCTGAGGAGACAAATTAATCATAATCATAAAAAATACGTCAGGCTTTTAATGTAATGAGCTACTTTACTCATTACACGGGGGGAGAAGGGGGCGATACCAGCTGTTATGCAGCACACGCTCTGCCTGGATGTACATGTCCTGCATGTCCCCCGGCCATCCGGCACCCGGGTTAAGTGGCACACCACGACGTGTATTACTATACAGGTACATATAGCACGTTTTGTACGGAGTACATGCTCTGTCGTACTCAACATGGTCTACACAGACCAGTGTCTATGGATATTCAGCATTTGCATGTCTGATACATCACCCTTTTGCGCATGATGCATGTKATATACTGTCCTTTCGTGTACTGTGCTTGCGGTCACTGCATGGATGTGTGGAAACCCCAGCCCTACAGTGCATGCCGCTGCCCCATACCTAGTGCTGTACTTGCAGGAGCTCTGCACCTCTTTGTAAATGCGTGGGGCAGCTGAACACCACGTAGAGAGGCATGTGCCACGTTCGCTACAGCGTGTGTCAGCATACGTTTACGCCATGCCTTTGCTGATGAGCAAATCCTTACCCTACAGCAAAACGGATCGCTTTCCTACCCCCAGAGACGCCAATCAAATCAGAGTGGAAGGGAAGACAGCCTCTTCATTAGCCTAACAAGAAGCCCTGGGGATTTACACTCCAGACTGGAGATTCTCCTCCAGYTCTTGCCGGATGCTTTGCTGATGCTGCTCGTGCTCCTTCTCTGGAGCCAGCYCTCCAGGGCCTCGGGTAGGAAGCAGCACAGGGGGCACAAATTCTTGCACTGCACCAGTTTTCAGTGGTGCTCCAACCCTCTGCTTCCAAGACTGGAAGAGTGTCAGCTCTTCTTTTGGCCCTGCTCAGCCCAATCCAGACAGCTCAGTCACTTAGCCCACCCTTCTGCAGCCTCTCCTGCATCCGAGGGCTCAGGGCTTTTTACTCTGGCCAAAGCCGAGCCTGTGCTTTGTTCGCCTGAGGGAAGGCAGGGTGTCCGCACGGGCTGAGGACTGTCGGGCATGTGCAGGGATGCAAGCGGCTCCGGTGCTCCGCAGAGCGGTTCCCAAGGTGGCTCCCGTAACTGCCTGGTGCCCCCTTTAGGCACTACATGGGATCCTGCAGCYGAGCTGGATTTAGCCATGCTTCCTCCACAATCGAGGGCAAAACCTATCAGCAGTTCTCCAGTTCAGGCAGGAACCAGTAGATCCTGGTACCGCAAGCACTTCTCCCCTCAGGACACCACTCAAGCCCCAGGACAAGGCAGCAGCATGGGACAAAAGCATCCGCTAATGTGGAGGCTGCTTCAGGACTAGGTTTTGGGTTTTCCCCTCTTTGCATTCACGGAACTGCACAAACGTCAGCCCCTTTTAGAAAGTAAAATGGCAGCAGGTTCTCTTGAGCAYAGATATCAGTGCAGAAATGCTCCTGCGCCGCTAAAGCCCAGAAACAGCAGACAGGCAGGTATCATGGAGCTGTAAAAGCACAACATGCGGTGCACACAACAGGCCCCAGTTCAAGAAGGACCAGGGGCTCCCTCAGCTATCTGTAGCGCACAGCTCAGCATCAGAGAACTGCACCACCCTGAAGAGGTCTGGGGACAATTTGTTATTGCTTGAAGCTGCTACCCACAGGTCCTTATGGCAATGCCCTGATGAAACCCTCATCACRTGAGCGTATACTGCGTATAGAAGAGGTTCTCTCCCTTTCAGCAAGTCCTCCCTCACTTTTCCATGGCAGATCTGATTTCAACCAGTGAAGGATCAGATTAATCCTTGGTGATGTAAATACAGTTACTTTCAGCAGATGATACCTGATACTATGGATGAACCTGTCCCACTGACTTCAGCATTGGTCTGCTGAGCTGTCTTTACAGCACCTTTCGTTCACCTGCATATTGTAGTAGTCCCTAAAAACACAGGGCATTTAATTCTCACAAAGGTGAAAGGTCATTAACATCAGCTCACATCATGTCTGCCTGTAGCAACTTCTGCACAAACTTTCAAAATCTAACATTATCAATGCTCAACCAAATCCYGCAACATCATCTTGCTGCTTCAGAYCTCATCAGCAAAWGGCCTACACCGCAAAGCTTCCCTGCATTAAACCAACACTCTTTCCCCTTGCTYCACACTGTGATCCAAACGAGACTTATTCTGGGGTTTCTGAACATTTAGACTGACACGAACTCTTGAAACAAAGGAAGAAAAGGACCCCCCCTCCATTGCAAAATACACAGCAGCAATGCTGCAGCTAATTCACTGCAGTAAACAGACGCTGAGCCCCCACAGGTAACTACAGAAGGCATCGTCATTTACAGACGACTGAGAATAGATGCACGCACAGACACGGTAGGACCAAGGGTCTGTAGGTCCCCCCTAGCACCATCTGTATTCCCTGCATGATAGACACGTGACACTGCAGCCCATACATCCTCCGCACACACACACACACAGGAGTTAAGCAAAGTCTTACAAGACTCTCATTAAGTGGCATATGCAGCCCCTTGTCTTCCCATCCGTAAAGGCCTGTACCTCCATGGCTGGGCACTGCCATGCTGTTAGCCAGCTGGTAGAGACGCTGCTGCTGCTGCTCTTCAAACGTGCTGTGTTCATTCAGTGCTGACATCATGCGTCTGTAGTGCTCCTCTGGGGTCATCTGAGTCACCGAGTCCTCAAGCAGAGGTGTGTGGGAGTTTTCTGAAGAGCAGAAAGATTTGGGKTTTTTTTCCACAAAAAAATACTATAGGCAATCAGAGGTACATGGACAGGGCAAAAGAATCAGAAAAGAGGGGCGGAGGCAGTTAGCACAATCTCCCACAACTATCTCGTACACACTGAACTTGATGTACCAAGCTGCCAAACCCAGCTATCTTCATGGTCTGAGATGTACCGCTATATGGAGCGAATACACACCCACCACTCACTAAACCTCCAAATGTGCAAACCATTTATATACAGAAARGCGCCACAGAGCACACCAGTGCACGCATACACACACAAGTTTTCCCTTGCGTCTAGCACAGACATATACGCTTTAGCCTAAACAATAAACCAAGAACTCATGAACCTTTTTTTTTTTTTTAAGCCCAAAGCATTGCATTACGATGACACAAAATTGCAGGCAAGCTCATTATCCCAACAGGGGCAAAGAGGACAGGAAGGCTGAAAGACTTAACTGCATTCTCCCCCTTTCACCTTAGGGGATGCAAGTTCTTTTTTCAACTAATACCTAAGCAGACAAGCAGCTCTCCCCTCCATGTTTCCAACACGGCTCAGAGCAGACAGCTAGAGACACAATAACGTGACCTGTCACTAGAGAGATGTTCAAGCACCTACTGCAGGTGATGCCAAGAACTGCACGACAGACAGCGATGACAGTGCACCCGACAGCCCACCTCTCGGAGGGAAGTCACGGAAGCAGGCTGTTTCAGATCCGTGTATACGGCTAGGCACCCTGTGGCCGTTACAATTACGCCCAGCGTCCCTTCCTTTCCATCTTCCCRGCGTGACTGCACGGTGCAGGACTGAGGCTCGCTGAGGAACGAAGGCCCTGCCTGCTCCCTGGGCACTAAGGATCCCAAACTAGCAACCAGGGAGAGAAAACCACAGCAGCTCTGTGTTTACTGTAAGCAGAACTCAGAGTAATTACCGTTTCTCCGCCTTGGCGGTTGCAGCTCTAACACTATTTTATCGTGGATCTTCCCCACAGGCAAAACCTTTTCATTACTCGCAGAGGAACTCCCAATAACTATTTAAACAGGCAGAAGGGGAGGGAGGCAGCGGTGAGGGCTCACGCTACGCTACAGTCACAAGACCCCCTTACGGCACGCRCCCCAGATTCTCGCTTCTTAATCCACCTCGTTTCTCAGTCTGAGTCCTTCAGGCCCATGGCAGGTGGCTGCGCGGCCAGGATGGCTCCAAAGTCAAGGCGGCAGCTCTCAGCACAGGCCACTTATTTTACACCAGGGTCAGCACTGCAATGAACGTGCACGCACTGGACACCTCGCTGGGAAAAGAGCTTTGGATCTCTCTCAGGTGAGAAAGGGGCCCCAAGCCAGCTATGACAAAGTCCGCAGCAAAAACAAGTGCTCTCCGAGGGACTTTGGTCCCTCCAGCGCAGGTCAGCAGCAGATCTCAGCAAGGATTCTCACTCACCCTAGCAATTCATGGCTGTATCTGCAATCACTGATATCACTGATGCCCACCGCAGTGACACACGTCTGTATCTTAGGGTGCCCAGACCTCCTGTGCACTCGCAGGTTCGCAGCCTGCTTCAGGCTAGCAGGCATCAGGAGCCGGACCCCCACCCTGTGCTGTGTGCATCACTTACAAACCTGACCCGGAGCAGGAAGGCTGGATGATGTACTGTGTCCCCCCGGATACCCATGCCAGCACCAACCGCTTCAGTTCTCTTCTGACGATCTTAACCAAAGGTCTAAGAAACAAAGCYGTATGCCACAGTCCCGACTTAGGAAAAATCAATGAGTTGGTTTTTTTTTTCCACAGCTGCGTCATTAGAGAGAAAAAAAGCAGGGGGAGGGGAGTTAATAACGCTGAATTACCATAAGCTCTATCCGATCAGCCTCAGAGCAGATTCCAGGTCCAAAGAGGGGGGAGACTGGGGGTGGCAAGGGCAGGCTAAGAGGAAGGAGGAGTCTGCAGAGAAAGGCTGGATTTCCACACTTAAAACTTGAAGATTTCACATGACTCAGCCAGCGATAATTCCAGCTCTGCTGAAGCTTTTCTGTCTGCTTTTGTCATTACCGGGGTAATGCGGGAGACTGATCTCGCCAAATCTCTTCCAGCCGCCAGGTGTGAAAGGGACCGCGGCCCGGCGGCTCGCAAGGCGCTCGGAGCCGAGGCGGCGTCCGCCTCCGCCGCCCTCGGCGTGCCTCCCCGCCGCGGCTCCCCGCGCCTCCTCGCCGCTCCACCAACACCGCAGCGCCCGGAGGAGGCGTTTTGCAAAACCACGTCTTGGGCAGTCCCCCAGGGCACAGAGGGCCTGTACCTGCTCCCACCACTTTCACCCGTGTGGGCTTGGGGGGCAGTGAGGCTGCTGCCAACTTCAGTTTTAGCAGGAATGGGACCAAATATTGTCTCCTAATTGGACAGTTGCCAAATCAAACAAGACGTGGATCCAGACAGCCCCTGCTCCCAGCAAAAATTGACAGAGGCTGGATCTGAATTGCTCAGCTGCAGTCCAGCTCCAGTTCTGCTCTACTTCATTAACCAAAGCTGCAGTAAGATTTTGTTTTGTTTTAAATGATCTACAATAGCAAAGAAAAAAGAATGGTAGAAAGAGCAGCGTATGAGGTCATCAGCCCACCCCAGAGGGCCAGCGCAACATTGTTCCCTACCGTGGATTTTCCAGCACTTAGTCCAGCCTAGTTTTAAATCTTCCCAAGTGATGAGGCTTCTACCAGATTTATTTTTCAGCAGTTCAAATAGGAACAGAAATATTCTTACTGATTTTCTCTTTTCGCAATCTTCAGTTTTATTCCATGTCTCAAGGTATCGCAGAAACAGATCTCCAGACATGCTGTTGCCACGGGAGTGAGGGTTTTCACTTGGGGAATTGTCTCCCAGGGAGAAAGCTTCCTCCGTGACCTGCCAGCGCAGCCCTCGCTCGGAGCCTCCGATACGCTCGCATTTCCATATTAGACGCGAGAACGTTCTGCTCCGTTTGACAGCAGCGCTGGCGCGGCCCTGCTTCCACCGAGATAGGGCGCTCCTTTGATCTCGGGCGCGCAGGCTGCGAGCGCTGGGGAGGGGGGAAGGGAAGGTTACCGCTTCCCTGCTGGAAGGGCTTCCAGCCCTACAGGTGTTTTTTCACTCCGTCGGGGAGAGGGAGTGATTTACTCGGCTGCCTCCGTTCTCCTCGCCTCGTCAGGCGCGGCGGCGGCGCGAGATGCGCCGCGGGGTCACTTCTGCTCTTCTGAAGGCTGCTCTGGAGACAACGCGGCCGTGCCCCGGGCAGGAGCTGTATCCAGGGCCAGCAGGGGAAGGGAAGAGGGAGCCTCCCCGCCCTGGGCTGAACGCCTCCGCGGAGGAGCGGCGCCCGGCGAGGCACAGCGCGAGGGCAGGGGGAAAGGAGGGGTGCGCCGCGGGCAGACCCCAGGCAAGACCTGCCTCCTACCGGCGCGTGGCCTGGGGCTGCAGAGGCTCCCCATGAAACTCCAGCCAGCCCTCCTTTCCCTTTCCACTTCGAAACCCCAAACTGCGCTTACAACCCCTGGGCCCCAGCCACGCACAGGGCTCTAGCGCAGGTTCAGGCAGTTACAGCACCGCTCTGCACCAGCGGTTCCCAAATTCCAGGCAGCTAATCACCAGGGTCCCGGGATGCTCGAAGAGGGCTTGTCAAGCAAGAGACCCTTCTGTTTCCAACCACCACCTCGCAGCACAGAGCTGGGAACACAGGGATCGTTCTCCTCTGTCCCTCCGCAGCGCCGGTACCACGGGAACGCTGCCTGGCTGCCAGCAGGACGGGAAGTCACCTAGGAGCTCTCAGCTGCAAGATGCTCTCAGCTGTTTGGGGCTCAAGACACAGAAACACCAGCTTTAGCCCTGCCTCCCCCCCTTCTCACGGCGGGGGGGTAGATAAAGGCCTCAAAAGCATACGAGATTCTGCCCGTGTTCCCCTCCCTCTCGTGAGGGTGTGCTGGCACCAGCACAACCCGAGCTTCAAACACCTGCCACGGTGCTGCAGAGAGCAGCCCCATGATTTCACAGAATAAAAAACAGGTAACATGGGGATTATAGAAAGGTCCAGCTTGGAAATTCCATGCCATCTCACACTGCTTTAAAGGGTAGGGAAGGCTTTCTGAGAAAAAAAGTGGGAGCAGAAAATGAAAGTTCGCTTTTATTCAGGGCTTCCGGGGAACACCTCTCCAAATGAGTCAGGGGAATCCGAGTCATTCAGAGCTAAAAAGCAGGATTTAAACCCCAAGTGCACTGGGCAAAGCCAAGGGTTGTTTCTTATCTGCCTCACGCTGCCTTCAACCCACTCAAGTAAACAAAAATGGTGGCAAGGACAGGGGAAAGGAACAGAATGGGATGGCTAGACCCTGCTGCTCCAATGGCAAAAACACTGATTTRTGCAAGTCTGGGCCCTTTACTAGGGTGAATCCAAAAACAATAGTTTGGTTTCAGACAGCGTGATTAACGTTTCACCCATTCTCAGCCAGGCCACATAGGTTGCTGTTACCCGAATTCATTTTCTAAGTATGGACTTTTATGGACCAGGTGATCTTTAAAGGTTCCTTCCAACCTCAACCGTTCTGTATGCATCGTCTTGGAATTACCAAGAACATGGACCAGCAGAAACAGGAAAGCAGACAGCAGGTGCATCGACTGTGTTAAAGGAGTCCTATGCTCCTATATAACAAATGCATTTCAGAATCCAGGGAAGCATCCCGCTGGAACACACCTGTACATCTGCTAGAAACTTTGACAATAACAGGAAAAGGACAGATGAATAATTCAAGGAAAACAGGCAAAGAGTAGTAGTATATAGCGTACCTCTTCACACCTTTCAGAAAAGCCCAGTAAAAAAACCAAGGTGCTCCTAATTGGAATAATTAGTTAACAGGCACAAGAGGATTATGTGAAAGAAAAAGTCTAGTATGTTCTTAGGTAGTGTTAGCAGCATTATACAAAGTGACACTAGTATTCAACATCCTTTCAAAACATGTTGCCTTTCAGATCATGATTTGGGGGCAAGGAGTCAGGAACCGACTATACAAAGGAACATAACGTAAAGTTAGGATGTAATACAAGACCCTGCAATAAATCTTATGTATCATGATACGGGTACTTATTTTAAGAAAACTTCAGGACAAACTGCTGCATACAACTGCCCTTTGGGATTCCCTGGACTGGTTAATAGAGTATATACCTTGAAGAGTCTCAGCTGCTGGACTCCAAACCCATGAAACAGGATCTAGCTTCAGGCAGCCAGCCTGCTTTCTTTTTTTCTTTTCTTTTCTTTTTTTTTTTAAGAGGACAAAAGAGTGCAGGTTAGGCAACAGTGATCGAGGTGGGCACTATTGACAGCTAATTAGTTTGAACTTAACAACAAAGCCTCTAAGTGAACGGCCTGCAAAACCTCATTTGCGCAACCTCGGAGACAAACTCATTAACTGCAGGCTCCATTACCCACTCCACTTCACCGGTCGTAAAGAAAGTTTTAAAATCATGTTTATAGGAAGGAACCATAAAACAAATCAGGAGGTTAAAAAAAACTCTAAAAAAAGAAACCTTCTGCAGATTCCATCTCTATAGGAACAGTGCCATAAATGCATACAGAACAACTAGGCAGCCTTATTCTCCCTGCTAAGCTTCCCTTYTTCCTTTTAAAGGAACAGATGCCAACATGATAAGCCTGCGTATATTTTTTATATTAAACATCTAATCAAGACATTCTGCCTGAAAAGTAGAAACACCCCTAAGATCTACCTCAAAAGCTGCAGCTTGCTTTATAAATCATAATATAATTATTCTAATTAAGAGGCAAATCCCTGCCTGCACTACAAGCTTCTCTCCGATTAGATAAAGAAAGCACAGTGCACTGGTAGCCTTCCTCATGCACCCTCGGAGCCGGATACTTAGAGCTCCCACACCRCAGCCTCTTGCGACCCTCCCTTCACTCCCTCCCTCATTTCAATTAAGTTCCACTGTTAAGAAAAGAGGAAAAGGGGAAGGGGATGGGGGAGGGAGAAGCAGCACTTACCCTTCGGGGACTCGCTTCGGGCTTTCTTGCTTTCTAAAGGACACTCACTGCTGCTGTTGGGAGAACATACTCTTCTCTTGCCTAAAATTTCATCTAGAAGAGAGACGAGAAACCTGAGTATCAGATAAGGCTGTACTTTCCTCTTTGCAGAATCAACCAGAGAGACTTAGATATTTTGCTTCTCTCACTCATACACAAACACACACACATACATTACAGGCAGAGGAAAAAAAATTAAAGTAAGAAAAATCATCATCTTGAGAGCCTTGATCTGCTTTCCTAATCATGCAGTCCAAAAGCACATAATGACTATTCACACACTGATCAATGCAATGTTTTAAAGCTATAAATTCTGAATCCAGTTGATTTCCGTACTGAGTTTCATCATTTGTTCTGTTGCCTTTTGTCCCCCTGGTGTTTCCACTCCTTTCATGCCCTGATGCAAAGCAACTGGGGGAGAGAAAGAGGAGGAAAAAAACAACACACACACACACACACACACACAAAAAAAAAGCACAACACAGATCTCTGAATCTTCCTACCACACACTCTCTCTCTCGCTCGCTCTCTCCCTCCCTCCCTCTCTCTCTCCTCTTGAAAACCTCAAGGTCCTTAGCAATCTTCCCTCTCTAAATTGTACGGAAACGCTCAAGCCTTTTGCATTAGTGGAGCCCTACAAACCAACACAAAATATCTAATATACAATTACAGCATCCCCAAACAGATTTAAAATCAATATCCTCCCATAATAATGCTGGGGAAACTGAAAGCATGATGTTGCATATGGGCAGGAAGGAAGAGACTGTTTGTCACTGCAAGCATCAAATTCTCATCTATCAAGGGCTTGTTAAAGATGCAGCATTTAAAAAAAAATACTCACAAACAAGTACCATATTTGAGCGAAAATATGTTGCACCTGCCTATGTGTCAATATGCATGCAAAGCTTCTGCAATTTGCCCAATGTGTGTTAGTCAAGAAAGGTTACAAAACCCCTCGGTGCTATTTATCAGAGCAACAAAATTGTTTCTGTTCCAGGTGACATTTTAAGCCAAGCAACTGTCCTTCATACTCAGAGTCACTCCACATTACTTCAAATTCAGCTAAGCAAGCCCAGGTTCCTGCCTTGGCATTGTATTCATCAAGACATCCAGGATACGGATCTGGAGCTGACACAGTCTGAGCAGTGCCGAGAACAGACAGCTAAGGTGCGGAGGCAGAGCCTGCCAGGCAATGCCTTTATGCAAAGAGCAGTTCTGGAACTCTGCAAAGTTGCAAGTGGCATTTCAAGGTTTTAAAGAGCACAAGCTGCCTCCGATCTTATCTTGCCATGACCTTGTCACCCAGGCTGTTAACAAAGCTAGCACTCAGAGACAACTGCAGAGGTTTGCAACCGTCCATAAGCAAAAACCAAAGCAAATACAACAAAACAGCAGCAATTGGAAATCAGATGGGAAAGGGTGGACTCAGTCAGTGATAGCACTTAAGTTTTCAAAGTACTTCACATTCCAAGTGTTGAGTCAGCCTTTCAGTTCAATTTGAATTTTATCAACCCTCTTGCCTCAATTTACCCATTAAGTGACTTCTCCAAAGCCACAGGCAGTATCAGCTTGGCAAGCCAGGATGAGAGCTAGGAAGTACCTGGCCACACAGCACAGAGTCACAAGCTGCCTCCCCACGGAACTCTTCATTCTTCATGTCGATTTTCCTTGAAATGTTAGTCTTATGCTGCAAACCCTCAGTGCTGGAGGCCAAGATCATATATCCTTCTCAGAAGTGTTCTCATCCGGGATTTGCGGTTTTGAAACAACAAAGTCCCATTGCTCCGCTTACCCCTCCCAGCCTGGGCAGGAGGCAGCAAAACCCATCAAGGCTTGTTCTTCAAGGCAGAAGAGACTCCATGGAGGAACTGAACAGTGAGGTGTGCCAGTCTGCCGGTCATACCGCAGGGAAAGGTTTGAGCTGTTTCTCAGTCAAGATTTGAACTTGGCCCTTCAGAGACCTCTACATTAGCTTGTTAACCTCTCGGGGGATCTGCAGCATCTTCCTTCCAGCATCTCACATTCATGTTGTACCAAAGCACCAAATCACACACACTGGGTTAGTATTTGTGTTGCCCCCCAGAAGTTTTTACGGCAGTCAGATCATGAAATGAAAATTTTCCTCTCATCTTTGTTAAGGTAAAGTCTTGGGATGTGTCAGAGACTGCCCCTGCCCCTAAAAGTTTGGGGACTAAATTGACATAAAAGATACTAAGCAAGGAAAAAGGAATAATTACCATCAGTAGCCCGAATTGAAGCACAAAGATCTAACAATCTGCCCAAAATTTACAGAGTCAATAGGAAAGCATGAGACTGAACAGCAGTCTTTTGAAATCTAGCCCGGTCTTATAAGCCAGTCCTTCCTCTTCACGTTCCTAGCCGTAAAGCAGGGAAGAGACAAGTGCACAGTTTCATCAGTTACTTACTAACCTCACAGATGCTGGGGTACCACCTAACTGGCAATGTATTTGTACTGCAGGACCAATCCTTTCCTCACTACAACTTAAACCACACGCACAGTTTTGGCATACCACTTGCAGCCGGTGAACACAGACCCTTTTACAGGACCTTATACTCCAGATTCATCCCTCTGTTCCCAAAGGCTGTTCATCCACTCATTCTTTGAACTCACACACAAACAACCAGGACAGGGGCTGAAGGGGTAGGGAAGGGAGCATCCACAGTCCCTCTTCCCCAGACTTCGCAGCAGCAGCAGCAGCAAAACCAAATACGTTTTGCAGATGAGCTGGCAGAGCAGCTTCTGGCTGCCTTACCAACCTTACAGAAGCAGGCTGTGCATTGAGAGTATATTGCTAATCACAGGAAGCCAAATGATAGGCATTTGCTCTGCCCATGCACCTATAAAAGGCAACACCCCACCTTCAGGCAGAAGCATGGGAAGGGAGAGGATCGGCTGGGGGAGGCTGTTTGTTTTTCTTTTAATCCCTGCTTCTGCCTCCTCTCTCCTGCTTTCTACAAGGCATTTCAATTGAAAAGAAGCCAAATCAGGGTAGTTTTTTAATATTAAAGCTGAAAATGAAAGACATTATCAGTAGAACAATAATGTTATGAAGCTAAGCCATGGCAACAACGCAAGAAAGGAGAGCTAGTGCTAGAGGAAGCCCTGAGCATACTGATCACTTTCTGACACCAGCGCAACACAGCCCTGACCACACACACACCCTCCGCCGGGCTCCCAGGGGCCCCAGATACTGCATTACATCCAAGGCTCCCGCCGGCCTGACGATGCAGTGCAGAGAGCAATCCAGAGAACTTTTGGGAAGTGAAGTCAAATGTTTTCCCCGAAGATCCAGCCTGCCCAGAAATCAAAATGAGTTTTATTCCCCTCTGCCCTAGGAAGAGAAAGTCTAGTCCTCACCTGCTGCACTTCTACAGTGAAGAACAACTAGAAACAGACCAGGAAAGTAGGTCAGCTGGAGGAGGACAGCACTTCTGCCCCCACAGAGAAGTATCRCTCACAGGCTTTGCAACCATAAAGGAGAACGAAAGTAGATGTGACACCACAGAGCTAGTCTGGCTAGAAGGAAGGGCAGCGTGGGTTTTGTCTGATCAGAGCCGACTTTGGACAGAATGATTACAGGCCACAGGTAGAAGTGTCACCTCCTGTACTGCCTCTAATCCTGGGTCTCCCAGCACTCTGCGGAGCTGGCAGAGCTTAACAGTCATGTTCACAAATACATCTAAGGATCCCRAGTCTTACCATTGAAGAGGGGACTTGGAAGTCTAAGCCAGCTAGGCCAAATAGAAAACTTATCTCTAGGTTTTCCCAAAGAGCGAGGGACTTTATCTCCACTCATTGCCAGGGAATCTGCAGCAGAGAAGACGCACCAAAGACACCCATTGCATCAACTGCAGGGTGAGAATTCAGCCCATGCGCCAGTGACTGACCACAGGGTTTCACGTGGAGAAGGGAAGCAGAGAGCTATGAGAAGGTCACAAATTTTTTCCCCTCACAATGTTGTTAAATGAGCAGACTACAGGGTGAGTCCCAGTTATGGCTGAGGGACCACACCAAGCTCTTCTTAGTGTAGCACAGTGTTATGCTACAGACACTAATAACAGGAAGAGATCAAGACCTATCTCACACTCCCTATCCATATCATTGGTTTTGCTGTGAAAGCCTCTTGGACCCAGAAGTCTAGAGTAAACACAGAATTGAGCCAAGTTACATGGGAAATCACCCAGGCTCTGATAGCCAACATCTAACAAAGGAAAAAACTCCTTTTTTCGCCCTCTTCCACATTATTTTAAGAGGAGGAAAACATCTTCCCTTGCTCTGAACCCCCTCCCACCAAACTTAAACCCAGGAGACAACAGTTCCCACTGACCAGTTTGAAGTGTCTTGGCAGCATCTCAGTTCATTCAGCTCTCCCCTTTCCTTTGGCACAAATACRCTGCTGCCGGAGGAGCTGCTCTGCTCAAACAGCCCTGGTGCTCCAGTTCTGCTGCTCCAGCCCTGCCGCTCAGTCTGTTCCCGTACTGAACGCGACAGGTTTGCAGGGACCCTAGAGACTTACTTCACTAGTGATGGGCTTGTGCCTTTGCCCTGATTTTAAGAAGCAGCACCAGCTTGCTGAGTCCCAGAAGGCCCAGGGCTGCTCACAACAAAGGTTGGCGTATGAGGGGCCACGCAGTGGCCGCATAGCAACGTGGAGTCTGGCTGCTCTTCGGCTCCATCCTTTGCCAGCAGGAATCAATGGAACAAAGGGAGAGTGAAGCACAAGGTCATGGGAACAACGGGCCATAATTTAACTGAGGGCAGCGAGAACGGAAAAAAACAGTTGGGGGAGCTGGGGGAAGGGAAGCAGTGGGCTTCTGGAACTTGGGATCCTAGAACAATACAGCTGTGTGCCATCCCCTGGGGAAGGGTTAGTTCTAGCAAGGAAGGGAGAGATACTGCTGGAGCTCAGCAAAGCTGACCTCGGAACAACAGCAAAGCAAAGAGAGCATCCTCCACCCAGCACGTCAGCTTAATGGCTTTACGGACATGGCAGGCAGTTGACTTCAAACCTTAGCTATTGCTCTGGGTTATCTCCTTGATCCTTCATGCCCCCACATCTCTGTCTATTGGCTATCATTTAGATTTAGATTGCAAGGGCAGGGCAGGAAGCATCCTTTCACTAGGTGTTATACCAGTCTTACTAGTAAGAATGTTTGAAAAGGCAGAGCAAACTCTGCACTCCTCACTCAGGACTGTCCATAGTCTAAACCAAGGTCTCTGCAAATGTTCAGCTGGAATATCCCTTCCCTAAGCACTACTCTTCAAGCTTCCCTTGACAAGCAACTCTTGGAAACAGGAAGAAAAAAAGGAACAAAGGGGAGCAAGGAATGGGACAAGCTAATGGTCTCTTACTATAAAGCAGGGAGGATGCAACATACCAAGTAGCCAAAGGTTTTCCTCTTTCCTGGTCACTTTGAGAGAACTTGACCTTGGCAGACTTGTCCATTCACTCCTCTCAATAGCAGGCAAGGACTCCAATAGGCAAGAGTCAATGGTTGTCACTCACTGATCTCAACACACTACACAGAAAGCAACACCACAGAGGTAGGCCTCATGTCACTAACTACTTCCTACACGTGGGTTAACTGAGGCCAACATCAAAGTTGTGGGAGCAAGACAGCAGCTGAGTAGAAGGACTCCACATGTATAACAAATCAACCATCCTTTCCTAGGCTTGAGAAGGAGCCTGCATCTCATTTCTCGGCTATAACTACTAGGCCATCTGCCTTTCCTCCTACCATGCAAGCAGTATCCCGCTACTTCCCACCTCCTTGTGCTCATTCAATTTGTCTAGCTAGAGTCCTAAAGGGACTATCCAGTATTTCAGTTCCCAAGGAATGCAAGAGAGGGAGGTGCAGGTTATGCGGGAGCCATCCACCAATCTGTCTGTAATGAGGCTGTTTATTAGAGAAGGTGCACAAACATCCCCTCGTCTCTCAGGTTCCTACAAAATTCATTTTTACAGCATGCACGGAGCCATAAAAAGGTGGTAAATATTCATAGTAAGAAAAACACTCATGGAGAGGATATACTGCATTTAAGAGAGATCTGGATTCATTTTATATGCTGCACAGAGGCTTTTTAGCAACTGCAAACTTGTGAATCCCTGCTCTCTCTCAGGAAAGATTTAAAGAACGAGGCTGGAAGGGTGGGCCGGAAGTTCAGGCCTTCTGGGGACTCCTTCTAGCTCTAGAAGGGAGCGAGTTCTAGTGGGTAGGGCAGGAGGAGGGGGAAGGTTTGTTATATGAGAAGGCTTAACCTCAGTTCCAATAAGGATCACGTGTCTCCTTGAGGGGCCACAACCCTCTCTGGAAGAGGTTGTTTGGCCTCAGTTTATCTATCCAAGAAATTATATCATCATCCCATTCTCGCCATATCAGTTTGAGCAGGAACTGGTATTCACAAAGAGCTTGGAGACAGAGAGAGGAAAAGGGATYTTGGCAAGGCAGAGCACCATCAGGTAAAGCACCCCAACTAGAYGAGGGCCTCTGCATCCCAGTTGCTCTCCCCCTTCCTGTGCTGCTCCCATCGATAAGTCTAGCATCGATGTCTCTTCTTCCCAGCTTTGTACTCTTTGATGACCCTGCCAAACCTGCGATAAAAAGCTATGAAAACTGGCACCTTTCCTGCGACATAGACATCCTCCCTTGGAACTGGGAAGGGTCCCACACCACCCAACCATGCCAAAAAGCAGACATGGCAATGTGGCAGGAAYACCACTCGCATTTCCCAGTGGGGTCCTAGCTGCCGTCTTCCGCGTGTGGCCTGTGCCAGCAACCCGATATTCCTTTCAATGCCCTGGATGGCCACTTCACCTCCTCTGACTGCTCCATGGACAAGCCTCCCAACATCTCTTTAGAAAAGCGCATGCTAAAGATAGTGATTTCTGACAGAGTTGCTGGTCGAACTGTACCCATAGCACCATTTAAATGTCCAATTGCACTCATTCAGTCCCTGAAAAAAAAGGCACTCCTCCAGCCCGTGACAGCTTTGACAGCCAGACTCCTTAATTCCTTTTTCTTATTCCCTTAATCTGTCATCTTTATCAGGCTGGGGAAGTGCCAGGCAGCATGCAGGAGCCCCGGCCCCGATCAATCTCCACATTACAGCTGACAGAATGGTGCTAATAACTTATTGATCTAATGTTTGCCAAGCCCCACYGGGGCTGAAAGGCTGCCATTGATTGGCTTGAGGGAAGGAGCCTCTCAGCTGAGAGCAGAGCGGAAAGCCTTCCAACTGTCTTCTTCCCGAGGAGCTCGGAGATGGAGGGAGGGTAGGAAAGGGAGAGCAGAGAGGAGGACAAGGGAACTTGAGAGGAGAGGAAAAGAAATGAAAAGGAAGAAGGGTGCACGTGTGAGAGGGAGCTTAAGCATGGGAACGGAAGGGGGGAAAAAAAGAGTTTGAGAATGAAAGAAATGGAAGGAAGAGGTCAAAGACAGAGCAGGAAAGAGGAGAAAGCAAACAGAAGGAAATGGAAACAGAAGGGTAACGCAGAGCTGAAAACTTAATAAAACAGGCAGACATCCCTCCTCTTACCCACAGAGAAGGGTTAACAAACTCTTCCCAACCTGGAGCCCTCCACCCTAGGACAGCTGCTCCCAAGTCCGTTCGTGTCTGAGTGTGCAAAGCATGCAGCACAACCGGCTCCCCTGACCAGGTCTGATACCACAAGCTGGTGTTTGGGGACAGGGCATCTGTAGGACAGATTCCTGTTTAATTTATGAGCCGGTTCTCCACAGCCATGCGCTTGCAGCTTAACCCCTGAGCCTCCCTCCCCACCCAGCCCCTTCTGCTCTTCTTTCCACCAAAGAGCCTAATAACCACAGAAAATTATCACGCACGCTTAGCGCTGGGAGAGGGGTTGAGGATCTTTTCTGGGCTCCCACGGGGAAACCTGGGCTCACCTGTACATGCAAAGAGACAGCAGGAGAAAAACACACGMCCTTTCACAAAGGATAGCAATGGCTATCGTCTCCTCTCCCATCCACTCGAGGTCAGCCCAGGACAGGCCGGTTTTTCCAGAGGGTACAGGTGCTGGAGCAGGGCTCTAAGGCAGGGACTGACCCGACAGGGCTTCAGGAAGCGGCAGTCACGGTCACGCACTGCCCTGGCAGGTTCCTCTGCCTCGGGACTCTAACTGCACAGTGCTCACTGCGGTGACGTCCACCTTCCGGCTGGGCTCCTCTAGCTATGCCCATCAGAGAGGCTGGGGCAGCGGCTTAGAAACTGCTCCCTGAGGTCACCATTTGCACRTCTCTTCTCCACAGCTCTCTTTCCCACTGCCACCCCCTTTCTCTCCAGGYRGGCTTCTCCCTCACTTTCACCAGAAACCTCATGAAACTGCTTGGAAGAAACAGGGAGCAGAGCAGCAGCTCAGCGCCTGCTGCCCRGGCATCTAATCCCTGTGCAAGACTTCCAGCTACGTTTGGGGTGGGCGGGGGGTGGGCAGAGCATTGCTCCTGCCGTGCAGCGAGCGCAAAGGCTAGGCTTCGGGGGAGTAAACGCGCAGCACCCAAGCCTGGTAACGCCGAGCTACGCGCACACGCTGGAGCAGGAGCGGCGGCGAAACCTCGGCTCCGAACAAGCGACTTGACTCGGGGCAGAGTCAGGAGCAGCGACTCCCTCCCTCCCTCCCTCCCCGCGCTCCCACCCCGCTGCAAGCAAGAGTGGACAAGTCAGGTGTCACATTACAATCCGTACTGGATTTCTATATATAATATCAGGGAGATGTCACCGCACCAATGATTTGTTTTCAGCTCTTTACTAGCTGCCTGTAAGACACCTGGGAAAGGGGGAGGGGGAAGGGGTTATTTTTGGAAGCAGGAAAATCTTGCTCCTTCTCAAGCTGCAAGAAAAGGATGACAGAGTTGGTGTTYACCTTGGTTGCAAAGCCACAACAYGTACCAGCTGTGAGTTTGGTGGCTSACCCAACTCCCAGAGAAGCGGCTCGCTGTCCTGACCGTGGCCAGCCTGCCCTGTTCACTGCAGGTGCAGAGAAGGCCCAGCTGCTTAAGCTGCACGGGTGAACCCTGCCATGCCGCAGCGCTCCCTTCCTAAAAGTGAGGTAGACGCAGCTTGAAACACAGCACTGACTTTTCCCAAAGGGGCTGGCAGAGGCACCTTACCTGACCCCTCCTGCCACAAGCAGGCTTCAAATCCTGACCAAGAGCAGGGCACTAAACTAACTGCCTTGGCCCCTCCTTCTCCTGCTGACAAAGCCAGGAATAAAACCTTAACGCTCACACCAGTAAAATTCAACACACTAACCTAAGCCACACATGCAGTTGCAGGACGCAGCAAAAGGAAATGCCAAGTGTCCCCATGCTGAGCTTTCCCATTCTTCCTTCATCTCCCAAGACCTCAGTCTGTACCACAAAAGGATGCTGGTCGCCTCCCATCCCAGTGGGCCTCAGAAGAAACAAAAATGAACCTAAAGAGAGAAGAATGAAAGGACAGCCCCCCAGATCCAAGCCAACAGGATGAACGGCAGTGACAGAGCCCAGACCCTCACGCTGCCTAGGTAAGCAACTGTCCTTCACTGCAAAGCATGCACACAGAGGTGGCTGGGCTTACAGCTCCCAGATGCCCATTTGGTGCTGATTTTCTGCTCAATTTAAGGCAGCAATTCAATAAAGGCTGCTGCTTTTCTGTTGTTGTTGCTTTGCTTTGTTAAGTGAAAACATGCCTGCGTTCTAGCTCATTATCACACGCTCAGAAAACAGGCGTTCACTGTGATTCTGTCTCTAATCATTAGCTCTAACATCCCTGATCCCAATTCTTTTTTGCCCCCAATATTAACTCCTCCTTAGCAGATGAAGGCTCTAGGTTTCAGTGTAAAGCCAAACAAAGCCATCGGGAAGCCCCCCATGGCAGGCACACTGAGTTCAGGGCCCAAAGAGAGCAAAACAACTAGTCTGACCAGCTACAGATCCATGCGCGTGAGCTACAACTGCATGCCTTGYCAAGAAAAACTCTGAGACCAGCTTTTACATGTGAATCTGATCACAGAAGGTATTTGAGAAGAGAGAAAGGAGAAATTAGTGTGGGTTTTTTTGCAGGAGAGAAGTGATTTAGGCGCTTGGGAGCAGAACCTAGTGCAAAATACATTTTCAAATCCTAAAGCAGCGTGCAAAGCGCATACGCACATAAGGGAGAAGGCACCGGTACCTTCTCTGTGAGCCATGGTCCCCGCAAGGCCTCTTCCGCCCTCCTCGACTCCGCGCGTGCCCTGGCAGACTGCATTAACCAAACTGGATAGAGGGGATTGGACTTGTTTACAGACACACCACTAGCTGCTTAAAGGGGCTCTAAACCCATGTTTGATGTGCAAACTGCCAGCTTTGCTGCCGCACCTTTGTCAAGCAGCCCTGGCTCCGCTCATCCTCGTGTGCGTGCGCGTCTCTCCCTCGATTAAGATTAAAAGCGCCTTGTGCCATCGTCTGCTCTCAAGGTAAGCTCCTCCGGAGGGCCAGGGCTGCACCCTGCCTGCCGCCTCGCCTTTATCCGATCCATTTGGAAACGACTTTTGTACTCTCATGAGGCTCACCGCCTGCCCTCCCCTACCACACGCACGCTCTCCCCGAGGCATTTCAAGTACTTGCTCACCTTTGCAGGTGTGGTTAAGCCTCTAACAGAATCTCACCAATGCAGGCGGCCTCTCTGTGTTCCCAAGGAAGCAGAGACCCCCATGTGTGTACCTTCCCTTTCCTCCTCTTCTTGGGTTATTATATCCCCATCGTGGCTGCAATTTAATTAGCACCAAGACAAGCATTCTCCAGAACATCACTACATGGGAAAGACACAACAGAAAATCAAGTCTGCAGGGTCAAGAGAGGAGAAAGCATCCAAGTCTCCCAGATAAACTGGCCTGGGAGCTCTGAGAATCACCAAAGCTCGTTCTTCCCAGTAGGCTCCCCGTGTGTTCCCCCCTGCTGCAGTCCTGCAGACTGCCAGCGCTCAGGTGAAGTAGCTCACCTCTCCCTCTCCTGCAAAGGGAGTATCTCTGCCCAAGAGCCAACCCTACCTCTCAGCAACTGGATTAGTTAGCTCTAAATTAAAAAAATAAAAAATAAAATAAAAATCAGGTCCAAAACTGGCCAGAGCAGTAGGAGATACAACTTAGCAGCTGGATAGAAGCCCAATGTAGACATAACCTAGACTTCAAACGAGGAGCTGGATATCATTTTGATCAATGAAGAGCAACAGAGCTGGCAGAGAAGCAAGTGCCCTTCCTTTACTCTACGTTCCCTGATCCTCCAGAAGAATTTACTGCTCTTTAGGTCGGTGTTGGAATTAACAAACATTTGCCCACTTGAAATTTTCATAACTATTTGGTAAACAGACATTTATCCAGGGGTTATAGAAACCAGTGTTCTCTATTTTGCAAGCACAAGCACCTCCAGTCACAGACAGAGGAAGAGAAAGCAGCAGTGGCAGAAATTCGCCACCCTTACAAGTCTAAGAACATGATACTGTAAACGCTCAACCCAGATGAGACGGAAAGAACAGAGTCAGAGGCAAGGAATATGATGGCACAGATGGGTAAATCCTAAACCATAACTAAGATGGATTTCATCAGCCAGTTAAGAATTCAAAGTTACAAACAGGACAGCTCTTCCCTGAAACCCGGGACCCCTGGGACCTAAGGAAATCCAAGTGCATCAGTGATAATAATTGTCATAAATCTGTAGTGCTGCAAAACAGGCCCAACACATGCAAGTCTGCCCCATGATTAAGAGATCTCTATAATATCTTAAGGTCCCCGGTGGACCCAGAGCAGCGAGATACAGCTAACATGCATCAAACACATAAGAATATCTCAATCATTACCACAGCCAACGGTGGCTCTGAAGCCAATCGATAGGGCAATTAGATTTTATCAGCACACGCCTCTCAGCCATGTACTTCTGCTGTCCTTGCAAAAGCCTCAGTTACCCCTGCCAGTTCTGGGGCTCCAGATGTCTTACTGAAAAGCACTGGCTGAAGAGATTTTTGCTTTTTTGTAATTCTTTGCCGTTGGTGGGTTTTGKTTTTTTTTATTTCCTTTAGAGGCCCAATATCAGGGGTCACTTCAAACAAGAGCTAAGCTGTCAGCAATTCTTATCCAGACCCCTTGCTTCGGTACACACACCAGCACGGGGGAAACCCCCGCACAAACCTCTCATACTCTGAATCTCTAGAATTTGGCTTCAACCCACATCTTTCCTACTCTCACAGTGGAAAAACAGAGAGGTCTAGCAGAGAGAGCAGGGAGGACAACACAGTAAACAGAGAGTTCTGTTGTTCAGTCAACATTTATTCTATGATCTTAGGAAAGTTTTGTTTGCCTTTCTGTGCCTTGATCGACTCATGCACCTCTACAATGTACCCAAAATCTGGTGGAAGGCATTACAAACCTTGTCCAACATTTCTGATGAAGCATCACTCTCTGGCAACATAGCAATACCTCCCTTTCCCCCCTTTATCACTGCAGGCTAGCAATAGCACAGCCCTTTCATTTTTGACGATGAACATATTTTCAAAGCATTGTAGCTCTCAGATTTGCTAGTCCTGATTTCTGCAGATGCTAAACTTGTCAACACATCAGTCACTGCACTGGTTTTAATCACACCTAGGTGATCAAACAGATATCATTATCATTTGTCTCTACTAACTCCAGGTTCTTTGYCACTCTGTGGGCCTTGCAAGATCCAAAATTCAGTGACTTCTTTGGTCCCAGCTATCCCAAGCCCCAAGTCTGCATCTCCTCTAGGCTTAGTGTTCCAAACAGTCAGCCCTCCACACCGTCCCAAGGTGGGTTATTAAAYCCTCTGGTCAGGTCCAAACGCTATCCGAGCCTTATGGGGCCCAGCAATTTTCTAAGTTCTTCATCTTCTGCTGTCTCAAACTGAGCTCTTCAGTCTCTCTGTTTCCCAAACTATCATCATCACTACAAAGTGACYTGTTTTCACTTAAAAACTAACTGCAAGTCTTCCAAAGGTAATAACGCCAGCGCTGCTCTTTCAACCACAGGCCTTATATGTTCCAGCAATACAGCGGTCTTTCAAGCCCCTTTTGACCTGAACATCCCCAGCTCTAGCCCGAACCCTGCCTCTAGTCTCACCCATATCCCAGAACTCACAAGAGCACCAGAGGTAACTGTAAGCCATTATCTTCCATTAGTTTCAGTCCCCTTTTGCATTTCAAAGACCATTCAGGATCCAGTAATAATTCTAATTTTCCAGTCCATGCTGTTCTAAACCATAGCACTACCTCTGATCCTAGCCTTAACTATAAATCAAGCAACTCTCTCACAGAATTAATCATAAACCATCCAGCTCTGCCAACTGCAACCCCCTTAGTCCCATGGGTCCTGCAATAAACAAATCTCTTCCATTCATGTTATCCCTGCTCTCAATCCTCTCCTTAGCATCCACCATAGCCAAAAAGCCACATATTCTTCTGAATCAAGCTTTAGTAGTCTGCACTCACCTCTCATCCTGCATTCGTAGAATTTGCAGTTTGAGCTGCAGAACAGCCTCTGGAGTGTTTAGTCATTACTGGCTGGGATCACATGCCTAATTTCAAATCATAAATACTAAACTAGCAATGGAAAACATTTAGCATCAGATTCCGACTTACTTTTAAAGTACTGCAGCTTATAGTCATGAGTGACATGTGAGAGTTTTAACAGATCTGCATCAGCATCTTTTATTCACCACTGTCCATCTCCAAATGCCCTTGTGAGGGTGGGATTCTCATGACCTAAACACTTATGCTTGAAGGTATTCAACGCAAACAGCAGAGGACTGTGAGTACATTTCTTTTCCCCTTGTTGCTGTAATTAAGCAGTTTAAGCAACAGCCAGTTTTTTAGACTAACCCAGCACTAATTCTCTTAAAATTATTTATGCAGCAATTAGTTACAGCATTCTCCCCTTCCACCTTGCCGGTAAAAATAAACAAAACC
The DNA here is from genome assembly GCF_003343035.1 of Apteryx rowi. Lineage (NCBI taxonomy): Eukaryota > Metazoa > Chordata > Aves > Apterygiformes > Apterygidae > Apteryx > Apteryx rowi. The sequence goes on along the minus strand of NW_020450307.1, from coordinate 2,892,507 downwards.
AACACATAAAACCAATAATCAGCATCAGCTAGAAATCCCAGCACACTGTTTCTGTTCCCTTGACTTCCATGTCCAGGCAGTGGTGGCATAGGTACCAGCTCAGCACACGTTCCAAAGTCAGAGCTGGCAGGCTCTGTGTAGACTTTGGCAAAGTAGTTTTCCCTTAATCAAACAAGCACGTAGAGTGAACCAACTCCAGACAGCCGGGGAAAGTCAGAGTTAAGTTGTCCCTGGGGAGATGCGACAATGCCGCCTCCCCCTTTAGCTACCCAATCTCCCCACCACCACCCCACCCACTCTTCTTAGACACACCAAATCTATCATGTCCCAAAAGGCTCTGTCACTTTCTTGGTGGCCTCTTGTGCAGATGAGTCCTCTTCTATTTCATTGCGGTCAGAGCCAGAGCACTGCTTTCTCCACTGCTACATGTGTGTGCACTGCCTATGCTTTACATTTCTTACTGTTTCTTATGGTTCAGAAGCAAACCAGAAAACCTCAAAAATTCTAGCAAATAAGAATGAAGGCTTCTACCTCTAACCTTTTCTACTGCTTAACACTGATGCGAATAAAAAGCATCCTTTACATTTCTGGAACACTAAGGATCTCAAAGCATTTCAGCAGCACTGATAAAGCCCAGCAGTCTCTCTGTGAAGCAAACAACATCAAAACACTTTTAACGTAAGGGGTCAACTGAGACATACAGATTCAAGTAAACGATTTGGTCAGCAACACACGAAACTGAGCAGAATAGCCAAAAATAAAACCCAGGAGACTGCAGCTCCACATCCTCCTCTAACTTCTTGCACCAGATTTCATACAGAAGAACTTACCTCCCAGGTCAGTTTGGCTCTTACTCACAGCTATGTAGAAAAAGGGGCTGCAGAGATAAGTTAGCAAAGAGAATAGGGAGATCCAGCTGTGGAAGCAAAGAGGGGGAGCTGCCCATGGCTGCTTTATAAACATATCACAAATCCCCCAGTTCAGCAAAACACTAAAACGGGACTGAACACTTCACTGCAACAGCAGCCACACCAGTACAGGTTTCACTGCAGTCAGGAACTACATTTCTAGAAAGCAGGTCAAGCCCCAGGCAAAAGGCAAAGCAGGTGCCTGTACTGTTCCTGAATATCCTCCACAGACGTTCTCCAGGTGTATTAGACCTGGTGTTCACTTCACACCTGGGTTAAGTTACACCATCAACAGAAATGACTTGCAAGAACATATGCACAAAAGCACACCCATACAGATTTTCAGGAAAGGCCTATATTAAGATGCACAGAGAGATCCAATTCTGATTTGGAAGAACAGGGATCATTCTTATAAAAAATAATATTACTCCCAGTTCTCCTCAAATTTTATTTATTCTCAAAAACAAGTCATAGATTCTGCAAACAAGCAGATCTCTACAGATCTCTACGAGTGCCTCACCTGTTGACTGATACATATCTACCACCAAAGCATCCCTGCCCATAGCTCCCTTACTGACATCCAGAGAGGCACAGTGCACAAACCAAAAGGAGCATCTTTGGTTTCATCAGGTCAAGTAAGCTGAAGCCAGGTGAACTTCCAAAAAAGGTCAGGTAACAGTACAAAGCCAAACAAACATACTTACAAAGCAGTTGGCAGGCACAGAGGCAATGTGGGGAACCTCTGATTAATGAAATTACAAATCAAACCATGCTCTCTGCAAGGCCTTTCTGCTTCAGTGGACACTAACCCTGGGGACATTTCACTTCTTTGTTGGAGCAATCTTCTTTGCCAGTAGTTTAACACAGACCGATAGATTTGAAAATAAAGCAGGGCTGAGATCTCAAAAGACTGCACCACTTTCACATCACCAAGAAATCCTTTCCATGTCAATCTTTGGCCAGAATATTACGAGACTTCTCATGGCTCACTCTGAAGTGTAACATGAGGAGCCACAGAAAAAATAGGAGCTGCTGAAAAAACAAACAAAAAAGGGGGTGAAAGAGAGAGGAGGGAAGCCAACAAACCCAAACCATCAGGACCTGCTCTGGCTGCTTACCTGCTGCTCCTAAGCCAACGTCAATGCTGTTTCTCTTGAATTCACAGCGGCTCTGGGTCTCTGGCATAACGAGCTGACGGCTCTGATGCAGGTTGGAGATGATAGTGGAGAGGTCGTTATCACGGCTGCAACAGAGCAGAAAAGCACCAAGTTAAGGAAATCCTATTTGCCACCACATTATTGATTTTTTGTGTATATACGTAAGCGTGTGCGTGCGCAAGCTTCTTTTGTTTGCCCCTGACATCTCTGTATTGCAAGGAAGGTTCTTCCCCCTCCTACCTGTCAGGTTCCYGGTAACCTCCTCTAGTTTTGGGGAGCAGAGACTAAGTGTAAAGCACTTCCCAAACAGCATAAAGGACTCTGCAGCTGCCAGAGCTCCTAATTTCAGTCTTGCCAGATATAACTTGCGTGGGCCAGAGCTTACATCTCAGATGGAAAAACTAGAAGTGTAGGAATTGGCAGATCTATTCCAAATTAATAGAAAACTTGAACTGAAATAACTGATAGTTTTCTATCAGCTGCCACCCTTCTGTTCTAAAGAAGGTTAGTTTTTCCATTTCATCACTGTTGGAACACAATGCTACTTTATTTACTTGAAAAATAGTTTTTCTTTTTAGAGAGAAACCCACCATGAACCTGGCCATCAGCATCAGCCACAGCTAAGGATACAAACTTATTTACAAAATTAATTTGCAACTCATCACTCTAGCAGATCCTGAAAAAATGCCCTTTTCCTTTTGAGACAAGAACATGCATTAGGATGGTTAAATGTTATTTTGCCTGTTAWCCTTGCATCCAATTGCTGCTAAGTAGGCTAGTTTAATCTTTTTTTCTTTTTTTCCCCTCCTTCTGTGGAATGGGAGAGAGGGAGAGCACAAATACAAAAAGCAAAAAGACGTTCACTGTAGCAGATACTACTGTTCAGCTGGTGAATGCTTTGGACTGCAAGCCCCTATCCTCTTGCATAATATTTCTGAAAAAATGATATACAAACACTGAAGAGGAAGAACAAGCTAAAAACATATACACACATCTAAAGGGAAATACTGGAACGTATCCCTTTTTTGGTTTGCAGTACATGTTAAATCACCCATCTTTCTAGCACAAGGTGCTTGCTCCAAGCTAAATGCAGCTATTTTTCTTCCTCTTCTCTTTCTAAATGATGACGACAGCCAGAAAAAACAGACACACTTACAAAAAAAACCTATATACATTAGAAATATAGCCTTCCCCCCACACCTGCGTTCCCTTCCAACCTCTACTCACATGACGAGCGCACCCACTCTGTGCCGCTGTGACACACAGCACATGACCACCAACTCACTGGTGCAGAGGAGAGTGTCCTCACCTGGGACCGGCAGGGCAACACCGAGGGTGCATTATCTGCAGAATTACCTAGCAATGATCTTCCCTTAAATATCCCCCTCTTATCCCCCCCTACCTCCTCCCCACCCGCTGCACCCCCGCCCGCGGGCTATCAGCACTAGCAAGAGGAGCAGATCTGCTCAAACGCTCCAAAGAGCCCGTCCCTAGCGCAGAAGCAGGGGCTAATCTGTCATCTAGCTCTCTGCTAATCAGATAAGTTTATGACAGAAAGTCTTTAGACAGAGGTACTTTCAGCGGGCGTCTGGCTCCAGATTTTCACAGGATGTAGCAGACAAAAACAGACTCTCATTTCAGCAGCCGCTGTCAAGTTCCCTGCTGCTCCCCCCCCCCAATCTCAGCACTGAGGTAGGATGCTCAGATCTCAAAGCCTTTGAGCACCCATTGCATCTTCCTCCGCTAAACCAGTTCAGATTCCTCCTTATGCAAGCAGAAGGCTAATTACTTAAGCAAGCCCACAGGTGAGTGGGAAGCCCATTTCTCCTGTGCCAAGCAGTTTTGGGTCTTATCCTCTTTTAGCTGCCACCTTTAAGATGCATTATGCAAATATTTTGGTGTCTTAAGTCATTTATGGGATTAATGTGAAGTGATTATCAGTTCTTTTTAATCATGCCAATCAATAACTGGATGTCAGGGACAGAGGACAAATGCAGATAAACGCTGCCATCAGCACAATGCTCAGGAAAGGGCGGAGGAGATGAGGGAGAAGTGCAGAGGGAGAAAAACAGGGAGTAGGAAGAGAAAAATGGGATAATTACATCTTTGCATTTGCAGTGTCTTGCATCCCAAACGAGTCCAAAGCACCTCTGATATGTAAACACATTAACAGAGCTATGAAAAGGAATTGCTTTATCTACCACTAAAATGCAGCTGCCTCTCTCTCTGGAAAAGAGTATGGCAGCTCCTTAACATGAGTTGATTTTCCAAAATGCAAAGASTGAAGAACACTGCAATATTYCCACTGTAAATTGCAAACAGGAAATCTAGGTGGAGGAAATATTATCACACCAGAACTGTTATTTTTCATCCAAAAACATATGCTTTTAGGAGATTTTCCGTGGCCTTAAATTTAAAAGAATAATGGTGCAGGAAGCAGTATCTTAGCAAGCCATAGCTCAACACATAACCTCAGACTGGAGGGCTGACAGGTATACTTACTGTACAGGCTTTGAACTCAACTCAGTCTACCTGTGCAATCAGGCAAGATCCCAGGAAAACACGACTTTGCCAGAATACCCTTGCAGAAGGCAAACTGATTACCAAGATGACATTGAGAGGAAAGGGAGGAAAGACTGGAGCTAAGGCAAACGGGCTGAGACAGATTTTAACACAGCAAACTGTCCCCAGGAGTTGTTCTGCAGAGGTGGTTTGAAACGGAGCATGCCTTCTCGTCCCAGGCTTGTTCTATGCTTGGCGCAATGAGATGTAGCTTGTAGCTGGGGCTCAGTCCTGGGATACCAGAAAAAGCGAATGGTAACCAGGGCTTCATATGAAAAATTGAGCTACTCTTCTGTTTAGGTCAAGGCTTTAAGCAGTTTTTTAAAACACTGTAAGCCAAGCTGACCGCTTAGTACGGTTCCACACAGCTGCAATCAGACTGCGGTGGCTGTGTGGACTCTCTAGTAAGGGACATGCTTGCAGAAGGCTCTGCTTAGACCACAGGGGACCTTCTAGCACCATGCCGTGTCAACAGAACGAAACACCAACCTCGGTTCTGCAGCAGGTAACTGTGACCCCCACCTCACTTGTGCCTGCATGAGAGCAAACTAATGGAGTCTCAGTTCTTCAGGGGCTCCCCCCGCCCAGTTATTCAACGCCTTAGCCAGGAAGAAGGGCTCTGCACAGATACCAGTCATTTTCAGAAATTACCCTATTTTTGCATGCTCGCTGCCATGGACTGCAAAATTACAATTGCACTTACACCTCTCTGAACACACTGCCCTCTGCCAGCTGGCTCAGCAGGAGGGTGAAAGACGAAATACCACCTCAGGCTTTCAGCAACTCGCTTGGCTTAGGTAGTAAAAGTTGCAAAATGTGAATTATAAGCCTAGCCTGGTCAAACTGCTTCATGGCTCAGTCCTGCACAGCCCCCATCAACCACGGAAACCCCCTCAGCCAAACCAGAGTCAGGGACACCAGCTTGCAACCCCAGGCAGGCGAACAACTAGCTGCCCCTGCCTCGCCCACTTGCCATAAAACTCCTGGGAACACCCTAGCAATCGTTTCCCTACAGAAACCAGCTACCTGAAAAACTCAGCCAAACCACTCACCTCCTTCTGAAGGCACAAACTGTGCGCTACACCGCATGTTACCCTCAGCAGGGCCAGCCCGATCACCCAGCAAATGCTCGCACCTGCGCTTAGATCAGCCCTCGCACCTGTGCAGGGCAGTCCCAGGGCTCCCAGGTGGCCACGCTGGCCCTCTGCCTGGAGTTTCAGGTCCCTTTGCCTAGCTTGTCCCTGATTCCTGTCCCTAATTCTCCAGTCCTAACCACTGGGCCAGGACTCCTGTACTCACACCCTGTAAAAAGGGCCCAGTCCAGCGCCGACCAAAGCGCGTTTCAGAGGCAGGCCTGGCAGGCTGGCTCAGGCGCTGGGTGCACGACACACCGAGCCGAGCAGTGCAAACCGTGCCCTAAACAACAGGCACGGCACAGAAATGAGACTCTCACCCTCAGCCACTTTACAGGGTATTCTCTGTGCGTTCAGCTTGCTGACAAGGGATGAGAACAGTGTTTTCAAAAGATGCAAGTCCCTTGGGGAAAAGGTTCTTTGTTCCTCCAGGTTTACACGCTACCTGGCTTGCTCACAGTAATCCTGCCATATACAGAATGGGCAACAAATTTATGAGATCAGGGCTCCACCAGGCAGAGCCAATGCACAGTTAAAGGTCCTTCCCTTGCAGGCAAAAATAATATCCAGCTTGCAGGATCTCAGGTCAAGAACCAGAACATGCACTTCAGGGATACCAACATACATGCATTAATGCCTAAAACTTGGGTGCTTGGCCTGGCACGGTGATTAACAGAGCTGAAGGTAGGGACCTAGACTCACTGGAAGGGAAACTCTGAAACAGTCGCAACAGCATCCCCTCTAAACTGCTCATCAGTAAGAGCCCAATTCTTGCACGACCTCGGTGGGAAGGAACCTGTTGTTAAGGGGACTGGAGAGGGCAGGTCCTTGCTGTGTAGAGGATTTCCCCATCTGTGTGCTGAAGTTAATGGTTCTACCCAGGTGCTCGCTTGCAGCCCCGGCAGGGGCAGAGTCACGCTCTGCTTTTCCTTTGTCTCGTCTCTGAGCCGCTGCTCGGTGCCTGTTAATGCAGGCACTTCCCCATACATGCACAAACACACATGCACACAGAATCAGATTAAAGGTCTGATCCCTTCCAGTAGCATAATATTATATTTTAAAAACCGGATTACAGAAGGGGGCTTAAGCAAGATACAGATCTCCTGAAAGGTCAAGGAGGAGACAAATAACCTTCTGTAGGGCTTCAGGTTGTTATGGCAATATTCAGTTTGCACAGTTTTTGGCAATGGTTTGGGGTCCCACAGTAAAAAAGAGGGATCCAAGCAGCAGAGGTGCATGTTCTGAGGCATGGCTGTTTGGCCTCGTTCGTCTCGCAGAACCAAGTTTTGCTCCTGCAGTAAAATGAAGGGTAGAAAACTGAGTACTTACTGCTAGGGATTCCAGAAGGCATGTGGCTGGTTGGCCACATCCAGGTTTGCTTTCAAACTGGGAAGCAACTCAGTGTTACTGAGTCTCATGAGATCTTCTTGTGACATCTGGCTCAAGATGTTGGAAGTTCTGCTCACAAGACACGTTTTTCAGATATTTCTGCTATTTTGGTGGCTAAAGATTTACAAAAGAATTTGCTGCACTACAAGACTTTTGAGCCTGAACTTCACATCCAATACACATTTGACCTCAAACCAGAACACTAAGCTTCACCCAGCCCCACATCTGGACAGTGAATCTAAACACATCCATTAGAGATGAACTCCTTTTGTCACTTTCAATTACAGTCGGCGTGCTGTTGTTCATTCTCTGTTTGAATGCATCATCCTATTTTTGCAACATCATACTTAGCAGCTGTGGAGAGGAGTTAAATGTTAAAAAAAGGATGAGGATTTCATGTGGCAAACAAAACGTGAGCGCTGATGGCTAATGAAGGAGTGAGATTCTTTCTTCACAAAGATGTCCCTCCTAATAAGAAATAAGGGAAAGGTAGCAGCTACCTAACAGCACTTAGACTCCCCTCAAGGCCAACTCTGCAGCTCTGAACAGCTGCAAGTGGCACAGACCTTGCAATGAACCTGGCCTCATAAGGAAGGCATTTTACAAGGAGCAAAGCTGGCAGTGGTGGCGTGTAAGTGTTTGTTATTGTGCTCCATGTAGCCTGGGATAAGTAACCATTCCATCAAACATGCCATATATCTGTCCTGCCTTTGCCTTGCCCATTTATCCATTGAAAAGACTATCTTAGGCTTTTGCAAGCTGCTTTCCATCCAACAGGATTTCCATTCTGCCATTAGGCTCTGTCTTGCTGCCAAAGGCAACAGTTGGAAAAGTGGCTGGATATTATTATGGGTTGGGTAATTTTCAAATCCTAATGAAGCCAGGGCCCAGAAGCAATAGATCGATTTACCAGGAATGCAGAAAGCTATGATAAAGGTTTTACCTAAGCCACAAGCAGCTGAGCAGCTCACCAGTGCACCACAACTCAGGACATGCATGGTACAAGCAGCAGCCACAAAACTTTAGAGGTCAAGTCCAAATGGCTCCTTTACCTGGATATGGTATGAGATGAAAGCTGCTGTCTAACAGAACGGTCACCTGGCCTTGGAGGCCACTTCTAAGAAAACTGGACACCTGACCTATTACACTGGAAATAGAGAAAGCCCCAAGTGAGCACACACACAGTGGGGGCTATGCACCACAGGTTCCATGCTTGGTCTGGGAAAAAACAAAACAAAGCCTTCCTCATCCTAGACCTCACACCCAAATCCAGTGAACACTGGACCCTGGGAGTACAGTCAGGACAACATGAATACCTGCGCAGCTCAGACACAGATCAGAGCTCACAGTCTAAAATCCCCTGCCACAAGGAGCCCCCTCTGCAAAGCAGTAATGAGACATACAAATAAATAATGGCTGCAAAATTACCACCGGAGGAAAAAAAAACCCCAACACTGCTAATGTTCTCTGCTCATGCTCTGATTGCTGCACTGTCTACGTTTAATGGAATTAACAGGTTGTCTGCCTCCCCCAAAGCTGGTTGTTCTGATGAGACTTTCTGTAACGGCAGCATAATGGTCCGCCAGTGCTCATTTGATATCTCCACTGCTTACAGGAAAAGGCGCTCAACAGGGGAGATGACCACATCAGCGACTGGTGGAAATGTCACCCAGACAGAAGGTGTTTATTTGGTAGAAGACGGCACTGTAATCCAGTGATTAATCTCCACCTGCAGAAGCACCTGCAGAACGACAGCTACACCAGCAGTACTACCATTTCTGGCACACACTGTATGAGCAACATCATTTAGTCTGGCTAATAAGCTACAACGTGTGCTCAAGGAAGAAGCGTACAGTAGAGACTGCCACTGAACTGTCAAATTTGCTAAGTTTGGCTGTCCCTATATATGAACCTATAAATACACTGAATATACGAACCTGAATATATGGACCTATAAATGAATTAGGAGCAAGCCCCTTCAGGGATGCTGTGGTAACCAAACGTGCAGCCATCCTGTGTGACTAGCTTCTAGGAACAATAGTCCTTTTTTGAGCAACATCTGCAACAGAAGCCTGAGACTGGCAGTATTTGAAGATGACAGCTATTGCTCCAAGACCCTTCTGGTCCTAGCTGGTCCCCTGGTCCTCATTCCAACTAGCATTCGGACCCTCGCTTTGCACCCTCACTCCAGTCACCTCTCCTCACTGCCAAATGGCCCCAGCAAACCAGTCCCTGACATCTGCTGAAACTCATCTCCCCAGCCTGGCACCAGAGCCGGCCYTGCCAGCACGCTCAGCACGCAGCCACTTAAAGAGGCGATTAGACGAGGACAGAGCAGACACCTCCGTCTCTTGGCCCCTTCGGCTCTTGGCCGCTCCAGCAAGGCTAAGTAGAGAGCTGCTGCCAAATGCCTGGGCTGCCGTGCCCCCACGGGGCACCTGAACGGAGACCCACCATCCTTGAGATGCTCACGCGGTGGCAGCTTCCGGTGATTGTTAACCCAAGCCGGATTCAGACCGGGAGCAATGCCTTTTAAATGTGTTTCATTTACAGACATTAGCAGTGACTGCATCTTTAACAGGGAGAAGGATGAGGAGACTAATGGATGGAGACAATTAACCAAAATATAAATCAGTGTCAGAGTCTCTGCATCTAGCAGAGGCAGCCAGGCGCCCGCAGGGTCTGGTGATTCTCGCAACACGCTGCTCAAAGTGACTGCAAAGAGCGATTGCAAAGAGGGAGAGGGAGAGGGTAAGGGGGAAAAAGTTGGTCAGAATTTGAACCACTTCCAAGAACGGCTGCCTTCCGTTTGCTGCAGCCCCCTCCAAAACGAGGAGGCAATAGTAAGAGCAACACCTCACTACAGTAGCCATACACACGCCTCACAGCGAGGGCCAGAATAAGCCCCGTGCGTCTCTTACGAGACTGTGCACCCAGCAGCCTGCTGGCAGGCAGGGCCTCGCTCTGCCCATGCTCTGCGCTGAGCAGAGGTGCATGGGCACCGCACCAGACCTGCATCGATATTCCCCAGTGGAACAGCCAGCACAGTACCGCACGACTGATCTGCAAGTTCACACGCACGGTCAGCTCAGAGTGTGGCAGAGCTGCAAGGTCACACATCCCGAGCTTTCACTGCTTGATATCAGGCACACAAAAAGTGCAGGTTTCTGCACAGGGAGGATTTCACCGGTGGTGCAGCACCATGCAGCAGCGCCCAAGCTTGCCTCTCAGACTTCTCTTGTCTGTCCAAAAAGGCTGCTCCAGCGGTTAGGATACTCAGCACAAATTTGAAACTCTAGTCGACAATTCTCTGCTCCAGTTCCCTGCCCAAACTTCCCTGGCCRTGTCACTTAAACACCTTGTACTGCTGTCTTCCATACATGTGGGGATGCTATACCGCACTACAGCACTGTCAGAGCGGGAGACGTTAGACACCAAGAGGCATCCCGGACCTACAGCAATAGGAGTTGCAAATACATTCAAGATGAACAACAGGAAGTGATGATCTTAGTACGCACAAAATTATATAGATCCAAAACCTACACRACAGCTGAAGAAATGGCAAATGAATCTAGCACTGGACCACAGAGTCTTTTGCTGATATTTAATCAACTTAAAGTCAAGCTGTGAAACCCAGTCAAAAACATATGGGTGTCTTTGAAGGGATGCAAAGTAAGAGATTGATGCCAGGTCTGGAAGAGGACAGATACTCAGAAAAGTAGCAGAGGAGGAAATAAGACTGAAAAATATTTCTTTTTAAATATGTTTCACCATCTCTTCATCCCCTTAACGATCACTCAGCAACTGCAGGGGTTATATTAAATTTTACTGATCAATACAGTTGCCATAAAACTGTCCCAACCCTCTACCCCTCCCTACAATAAAGAAAAAAAAATCCAATATGCAAAAGGAGGAATGTCAGGGCTTGCAAGGGCATTGATTAAGCCAGGGAGCAGAGATAAGTGCAGGTGTGTGCCTATGCAGCCTCCGCACAAACCCTCTTGTGTCACTCTGAGCAACACACATGGGATTTCTTCCCTCCCTTATTCTCAGCCTGCCCGGATGTAGGTCCGGTTCAAGCGTGTATTTCAATGGTAGCCCCGGCTCAGGTAACAGATTCACAGACTCTGTTTACTCTGCAGCAACTTCCTCCTGCGTATCACGTGCACCCATTCTAGCCAGGCCAAGTCCCCTGCTTGGCCAGGTCAACGCGGCAGGAACGACAGAGAGTTTGCAACTCCGGGATGACAATATTGCCAGAACCTGCAGCAACAGAAGTCCTTTTTCTTTCTCTATCAACCTCTTCTCCCCCTTTCTCCTCATCCTTCCGAAAGACAAGTTTCTGGTGCAAGGATCAGAGCAGTGTCACAGCCAGGCTGTTGTCAGAATCATTTAGCAACAAGCAGACAGCGCGAGTGTGTTGCTCAGGGCTACCCAAACCAGAGTGCACGCCCAGGGACAGGACAAGCATGTAAATCAGTCAGTGACTGTGTGAAGGGAATAATGAGCTTTTTATGGAAGCCATTAAGAGGAAAACCCAGATTGGTCTATAAATACTGTTGCATCATTATAGCACTGAGAAACAACCTTATGTAACAGCACGACTATGTAATGCCAGGACTGATGTAAAATAACCACTCAGAGGCTCTCACTTTGCTTACTTAGTATTTTTTTTAAAACCAAAACAAAACTAATAACCAATTTCCAAAACAACATAGGTACTCCAGCCCAGACCATAAAAAAAMCCCATCCTTTTCCTCCCTAACATGCACAGATAAATTTGGGGCTGCTTAAAAGGACTAGAAAGACAGACGCAGCCTTGGGACTGGCAGCCTTTGTGCTGCTGCAAGAGAAGTACATGACTACAGCTCCCACATAAATGCCACCAATACCACTTCCTTTCTCTTAACCTGCAGTGTCCAGTCTCTGTGGGCCACTTAATCACAAAGTCATTGATTTTAAGCCCCAGAAGGGACCATTATATCTACCTCATCTGACCTTCTGCACAAAACATGTCAGAAAATCTCACCCTATCATATACGCAGTTAGTAGCGGCAGCTCAGAGTGGAAAAAAAAATGTGCGACTCGAGTCTCTGCCCACCAGGAAGCCAACAGAGACCCTCCAACTCAGAACCCACACCACATTTAATCCAGTGCTCTAGGGGCAAAATATTCTGCATTCCAAGAGCTGATGAATTCTCTCAGCTTCTTCCTTACTACTATGTAGACTTTCCTACCTAGAGAAAAAAAAAAAGCACATTTTGCAAGATGACTCCTCTGATTCCCTGCCACATGCACAGCACCCAATCTCGGTGCAGGGTTAACCATCTTCCAGGCCAGCCGAGCTGAGAGTCCTCTTGGGATGAGAAATTCTGCAAAATAACTTTCTCCGCAGCATGTCTTGGTTTGCCCTGGAATGGCCTTTGAGTGCCAGAGGCCCTTGAGCAGACGGGCAAGGTCAGTGCCTCTGACACTGCCAGGCTATAAAACCAGGGTCACTGAGTCAGCAGGGACGGGGAAGGGATGTGGATCAGGGAAAGCTCACAGCTCAGACCGATCAAGGGCGCTTCTCCTCCTCCCGCGCTCCTGCTTATCACCTTGCACACCGCACAAAACACCCAGCAACGCCTCCTTAATCATACAGCACACAGACAATACCTTTCCTCTCAGGTCGATGGTGGACAGAACGGCCAGAGCGGGATAAGACCTAAAGCTGGGCACAGGAGGATTTGGGTCAAGGATTTGAAGGCGGTGATCAGGCGACTAATAAAGAAGTGGATGGGGCGGGGGTGCAGGGGGAAGCAGCAGGGTTTGTTCCACTGTTAAACAACAGGCAGCACGACCCGCTGGCAGGCTGTGTCACTCTTCCATCAGAGACAGGCAGATAAGCCCCGGGCGAAGAAGCTGGATGCAAGCGAGCACGTGTGCGTGCAGCCCTGAGGAGCAGAGGGGCTGCCTCCATCCTCCAGACCCGTCCGTGCCTTACTGCCTCTCCCTACCTCACGTCCCGCACTGCAGGGCCTCTCCGGTGTGAGCCGGGCAGCCTCAGCTCCTCTGGCCTGCCATTTCATGGATTGCAATGTGGCAAACTGTTGGGAGGCAAGCGATCTTATGATGCACTTTCTGACTCCCTCTCTGTATTTCCTGAGTTCAACTCCAACTTCTCCATTTGCCGCAAAAACCTAGACTTGGCATCTACCTGGCAACTGACGTTTGTAACCATCAGTGTGTTCAACAGCACCTTCACACATTGCATCAAGGGCAAACTGGCCCTGGGTTAGCTGTGAATCCAACTTGGGGCCTTCTGAAGCTAACGGAAGGACTCCCATTTACCTCCACTGTCACAGGATTAAGCCATACCCCATGAGATTTCTGCACTCTAGACAGAAAACAGGCATGATTTCCAGCAGGCAAAGCTCAGGGCACAGTTGCCTCTTATTCCTTAGACCCCTTGGTTATATTCTCATTGCTCAGTCTTTTGGTTTCCTTGTAACACTTCATCATTCTCAGTCACTCCCTGTCCTTCTCAGACGTCAGTCTTGATAGACCTTGACAGACAATGATTTATCACGCTCCACTTCGACTACACCTGCCTCCCAGGTATCTCCACCTTCTGCTGAGGTGTCACCCATCAGACACAAGCAGAAAGGGAAGGAAAGAGGAAAGGGAAGAGGGAAGGAAGGGTAAACAAGTATCACAAACTAAAGGGAGTTGAGAGGTCTGAAAATCCCAACCCCCAACAACCCTTGGCAATTCAGCCCTAATTCTCCCTGCAGACTTACCCTGAAAAAAAAATCATCCTGCAAAGTCCTGAGCAAAACACTCACAAAATTTCATTAATGCTCATGACAGTTCATAAAAATGATCAGTAGAGCTGGCAACTCCAAAATGAGGTGGAAATAAGTTTAAAGATGTTTTTATTGTAATCCTGCTTCACCATTCAGCGCTCCGCAAGCCCATAAATAGAAATAAGATGGAACAGCACCACACTGATGCTGGACTGGAGATGAGAAAGAGAGGAAGCATGGAGATGAAGGACAGGACCAGGCTATCATTAATGGCACTTTATTCTGACAGACAGTTTTGACATGTGCTCATCTGTTAAGGTGCCACAAAAGCATTTAGCCAGGGGAATGCCCATACTAGATATTTCAGCCTCGAATTTCCCCTCCCGCCTTCAGTAATGTAGATAGGGCTCCTGAGTTTGAAGAACTATCAGAAAAGCCTAATGCATCTTGAATCTTGCATTTCCATCACGGTTGTAACCTTGGAGCCAAAAAGCTTACTGTGCAGCAGCATAAAGACACAAGGTGGCTTTGGGGGGGGGGGGGCGGAAGGCATATTAGGAATAAAGAGGGCCTGAATCCACTTCATAATCCCAAACAAAACAGGGAAAACCTTAAACACAGTCCCTATACTACCCCTCCATAACCAGCAGGATACACTTGCCCTCCAGAGGAGACACCTCATGCAGACTTGTTCAAAATACAGGGATTACAAAAGCATGGTGTAAGTACTGTGCAAGACCAGCAGACTCTCTTCTCCTGACTGACATATTTTTCTTAGTGCAGGCGTGCACCCACATACACACATGACTAGTCCCTTAAAAACATCTTTGACTTCTGCCTCCTTCACGCACACACTTATTGGGCAGCAACCCAAAACAGATTCACAGAGTTCAGAAGGACTTTCCTTAATGGTCCATCTTCATCAGCTCGCCTGCCGCCGCCACTACAAGCAGCCATACGTCTTTCCTCTGAACATCCATCAAGTCCATGCTATTGATCAGACCCTGACCACAGCCTGCAGCTCAGCTTGGCCACTAAAAAAAAAAAATTTCACTAAGACAGAATAAGGAAGGCAACCACAGCAAACAGAACAGCGGGAGGTTGCCTGCCTGTCATCAGGACCTTTGAGTCCTAACACAACGCCACTGTCACCACTATTAACAACCAGCAACCAGTATCTATAACCCTCTCCCCAATAGCACCGGGTGCAGCTCATTCTCGAACAAATCAACCAGCTCAGAAGCCTGCCTTAAAGGTTGTTGGCAGGGCAGCAGTGATCTTAAGTTCCTGCAGAAATTCAGTTTTATGGTGGAGGGTCGCACGCTTTCTAGCTATTGCCAGTCAAATGCATTTCACGCATTTCTAGGACTATCTCCACCCTGCTCTTCCCCTACCTCCTCACTATACAGACCTTGTGAGTCAACCTCCTCCATCCTCTGCTTCAGGGATTCCTGCGGCTCACACCAATCCCTCCCTCATCCCAGAGCTGCTTGTTTTCCTTTCCATCACTTCTGAGGGCAGGGTGTTCCCATTTAAGTTTATACACCCTTCTTTCAGCTCCCCAGTTTGTCACTAACACCAACCCAAACACCCCAGCTTATTCCAAATTTCCCCGAGTTCCCAAGGCCTCCTATGCTGGATCCCCAAACTCAACCCTTAGAAAATACTTCTGAAAATTCTGTTCCTTGCCAGAATCCAAGTTACACCCAGCCTCGCCCTCCGAACTAAAGCAGCTGCTGCTGCTGCATGCATGCAAGTGCAGGGAAGGGCCAAAAGATTCCTCTGCCTGCAGCACCAGGCAGCCTGGAGGTCCTGATTTTTTCCTGACAGTTTTTTTGGCGGATCTGATTTGCACCAAAATCAATGGGCTTGTCCTGCTGACGTGTAGAGCATTCCCTGAAGTTTTGGACTTGTCTGGATGCTACGTTCCAAAGTTATTGAGTAACAGACAAACAGAAATGTTTTGCTCAGCCAATAAAAAGAATGTGTCACTGACATGCAGCTGGTGTGCCTGATGGATATAAGGTCTCTTTAAATACCCCAAATTCTACTCGTTTTCTCAATTCATTAAGCAGCCTGGTTTGAACTGATGAAATATTAAAATAATACTCAGATAAGTAATTTTAAATGGGTGATAAGGCACAAGTTTAGACAATGAACAGTGAGAACTGATGGTCTGCAGGAATCACTCACATGTCCAATGTATTAAGGACAAGACAGACTTAAATTTGAATCCTTCTAATTTCACAGGAGGGTGGGAAGACGGAGGTCAGAAGACCTCCTATTCCAGAGACATGTCCTTGAAGTTTTGATCCAKCATCCAATCTAAAAGCAGAAGAGTATGATTTGCTTTTCCATCTCTGTATGGAACTGAAATATAACAAGAATGCTCTCCAAAAGTTTTAACCAAGCCTATGTATATCTTGAGAATACACCAAGGTCTCAAGACGCCTTYACATGCTCAGTTTATTCAGAATTCTTTCAGTTGCCCATCAAAAGGTTCATTATACACCCCCACCCATGCTATACTACACATTACTGTAAAGAGGTGACAACATACTGGGGATAAATATGAAGAGCATTACTCTTGCATAAATATGCCCTCTTGCCTTGTAGGCATCTAAAAGATTTTCTCACCTACCTTATTATATTCTTCAAGCTTTAAAATGAAGGCTAAGATCAGTTTATCAGAGAACTATTCAACTTTATCATTCCTCTGAATTGCTGCTAGCACATAAATGGTCTTCTTTCCCCAACCCATCCCAATAGCTAAATGAATCACTCTGGGAATGAATAAGAGAGCAAAAAGTACTGTTAAAATCCGATCTAATAATACTCTTTAATATTCTTTACCAAATGAATGGATACTAATTCTCTCCATTCTTCCCTAAAAGTATGTTCATCCCAKAATCTGCACAAACACCTGGTCTATGGGAAAGACAGAAGCCAAAACTTCTCAGGTAAGCCTGCCCTACATGACCCCTTGAAAATCCCAGACGTAATTCACCCACTCACACGGGCCTCGAGGAGCGTCGTGCTAACAGCCTCCGTGGAATCCAGGGAACACTACCGCAAGCAACTTCTGCAACCAACCAGTGACTGATCAGCAGCTTCCAGCAAGACAGCCTCCAAGACTGATTTTGCTTCCTGCCAGTACAGGTCTTCTTAGGTTTTTACACCCACAAACAAAAGGAAACCATATATTCTGCAGTACAGAAACAGAAGTCTGTCCTGTTGCCATCTGAAGTCCTCCCAAAGCAGCTGATGAAACATCAGGCTCATAATAAACATTCAGCAGCTCCTCCCATTTCATCTCAAAATCTACATTCTCAAATCTTCACATGGATGTTTTGTGGATGAGCAAACACAAGCAAAGCACAGGTTTCTCACATTTTTCTACACAACTGGAAGCTTAACTCTGTGGCTGAACCTTCCCAAAYGCTCTTCTTTCTGACACAGAATGTTCTTGTTAATGTCTATCAACTATATCAATTTGGAGTAGATTTATACTATTTCCCTTTCTCCAGTTAAACAAAAGAACAGATCTATTTACTTGCTGAGCAACTATTGTCTAAAATCAAACAGGTATGTCGCTGTTTGATGAACAAACTGTGTTCACCCATCTGGAAAGTCTTTTCCTTCCAACACACTGTCTCCACATAGACATGCCTTGACTGCCAACAACAGTGGCATTAGCCAGGAGGTTCCTTGTTTTTATTGGCTTTGCCTTCAGGAAGCACGTCCTGGTTCAGAGTTTTAATTTTAACAGTTACAAAGGTGAGGACTCTTTGTACATTTTGCCAAAATGAGGATTAAATCATTTCCGTAGGCAGTTTAAGTCCCAAAGCCACAGCAGAATTAATCTAGAAGAGCCAAATTCAGTCTTGTGTTACATAAATGCCCTTCCCATACCAACCAGAAGGCACAGTTAATACACTCAGTATTAATACACTTCACCAGGAATTTTATTAGCTCTCTGTAGCGCACAGTCAAGAGTCAGCTTCACAGCTGTCCTCCGCAGCCCCCACGAGCTATGGAAACAGCTCCGCAGGCCTACGTACAGCTAGTATCTCACCAGTCTTCTCTGCACTGACTTAAAACACATGGGCAAAATCTGCCTCATTCTGCTTAGTTCAGCTTATAACCAGCCTTTTCTAGTGGGACTCCTGCATCAGCCCTGCTGTCTGCTGGGAGTCGAGGCAGAAGTCAGTACTGGCATTGAAGGGCGGAGGCAGGTTCCCATCCCTACACCTCAGCTGTCCTATCTGAAGGCACTCTTGTCCCTCTGCAACCATCTGATTTTTCTACTGAAACGTAAAGGTGCATATCTGACAAACATCAGCTCATTTAACAACAGATGCTAAAGATTACAAGGCCTTAAGGGGTTACATCCAGCTTTCAGCTGCTAAAAGCTTCTTGCAGCCTCCCAGTTCCTACTTCAGGTCTCCTAGATTAAAAGGCAGTAGCTTACTAGCAAAAATAAATAAATAAACAGCCTAAAGGCTGTCCTATATCAATCCTTAAAGGGCACTGCAGCAATATGCTCTGGCATCTGATAACATTACCTGCATCACACAGCAATACTTTCTGCTGAGTCAGGATCAGCCTTGACATGTTCAAAACCATCTGCTTTTCATTTCTCCTCTCCTGCTTTCTTCTCCTCTCCCTTTGTATCTTCCAAAGGAACAGGCTAAATCAGTGAATTTCCCCTTGTTTTTCTTCTCCTGCCCCATTTAACATGTATTTTTCATCTGTTTCTTCCACTTGGCCTGATCTGTTTAATGTCCTCTTCCTTCTCGACTAATCTGTTTCATTCTTTCTTAAGTACAGTTTTCTAAAAAGGATGCAGCTGTATCACATAGACCAAGCATGTACATTTAACAACCCAGTTTAAGTGCTGCTGTTTAAACTCAATCTTGGCTCTAACGGTTTATGCCAGGGTTAAATAGATGTGGAAAGGGCCATTAAGTATGTTATAGTCAGACTTAAACGTACACATGCTCATGGATACACAAGCTCGTAGCCAAATGTCTGTCTGTCTAAAATACATTCTAACATGGTTCAAGCCCATCCAGAAAGGCTGGTTAAACACCACTGTAATCTTTGTTTAAACCATGGTTGTTAAATGCCATTTATTTGCTCTGGGCAAATGGTGTCTTTGTTTCCCTTCCACCACTTTATGAAGCCTTCATGTGACATATACATGGAAAAAATTATCCCCTGGGCCCAGTAAGCTTGGACTGTCCCCTCAAGTGGTTTTTCATTCATACTTCAGTGAAGAGATGATCTTGCATTCTCCCATCTCTTTGCTTTGTCACCCTCTTATGTCTTTGTTAGCACAGGACTTTGAAGACAGAAATGCTGCCTTGGATATTCTTTTAGAGTTTGCTCACTATGGACTCAAAAGCTAAAGCACATGGCTGAACATCAAGGGGCCTAACTCCATTCTCAGCTGCCCTCCTTGTCTTTTTGTACAGCTTTAGCCATTTACGCAGCATCTTCTTTCCCACCAGCCAGGCCATCTTTAATGAGGATCACCTTAACAACAGCTCTTGTCTTCCTTGCAAAGAGGCGAGGCCTAACTGCACTGAAAGTGTCTTGAGAATCTCAGATTGGCACAATGTTCATTCCACCCTGAGCTGCATCACCGCACAGTATTAACACGCACAGCCCCTTATCTACTTCTCACTCACCTCCCCCCCCAGCTCCCTCAAGACATCGAACGGCAAAAAATAGGATGAAAACCATTTTCCCACCTGAAGCTCCTCTTTATTCCATAACCTATTTTCATAATGTGCTTCAGCCTCAGAAAGGTACTCCTGCCTACGGTGCTGAGCATCTGTGACCACACCGAAATCAATAGGAGCAGAGAACAGTCGTCTTCTGGTGGAGAACAGGCTTTAACCATGTGTTTACTACTTCAAAACTTGATGGGCTTTTCTTGAAATAAAAGGGGAAGTGCATCATTTACTGAACAACTTCAACAAATTCCAGCAAATTGTTCAAGGTAACAGCATGTCCATACAAAGGAATTCTACCTTATAAAAGCAATTTTAAAGGAAGTGTATCTGCAAACTTCACAGAAACTCAAACCCAGTCACTGTGTTGACTTCAAAAGCCTAAAAGGGAAGGGAGCAAAGCACCTGGAGATATGAAGAGAGATCTTAATCTCCCCTTTCAGGACAATTCCTCAACCTTGACTTTTGGTTCTTTGCGTGCAGAACAACTTGTACCCAATTAAATGTCTTTTAATCCGGGGCAATGCAGGCAGCAATTCTAAGGTGGCTAGACTCCACAGAATCCAGGTATCCTCTGACAACTTGGAAAGGAAGATCAAAGACAACCTTATGACAAAGAGGCAGATAAATTCAGATGGCAGTTCCCAGACCTGCTTGATTTAAAGCAGTGCAGTGACTATGTGTTTTCATGTAGGTATGGTGCATCGTAACAATTTTCTGGCATGGTTTCGGGATGACCTGTAAAACTCCCATGGGCTGAATTACGCAGCTGACTGAGAACAAAGATCAGTTAAACCTTTATCCCATCCCACAATGTATTTTAGATATGCCAGATATTTTACAGAATTGTGATGGCAATTTAGGTCACTTAAATACATACAACCTTTTTCTGTACTGACACATAAAACACACAAATGACTTTCTCTGCGACACAGAATGGCATGGGCTGTTTTCCTATGAGCTAGCAGGATGGGCACACTTTTGATAGTTGAACTAGCCATTTAATCCAAAGTGGTAAAATTTGTGTTCCCAGGAGGGAACTGCCAATATTTCTGCCAAGAGAGAGCTAAACTGAAGGGGACAAACAGTTAACATGAGGAAGCCAGCGATACATATTTGCTGACATAAAAATCAGATCGTTATGTTATTTCATGCATTTAAAAGTTCAGAAATAATTTTCTAAAGATGGGAGTTCTAATTTCCAAAGGTGTTTACACCCTTAGTTGCCATTGTGTTAAACTGCAGAATTGTTGCTCACATGGCTATTAATTAAGGCTTGCGGCAGCACTTCCATTACAAACCTCTGCCTTCTAGGAGTTTATAATCGGACCATAAAACTTCGCTCTAGGCTGAACTTTATCATGAAAAGGTCTGCCTAGAAGGAATCCATATTTTTTGGATTTTGGAGTCCCAAAAGCTTACAGCAAAAAACAGGGATTTTATTCTAAAGGATGCTGTAAAAAGAACTTCAGCTGTTTTTTTTGTTTTTGTTTTTGTTTTTATAGGAGCACTGGGGGAAATGTGCCTTCTAGATTGCCTCCTAAATGCTTACTGCTTGGAGTGGGGCAAAATCTGTGCTTAGTTAAATACCGGTGAATGCCACTGCCCTCACTAGTTYACTGATGGAGTATGAATCCAGTGCAGATTTCCCACCCTTCACTCCCCACTGCCTCCACTGAGCCTCATGGCAGGTGCCAAGACTTGATTCAGACTCCAGCAGTCAACTAAATATAGATGGAGGTGTCTCTCCAGGTGCATGGTTTTGTGTACAACCTGCACACACCAATGTTGCCAACAGAACAATCCAAACTGTCCTCACCTTGGGCATGGGGAGGTGGAAGGAGCTAAAATGACAAGATTTTATTTGTCCTTCAGTCCTTTGCTGCCCACTCTCACTCTTGTGCCACAGTTTTTGTTGGGTGCGTACAGAACAGAGGTAGCACTTGTCAGAGCTGCACTTGAAGGGCATATGATGGAGCTGGAACTCATTCCTAATATTCTCTTTTCCTGTCACCAATGCTAACATTTGAAAAACATTCTGAGGCTTGCAGATAAAACAGAGGAATGCCCACATCAGCTGCAATACTGAGATGTATGCCTTTATAAAGCTCTTAAACAATGTTCACTTGAGTAAATACTACATCCGCTGCACCGAGTCCAAAACATGTAAGTCTTGTCACAAAACTCATCAGATATAAAATTATTTGCACACCCTTGGCCAGACAATCTGATCTCTGTAGAGTATGAATCATCTTTCTTAAATGTTTGAGAAGTGCCTAGCATGAAGCAGTACTTTCACAGCAATTGTTATAGTAATAATAATAATTTCCTAGTGTTTTCAATCAGTAACTGAACAGGAAGATTGCACAAAGCATCAAAACTACTTTTAGCACACTAGAAAAGTTATTAGTGAACTATTATTTGCAAGCAGATCCTATGGATCAGATTCTGATTTCTACAATATCCGCATATACATGAAGCACATATAGAACTAGATTCTGGCCTACCCACTCTAGGCCTATTCTACCTCCTTCTGTTCTGTGTTCCCCAAGAAGTTTCTGGGCAAATCTGTTATTTATTGGCTGCACATATTAATTTCTCTTGTTTTAGAAAACAGGCAGCACCTGCCAAGCTCATAGATTTTACTCAGAGATGGCAACTGAGTATAAAAAGCAAATTTTAAAATTCCAGTTGTCTTTTCCTAGTACAGAAGCAAATAACTGCAACTATATTTTTAAAGGATTGGAAAAGTTATGACTACTAGCAACACTAATGGAGAAAATGCACTATTAAGCACCGTGCTCAAGTTATCAACTGACCACTTCCGAGGTCACAAAGGAATATTCCTGTTCATAACTGCATATCTTCATTTTGTGAATTTCCACCTTCTTCAGGTATCTGTTACTGCAGGAAAGCAGACTTTAAAACCAATATACCAGATTGGTTTGTCAGTCTTCCTAGTCTCACAGTTCAGGCTCCTATATCATTTTTTTTATGTCTTGTAAAGTACTTGTCATTTCTTGAATTATATTTTTTTCCCAAGCTAACTTGTAAATACTCTGGCTCTGCACTTGCAGCTGTAGAAGTTCACCCCATTCACACTTCACATTGCAAAATGCAGGGTCCTATTAACTGCGGTACTTCAGTACTGCAGTAGGACGACTACATGCATAAGTTCTTGCACAACCAGGGTGTCTCAGCGGTATCATTTTGTTATGTAAGCCTTGGTCATGTAGTGGCTCTTGCTATTGCAGATACAGGCCCACCTTTTAAGGTAGCACTGCTTCGGCTTTGCTAAGCACAACACTGCAGTTTCTGAGCAACTCAGAAGCATAAGGCAGTCTGGCCTTGTCTTATAAACCAATAATCACTCTTGCAAATGAGATGTAGGCTCCCATGACAGTTAGGAAATATATCTGGGCCACCTCAACTTCGCATTCTTGCAAAAAAGGACCAGAGTAAACATATATCAGAAACAATAATGGGATTTCTTTACAAGTCTAATTGATTCTCTCTTCCACCATAAAAGAGACTTCTTCCCCCCAAAGACAACTTTCTTCAAATAAAAGAACCAAAGAAAGAATATGTGGGAAGAGGAGAAAAAGAAAGAAAGAAGGAAGAAAAAATCACAGCACTGACAATCAGAAACGCTCATTTACATCTAACAGCATCCATATGCCAGTAACATGTATCATAAACTCTTAGCCTACCATACAAAGAGGATGCCACAAAATGGTACCTGCAAGAGGTCTCTCGGAAGGAGATGTTTAAATCCCAGTGGGTGTGTATCCTGTTAACAAACAAACAGAGAGGTCAATGGCACACGCTGAACGCTGCATCTCTTGCCACTTAAAGAGCAGCTCCATCACGACAACCCACCCACGCCCCTCTCAGACTCCCTCGAGCCCTCAGCTACAACTACCGCGTCCTTCCTGAGCTGTGGGGTGCTGCAACAAGCCCCGCTGCACGCTCACAGCAGCCCTGAGCGTCCACAGCAGGCCACACAGGGCTGCCAGCTAGAGCCCTGCGAGCGAGCTCTACGCTGGTGAGAGAACTGCTTTTTGCTGCATGCAGCCTCCCTAACAGGTGTGGGGCGCATTGATATTTTATGCATAAAACCTAAATATGCCTGTACTGCACTCCCTCCTCCACGCCTGCCCCAGCTGTAAATAAATTATTAGCAATTTCCCACCTCGGAAATTAATTTCACATATTCTGTCACTCTGCCTGCTGACAAGCAGGAACAGCAGATTCTAGATGAACAACATCCTAAATTAAGATTAAGCGCAGCCAAGGGGGTTGGTTTT
Organism: Apteryx rowi; assembly: GCF_003343035.1. NCBI lineage: Eukaryota > Metazoa > Chordata > Aves > Apterygiformes > Apterygidae > Apteryx > Apteryx rowi. Next base: position 2,868,525 of record NW_020450307.1, on the reverse strand, counting down.
GTTTATTTTTCTTCCTTTGCTACTCTCTTCAAGAAGACAGCACCTACACCAACCCAGAGGACTAAGGCAGGCGCTTGACCTTCTGTGGTCTGGTGGCTCCACATGATGCCAGGGAGCACTAATTTTCCCTGCCACCCAGAGAAGGTCTGCAACCATCACTGTTCCTCCATGTCAAGGTGACTGACAAGAACCCCAGCCGTCRGAGACCAAACCGGCAAGCAAGCCTGTCTGCATGCACAGATCCACCCCCACATCCCTCAGCATCTGCCTGTGAACATGCCGGTTCCTAACTGTGTGTGTCACCGCCTGCAGATGGAGGTTCACAAAAGTATTAAACAGAGGTGCCTGCAAATATCACAGCCAGCAGAGCCCAAATGCACTTTTGCACATTTTGTGCATCCCTACAGCACCCCTGCCTCTGCCCTCAGCTGGGAAAAGCAACAGTTTGAAGCTGAAGAACATCCGATTGCAGAAAAGGCCTAATCCAAAAATTGCTAAGTCAATAGGAGCCTTTCTCCTGATTTGAATGTGCTTTGAATTGGGCCAGAAAACACGTAAGCCTGAGCAGTGGGTCGAGGGGACTTAACCGAGGTTTGAGTGTCTGYGTAAGTGCTTTCCTGAACGGGTGCCCCTGCTTCAGCCTAGTTCAGAAATCAGCTGAAAACAACACTTAACATGTAAATAATTTCACATCCAGAACATGCTGCTGCTGCAAGCTTTGCTAATGTGACAGTATATCTTTTGTGCACTTTCTGCAAGACTGGCTCAGAAAAGGAGTCCAATTGCTCCCTGAGTAGTTCTTTTGGAGGATTGTTAGATTTTATTAAATATTAAGCTCTACCAATAAAGCAAGGCTCAGAACTGTATTTATTAGTTCCTCTTATCTCAAACCTAGTTTTTCCTCCTCTTCTTCTTCCTCATATGCAACAGTTTAGGAAACCTGTCCCAGCTTTCCATCTTCCCAGCTTTTTATTTGCAAACAGACAAAAGCATAGGTACTTCCCAGCTACTGAGCTTACAGCAACAACAGTTGTTCTCAATGTCAAAATTCAAGCAACATTTGAAAACCTTTTAGACAGCACAAGCCAAGTTGAGGCACTGAGTAAAATCTCCACGAACTGAGGTTTTGCTCAAACTCAGGAATACATTCTGACATTCCAGGTAAGCTGATCTGAATCTGAAGTTCAAGGCAAATTCAAGCCAGCCAAAGCCCATAGGGCCCTAACAGGACCAGAAAGGTCTGGCCTGCTCACAGAAGACTGGGATTGGTGAGGTGGGCTTAATTTTTGCACTGCTCCCTAGAATACAAGATTTCTCTCGCACACAGGAGTTTCCCATCCTCACTGGAAATCGTCATTGCTCCCAGCTCTCTGACTCAGACCCGGGACTGCACAGCCTGTCCTGTAACAGGAGGGTCCAGATCCTCACCAAATGCCAGGGAAGCAGGTAGGCAGGTACCTCTCAGCCCTGGCGCTGCCAAAGGAGGCAGAAGGCAGGGGAGAAGTGAAATGACCTGCTCAAGGCAGCAAAGCGAACCGACATCAGAGCAGGAGACTGCCTGGGCTCCTGGCTCTCCACTTTGGGTTCAGCGCCTAAGTTAAACTCTCAGCCTCCCATAAAGCGTAACAGAGGCTGCCGCTGTTGACAGCGGTACACAACAGATAGCAATCCTGAGCGTCAGGCAAAGGCAGGTCTCGTAATGAGGCTTAGCACAGCTGAACTTCAAAGCGTAAGAATGCAGCATCGGATAGTTATAAGTAATGGGGAGGGAAGACCTCGTACTAAAGGAATAGCTCAGATCCATGCCAAGGCAGACAGCTATTTGCCAGGATGGATAATTAAACACCCATATTTAGACAAATGAATAGGTGAGAATGAAATTAAATCCTAATTATCTTTTTTGGGGGGGGTGGGAGGGAGAGGGAGCAGAACCAAGCACTCATTCCACGTTTCTATGCTGTTATCACCAATTAGATTTCTGAGGCTAACGTACATTTCACTCTAACAGGTTATTCATTCAATTGAAATCAAATTACTAATAATTTGCAAGCTATCAGCTACACAAGCCTGTCCTTGGGTTGTATAGAGAGTGGTGAGCAGGAGCCAGGTTCTTACAGATTAATAACAGAAAAGGAAGGGGAAAAACAAAAAATGCAGCCACGCAAGCGAAGGCACTAACTACTGCTACCGCCTCTCCCACCTCCTCACCCACCCAAGATCTCAGACACAGTGTGATCAGTTAGAAAGCGTTTAATACAAATGACCAGATGGGTCCCACAGCAACAGGGGGAGGCTGGTTCCCTGCACTGCTTTCTAGCCAGGAGAGGCAGGCTGAGGGGGATGGAAGCAGGGGGAAAGAACAAACTGCTGGAGCAGGCGCCTCAGCGAGGAGGGACTGGAATGTCAGGGCTTGGTTTGCACAAAGAATGAAATTACTTATATATGCATGTGAATCAAAAAAGATTTAACAGGAAGGGCTGAGGCTATTTGAGGCATATCTGGAGCTTGCACTGGAATGAGAATCCAGCCCAGAAAAGAAAGCGACAGAGTTGGCAAAATAATGGAGAGCAGCTGGGATACTTTTTAATTTTTAAGTTGTTTTTTTCCTTCCCCTTCATTTCYTTTTACCCTAGCGGCCCCTGCAAGCTTTCAACACCGGAGGGGCAACCATGGATGAGGCCAACAAAGTGAGTCAGGCATCCCCTAACGTCCTATCACTCCAGGGGCAGCAACAACCTCATTCTGCAGCTGAGCTTTTGCATTGTGGCCAACTCACTTTCTGCTGCTCCCTTTGGCTCACTCCAGACGTCCCAGGTGCATGCTGCAGCAACCAATACACATGGCATGTAAGTGCGGAGAATACTGGACAGCATCCAGCCACAGGAACAGGTCGTGACTGCCAGAAGCAGAGACCGTCAAAGCCATCTCTTACCCACAACTGTCCCTTTCTTCTCCCATTCGCTTTTAAGACCAACACTTCATTTGGAGGGGTTTATCTGTATCTTCCAATTTTTTAGCATAGGCAAGGCCACAGAGAAGGGAAAATATTGACAAGGTTTCGCCACCTCCTCTGGTTTAGAAGACTGCATAGACGGGACAGTATTGGGGAAAGGTGGAACTAAGGACTTCTGTTGCCCTGGCACAGCCCAACCCCACCATGGTCAGCGGGAGTTCAATGTGTCCTGGATCAGGCCCTTCGTCTCATCCTCCAGCATGGAAATGGCACATGGTGAGGCCCATGCAAAGCAAATGGCACTGCTGCAGGTGACCCGTTTGGGAGGATATATTTGCAGGCAACATCACGCAGGCTGCTTCGTTGGAAGGTCAGAGCTCGCTCCTCCCTCCTTCTCTGCTCTTCCCATACACCACCATCTCAGCTCCCACAGTCTCCCTAGATTCATGTCACACTATTTTCAGGCTAACGTAAGAAGCTTGTGCAGGCAATGAAGAGAGGTCAGTTCCTCCAGGAAAGCTCATACATGATGGCAGAAAGAATGGCCTAGTGATTACAGCAAGGCTGAGACTTGGACTTGGGGCATCTTGGTTACTCTTCACCCTGGAATCAATGTCATAAATGTCAGATGCAAGGAGCTACACAGAAGCATCCAGGAGCACTTCCAGGTCAGGATTTCATTTTCACACCTCACCTTTCCCTCAGTCTATACCTCTTTCTTGGGCAAAAGGGATTTCTTACGGTGTATCATATTTTATCCTGCAGCATCCCTGAAAAGTAACTAACCATTTTCTCTCCATCTCTCCCTCTCTGTCTGTCTCTCTCCCCCTCTCAAATATACGTCCTCATTAGATCAACGACATGCTTCCTGGCAGTCTGGACCCAGTCCAGCCTTCACTTCCCAGATAGACTTTTAATATATTTATTGAATAGAGTGATTGTCATTAAGTGGCGCATGGTTCAGAGAAAGAAGAGGAAGGAGGGAGGAAAGAGAAAGGAGGAGAAGAGAAGATAAAGGATTGGGGAGGAGGAAGGGGCTGGCTTTCACCTTCCCATTAATAAAAAATAACCAGTGGAAACTGCAAGAAGAATGTCCTGAAGCAGCAAAATCTCTCTCCAGCCATAAGGGAGGCCCTACTTCCCCCCTTCTCTTGAATCACAGCAATTAGACGAAGGGCTATTGAATCTAATCTAAGAGCCTGATTCACGGCTGGAGCCCAGAGTGTTTCCTGCTCTGCCATGTGTCTAGTCTCTTTAGTTGTACACTGTCTGGAAGAGCCTCATCAGCTTAGCCCAATCCCCAGGCAAGCTCTGGCTCTGTCAGCAGGTAAAAAGCAATGTTGTGGGTTTATCATGCCATGAGGCTGAGCTCCACCAACAGGGAGGATGCCATCCTACACAGCTCTCATTCCAGGGCAGCACGGGGGTGGAGTGTTCGGGAGCTTTTCAGGAGGAGGCCAAGCAAGGGAAGGAACGCAGAGCCAGTGCTGTGTACACGACACATCATCCGAGAAGGCGCTGGGACCTTACGACTCTGAATAACAAGCAGGTGCATGTGACAGATATAATGGGGGCGCAGTGGGGACTTGGGTTTGATCTTCAATCAATTAGAGAGTCAAAGAGCAGCAGCCTTATGGGATGTTAGAAATAGCTTTCCACTTAGAGAGGCAGGCAATGGAAAGGCTGACAGCCGCTAGCCATTAAGCCTTAGTGGAGGTCCGTAATTTCTATTAGAAAATGGACACTGAGTAAGAAAGCTGTGAAGCCAGTCTGTGGGGTGAGGGATGCTGGGGGGCGCAGGAGAGCAACCTGCCCCTGTCTGGACTCTCTATTCGTGCTCTGGTTGCACATGGCTGTATGAACAGGGGCAAGACGACAGCGCTCTACCATTCCTTGAATAAGCACCTTCATTTCCAGTGCTCCCCTCCAGTTCGGAAAAAACACTAATCCCATGCCAGGTGCTAGGTCCTCGGTCACATTGCTGCCCCAGGCAGAGGAGATTCCTGAGGGTGGGAGGACATAAAAAAAAAAAAGGAGGAAAGACTTAAGAGCAATATGAGGTTGTCCAGAAATCTGCTCATCAGTGCACAGACACTGTTATAGGACGACTTTTCTTATCATCATATTTATCCCCAAAATGACTTTGATTCCAGAGCAATAYTTGGCAAAGAATCCAGCCCCTTGTGTGCTATCATTGTACAATCTGCTCCTACTTTTGCTCCTAATCCTCTTTTTTTAATAAAAGAATTTCAAATGCATTTTCACTACACAGGTCCATTTGCACCTATCCTGCCCATTACTCAGTCCAGTGAACATGTTTACATGATATTCCATAAGGGTTCCTTCAGAGCCTTTATGGTTGCTCAAGTCAGAAACTTTCACCATTTTTAACAGGTGCTTAAGTATTATTGCCTCTTATTATTAGCCATGTCATCCCAATTTGCTGGGGAGTTAGCCAAAGCTATGTTTCAGTGAGCAGTTCCCAACCTATCACGTCAAATCTCAGATGCTATCATTATGTTTCTCCTCTTCTCTTTCCCTTTGCTCCCAAACTAATGAAAAAGGCCAGTCTTTAAAATAGGAATTAAATTCATGCACCCACAAGACAATGCTGGGCTAAAATCCAACACAGTATGAGGATCTTACTGTTAAAGATGAACCTTATTCTCTGGCTACACTAAGTTTCCTCTGTTTGGAGATTCTTGGGATAACATAATGGAACTCCTTAAAGGCAGTTTCAACCCCAATGTGAAAAAGCTCGCAGGCTTTTGCGAGGTAATGAGTCTCTCAATATCATTGGTTGGAATTTTCCAATGAGTCCAACAAAGTTACACTCCCCAAACTATTGCAGTGCAATGGAATCTGCAGCCTCAAACTCCTTCTGCATTACTTTACTTTGTGTCTAGGATAAACCAGAGAGGGGTAATCAGAAAGCAAACTGGTATACATTTTAGCTGAGCTTGCTGGGGAGAGGCAGCTTAGTCAATAGTCTGCCAGAAATGAAAAGGGCTTCATGAAGCCAAACTTCCTAATTTTACAGAATCACAGAACGATTGAGGCTGGAAGGGACCTCTGGAAATCATCTAGTCTAACAGCCCTGCTCAAGCAGGGTCACCTAGAGCCAGTTTCCCAGGACTCTGCCCACATGGCTTTTGAATATCTCTAAGGATGGAGACTCCACAACTTCTCTGGACAACCTGTTCCAGTGCTCAGTCACCCTCACAGTAAAAAAGTTTTTCCTTATGTTCAGGCAGAACTTCCTGTGCTTCAGTTTGTGCCTGTTGTCTCTAGTCCTATCACTGGACACCACTGAAAAGAGTCTGGTCCTGTCCTCTTTACACCCTCACTTCAGATATTTAAACACATTGATAAGATCCCCCACAAGCCTTCTCTTCTCCAAGCTATGCAGTTCCAGCCCTCAGCCTTTCCTTATATGAGAGATGCTCCAGTCCCTTAATCATCTCAGTAGCCTTTTGCTAGACTTGCTCCAGTAGCTCCTTATCTCTGTTATACTGGGGAGCCCAGAACTAGACACAGTACTCCAGGTATGGCCTCACCAGGGCTGAATAGAGGGGCAGGATCACCTCCCTCGACCTGCTGGCAATGCTCTTCCTAATACAGCCCTGGATACCACTAGCCTTCTTCGTCACAAGGGCACATGGTTGGTTGATGGTCAACCTCCTGTCCACCAGGACTCCCAGGTCCTTCTCCACAGAGCTGCTTTCCAGCAGGTCAGCCCCCAACCTGTACTGGTGCATGGCTTTTTTTCTCCCCAGGTGCAGGACTCTGCACTTCCCTTCAGTGAACTTCAGGAGGTTCCTCTCTGCCCACCTCTCCAGCCTGCGGAGGTCCCTCTGAATGGCAGCACAGCCCTCTCATCTACCAGCTTCTCCTCCCAGTTTTGTATCACAGAAACACAGAATCGCTGAGGTTGGAAGGGACCTCAAGTATCATCAGCAAACTAGCTGAGGGTGCACTCTCTCCCTTCATCCAAGTCACTGATGAATAAGTTGAACAGGACTGGGCCCAGTTTTGACTCCTGGGGTACACTGCTAGCTACAGGCCTCCAACTAGACTATGTGTCCCTGATCACAATTTAATCAATCAGTCATTTTAAGCCTGTTTACATAGTTTTGGTACCAGTTCAACTATGCCAGTATCATTTTCACTAAAATAATTATACAGGTGAAAGCCCTACAAGTGACCTAGTTACATCAGTACAGAAATGCCCTATAGTGACATTATCATACAAAAATGCCCTATACTGATACTATTCTTTTCCCTATATAGGAAAGATTATCTTTATAGCCAGACAAGCATCCTCACCAGGAACCAGTAAAACTTTAATCTAACCATAGCAATTAAGGCAATGCAACTGTTGCACGTAGACAAGGTTGTAAAAGAGTAAGCTTTTCAGGAACCAGAGATCTGATCAAAAGAAAAAGGGTTTTTCTCTGCAGCACTGTCCCAGTAATCTTCAGAGCTTCTCCCCTGAGCACTTACAGGCTGGGTATCCAGCAACAGTATCAAGCTCAGCAGATGCCACTGGCTATATGAGACAAGATTTTAAGCCCCTGTCTTCCAGACGGGGCATAACACAAAGGCTATTTAGCACACTCTGCAAAGCAGGCTAAAGAGGACTCAAGGGGTCTCACTACAAGATGAGAAACACTCACCTTTAAGCCTGAGTAACCCGGATCTCAAAGCAGATGAGCCAAGCTCATTCTAGTGCAAGGCTTGGTTTCCTTGACTTAATTACACATGTGCAAGACAGCAAAGTAAGCACAGTTTTAGAAGGACTTGGCTGTGAAATAAGATGGCATTCAATGAAATGAACTAACTTCAGAGGTAGTAGCAGGCTCTCTGTTCCTCTCCGGAACTGTGAGAGCATCATGAGGCAGGTTTTCTCTGCCTCAGATCTCTTCTGAAGGCCATCACCATGGGCAGTTGCCTAAGATCGCAGATGAAATCAGTGGCAAAAGCTAGTTTGAGAGACTAGCCAAGAAACTAAGCTTCCAGCTCCTGTCCTAATCCCTAGAGCCTTTTCTTTAGTAACACCCAGACCTCAAAGCAGCAGTAAGCATGCCCTTGTGCCAATGATAGAAGGAAACAGTTCATATAAAGAAAATTGGGAACAGGAAAAAAAGAAAAGGCAAACATTTTCAAAAAAACTAGTGCGCCTGTTTGCAATGGCAAGTGCCCGCAGGTGTGCACAATGGCCATCCAGGGGTACAGGAGAACAACACGGGTTTGCTCAGACCCTGACCTTGTTTTCCTACTATCACAGTTTAACCTATTTCTTCCTCTCAGTGGGAGGCAATAAAACCTCAGCCCAATCCATCATCACTCAGGGAGGATACAACAGGTGAATTAAAACCAGAAAGCAGATGGGGCACTGCCTCTGCCGGGCCCCAGCTGTCATGTCTGCGAGCCGTCTAGCCTTTATGATGCTGCTGCTGCCGTCTCCGGAGCCAGCCTCATCGCACCGTCCGCCCCAGTCCCCCGGCCACTAATGACAGCGAGAGCAGAGCCAGAGCCTGTTCCCTCCGGCAGGGCTGCACCAGAGTGGCATCAGGTTGCTCATTGCTCTTGAACAGGGAGTAATGGCCTGGTCATCCCCCCTCTTTGGGGCAGGAAGGTGACGATTTTTGGGGACAATGTGTTTGCAATGCTTGGAAATGCTGAGGGATTTGAGCAGTAGACGTTTCCTGTCAGGAAAGCGAGCACTGAAGTTACGTGCTCTCTTTTTTTCCTGCTATTACCGCACTCATCAGCATGGTGCCTGATCCGTTTGCCTCAGGTGCTCTAGCTCTTCCCCATACGCTGTATCAGAGCTCCCAGGAAAATGAAATGGAGAACAACTCTACAAAAGCAGTGAGACCCTAACCTACCTGGTAAGAATCACGCACTCCTCTAAGGAATCAAGACCACATTTAAGCAAGAGACCTTCAGACAAACTGATTGAAAAGTAGTGAAGAGCACAGAAATGATGAGCTGGGGGACCATGGGCTAGTAACTATTAAGGGTTTTCTTCTCCATTTTCTAATAAAAAAAAGGCAAAGTAATTACAATAATTAAAGATTTAAGATAAGAGCACTTTATATTTTGGGGGCCCAGCGTATCAATTAAATATTTATTATGTTGTTCTCACTCCTAATGAGAAAATCTAGCACTATAATTTTACAGAATTAAAAGCATAATTAAAGGGGGCAGGAGAAGGAGGGCAGCTTTCCAGGACTGGTTAGGAGGGTTCCCTCCCCTCTGTGGCTCCTGTGTGCACGCACAGTGCGGACACACTCCCCAAACACCTTTTTACTCCCAAGGGAAAGCTCATGAACACGGCCATCGGACAGCTGCAGTGATAAAGCCAGACTTTACAGGCGGGTTTCACCTGAAGAGCTGACTACTATTTTGTCTCCCTACTTTCAAGCTCTCAGTTGCTAAATGTACTAGCATCTGCTGAAGGCAAGAGGGAAATAGCTTATCTACTCTGGAGCAAGAAACACATAAAACATAAGAAAAGCAATTACATGCCTTCAGTTTCCACTCCTCTGTTTTTATAGGGCTTGTCTTAGAATCTGAGTGATTTTATGCATTAGAGAAAGATGACAATCAAGGTGAGTTGCCATGATATGCATGAGAGGCTGAGACACAGCACCTTTAGGTATTTATTTTCCAGTAGTTATAGGTCTTATAAACATCATATATCTTCAGAGGGATGAGAAAACACCAAATTTTGCAGGCAAATATTACAGGCACTGAGACCTTACAACAGGAGTCCAAGTGACAGTTACCAGAATGTAACTCAAGACAATTCCTTCTCCTCCTCCTTTAACCCTGCAGGAGTTCCAGGAAGAATGAATATGGTACTGAGAAAGACGTGCTCAGAATACGTAAGTACTGAGGTAACCCCCAATATTTGTGTGAATTTTTTGCCTACTGCAACTCCATTACAACTACTTTTACACTGCAGAGGCACTCTCAGGGAGCCAAGTCTGGTCTCACTTGTTCTATGAGACATGGCTCTGGTATTTGACACTTACAATCAAGAACATATAACACCCACCATTGCTGCCGCCTCCTTTCAAAACTTTGTTCACCAGCATTAAATTATCCAGTTTCTATTCCATCAGAATTTGGGGACAAACGAGAGCAAAAGGAAGGACCTTTGACCCATACACTTCAGTGTGTTTTCAACCGGCTGCGTAAAAGGCCCCAAAACAACTTCTTGGTCATGCCATTCATTGGCCTCACCAGGCACAAAGATACAGAACACTGGACAGAGGGTGAAATGAAATTTGCAGTCTGCAAATCTAGATAAACTCTCATGCAAATGCAAGGCCCATGGCACAAGGCCCCATAGAGCTCTGCTCACCCCAAACAGGAGCGAGTAAGCACAAGAGAGGACCCAAGCACTCTTCTTGAATTATAATGGGACACTCGCACTTAATTTCTGACCCTGGAGGTAACTCTATTTCAGCGGCCCAGGCAGTACTGGCCCACAGGGGCTGGTCACCTGCTGCCCAGCATTCTCTGTCTTTGTTCTCACAACGCAAGCGCTTCCTGCCAGGAAAGTACCTTCTTTTCATGATACTGATATGGAGATCCTCCTCCTGCTTCACTTCAGGGTGTTGACCATTGCCCTTGTCACTCTCTTCGCTGTCATCACTATGCGAGAAAATAGAGGTCAGCTCTTTCTTCGGGATCCTGGTGGGAGGCAGGGGGATTGTCCTCTTCTCTGCCAGGCGACCCCGGTTCTGGAACAGGGAGGAATTATTTGGAAGGGAAAAGGGCAAGATAGAAAGAGAAGAAAAGAAGAATTTGGTTAGGCGATCCAAAACCAAGAAGGTCCTCTCAAATGCCTGCCCTGAGAAGACAATGCTGTTAGTCACTGCAGATTTCAACCAGATATGTTGGTTGAGCAAAATCAATGTTCCCTTTGCAAGAGTCTTTTCAGCAGAGCCATATCTGCACCTAGTTCTTGCAGTTCTAACATTCAAGTCACACATTTCCAGCTTCTGCCCACCTCCTTACTCCTGGTTTGGGTCTCATCCACGCCAACAGGCGCCAACTTCTTTCTCCGGGATATTTATTACCAAGTGTTGTACATAAACATAGCAGAATAGGTGAAATTCAATCTTTGGCAGTATCTCCGTGAAGACCTGACCCAGATAATCTAGAACACTCTTGACTGCAAAGGGGAAACTGTCTATGTGAGCCAGTAGCAGGTTTATCTCCAGTACCAGCAAAAAGTCCAAATCAATTTAAACTTGAATTACTGAAGCTACTTTTTACTGTCCGTTTGCTCGTTCAGATGAATCTGGCATGTTTCACCTTGTGCAAACTTTCCCTAGGTGGTCCTGGCAGTGTACTTCCCTCAATAACCCACTTCTGACAAGACATAAACAAACAGGAGGAAAATCCTCAGGGGCAAAAGCTACTTTTTCACCATGTGCGTATTTGTGTACGGAACCTAGCACAACATGGCCCTGGTCCCAACCTCCAATCTTCTGGAAGTAATGGAAATGTATTATAGATTACTCTGTCCCTGCACCTTCTGTACCTGATCCACAAGACAGGACTCTAGTGCAGTCTGAACTAGACAGCCTTGGGTTTTTTTAGTTTTTACTGTGATAGAACATGTTCCTAGCACTTGGGGTGTTTAGCTTAATCTGTGATTGACCAAGATAGAAAGTCATAATATGAGCACTTGCAGTGGAAAACATACATTAGAAACTCAGAGAAAGAGACTGCTATGTCACTGCCCTGCAGAATTTAAAGTTTTAGCAAACAAAAGCATGAAACTGGAAAGGGAACCATAGTGAGGGGAAGTGAAGCACACAGCTTTATGCACCCTTTAGCTTATGCAGCTTTACACAGATATGTACACATATTTTCTTCAATAGGACAAGTCACAGAAAAGAAACATGTTTTTAGCAAAGACTGGAAGAAAAAGGAAAAAAGTGTAACATTTAACTAATAACAGTTTCTCGGAAACAGCAACTCCAGCTTTCCAAATAAACCTGGCAATCTAAAAATGCTTTGGGAAAGCCAGTCAGACACTCTGCAGGGGAGAACTGAGCAATACTAAGTGATAGAAGAACCCATGTTTTTTTAATTAAACAAATTAAGAACTTTCCACAAAGACAAAATGAAAACTTCTTGTTTACCTCTGTCGATAAATTTCCAGTTGTGGTCATTAAGGGGAGCCCTAATCGTTGTGATAATTAGCTAAATCCATCTGGAAGGCATCACCCCAAGGAGGCACATTAGCTTTCCCATTCTGGTGCATTTCCAAGCCAAGAACACAGCTGCCTGTGAACAGCAGACACCCAGGGAGAGAAGAGCAATGGGCCAAACTGGCCTAAAAATGAGAAAACTCATGTATGCAAGGAAAAAGATACTCTCTGAGCAGAACATGTTGTTCATGAGGTTTAATGCACATTGTTCTTGAGAGATGTGAAGAAGAAAGTGCATCCTTGGTACGACAGCAACAAGGTGAACACTTCTACGACTCTGAATATCTCAAGCACAGAACCTGGGAAAGCAACAGGCTTTGTACTGAGTCCCAACACCCCGACTCAGATATAAGAGAACAACCTTACTGGGAATATTGCTAGAGATGCTCAGAGACCCACCTGCACAAGAGGAACTCCTAGAGCATGAGAGGTCAACTACATCTATGTTACAGACAGTGACTGCTTTCCCTCACAGGGCTCCCTTCCACACTAGTAGAGATCAACTCACATGGCCCTTTGCAAAGGGGTTTCTCACTGTCTACAGCCTGGAGAACATGTGATATGAATTGTGTGTCTCCCACCCCTAAATACTTTTGCATGCTAGGTGCATTTCCATCCCGGCCCCCTTTCCTGCTCCATTGCATAGACAGAACGTGCACAGAACTCACCCTCTAGCCAAAGCCATCTTTGTAACTCTGGCTCGCACAGTGTCAAAAGGAGATTGTGAGGAGAAAGAGGGCTTAAAGGGAAAGGGCAGGGGGCCAGGGGGAAGGGAAAGGCAAGGAGGAGGGGGCAGCATTTGCACCAGATTTCCCTCATGCTGAAAAGACAGGACTTGATATCAGCATGGCCTTTATCATCCCAAAGCTTTATATATTTTTCTGAAGTTGCAATTTATCGTAACAATTAAGGGGGGAGGGGAGGGAGGGTGTGCCAATTTCCGCTGCAAAATAATTGCAATTTGCTTTCTGCTGTGATTTCACAGGCTAAAGAGAACAGTGTTGATCAGATAATAAAAATCATTTTATGGCCATTATGGTACCTTCGAGCAGTTACCAAGTCTCAGTGACCGCCCAGGGACTCATCAGCCCTAACAAGGTTGAGAGTGCAACAAAAAGCACTAAAGCACTAAACCCAGAGAAACGGCCCAACAGACGAGGAACACAGTGAGTGGTCCCAGTACAACAGGTTCCCCCTTTCCCCTGACCCTCAGAATCCTTATTCGTTGCACTCCTATAAGCCGTAACATTTCACTCAAACCTGCTGAGCATGCTGTGGTGACTCCAGAAGGGATAGAGTCCTCATGCCAAAAAGGAAGCACTCTGGTACTGCCAGCTTCACAGATGCAGATATACATATACATACAGATGCATGTATTTAGCTCTGTAGTTATCTACCTAACACACATACAGCTTCTTCTCTTAAAGACAAGCGAATGAACATGAACGGAAAGGAGAATCTGCCCCTACAGTAAGCTCCAGTCAGAGATGACCTTATCACTTTTGTTCTGATGAGGGGCTGAACACAGACACCACTGGAAACTGTGCCACAGTGGCTCCAGTGCCCTTACGAACAGCTGCATTCCAACATGAGGAATGCATTTTTCAAAGTTGTATTTACTTTGTACTATTTTTGCCACTAGGTTTGGGGCAATTTTTTTTTTTTTTTAAATGTTTCTCCCTTCCCAGAAAATTAAAATAGACCAAACCAATCAATTTTGCCTTTTATGTTCATCTATAGTCAGGTTTGAATCAATTGTACTTTCTTAATCTGTTTAGGGACATCCACCAATAGATACACATTACTTTTAAATTAAGCACAAAGGTAGCTAGAAGCCTGGACCAGAACCTGCAACAATCAATTGTGTTTCCATTGACTGGAAAGCGCACTAGCCCTAGCTGGAAATAAAAACCACTCATTTGTGAGAAGCAGTCCACCAAAGAATTATTCCTATGACTCTGGCTTTTGCTAAGATCCTTTGCCAGTTGTACAGACAGATTACAGAACAGGGATGAACCTGCATAGGTGAACAGTATATTGAGGTACCTGCAGTCACTCCGGTTCAGAGTTATTAAATACCACTTGGCACACAGTGGCAGGCATAGTTCACGTATGCACTTAGCAGAGCAGTGCCATGTGCACGAATATACCAGGAGACTGCAGTGGTGTTGCTATATATGGGGGGATACATTAGGATTTACAGATATTTGATGTAAGCCACATCACCCCACATTAAAAAAGCTTGAATTTGTGTGACAGTGTCAGTACAGAGCGATCTCATACATTAATGGGATGTTGATGTTGAGCTATGAACACTTTAAGAGAATTTGAATATTTTCAAAGGATAACCGTGCCTCCCCCCAATGTGTTGATATTCATTGGGATGTCTGATGCTTGGGAAAACAACCCTATCCATATCCTTTAAAAGGCTGGACTGGTTTTTACTTACAGCCCCCAAAACCTCAGTACCAAAAGTGCCGAGTACCACCTGCTACATCTGCAAACATGCCGGTGCCCCCAAGGAAGAGTGCTGTACCTCGCAGAAGTGCACTTCACTTCAAAACCCCATGCCTCTCCGTGTTACTGCACTTTCACCCTATCTGCACGCACAGCAAAACCAGCTCACATCACAGACATGAGGACAAAGTGGAAGTCTTGTCTACATATGAATTATTCTGAGGTAGTTCCTCAGGAGGAATTTTCCCAGATCATCCCAAGACCAGGCAGACAATTGATGTGTTTATACATATGCATCACAGAGTCAAGGGTACCAAGTGCAGGAACAAGTAATACCTGCCTGGGTAAGGATTTGATGGTTCATACAGTAAATGAGAATCACAATCAAGTCACCCAAGAGTGAAAGGCTTTTACATATCCATAGAGCTGTGGTAGCCACTCTTGCAGTGTGTTCACTACAACATATTTAGTCTGTCTTTGGAAAGGGTAGTTTTCTTCAGGCTTAGCCCACTGAAATGACTCGGGTCTGGTCAGTGTGAGAGCTGGCACGAGGCTGGGGTCCTGGTGAGGCCACGTCTGGAGTACTGTGTCCAATTCTGGGCTCCCCAGTACCAGAGAGATGTGGCACTACTGGAGCGAGTCCAGCAAAGGGCTACAAAGATGATTAGGGGACTGGAACATCTCTCTTATGAGGAAAGACTGAGGGAGCTGGGCCTCTAGCTTGGAGAAGAGAAGGCTGAGAGGAGATCTTATCAATGTGTACAAGTATCTGAAGGGAGGGTGTCAAGAGGATGGGACCAGACTCTTTTCAGTGGTGCCCAGCAACAGGACACGAGGCAACGGGCACAAACTGAAACACAGACAATTCCATCTGAACATGAGAAAAAACTTTTTCACTGTGAGGGTGACAGAGCGCTGGAACAGGTTTCCCAGAGAGGTTGTGGAGTCTCCTTCTCTGGAGATATTCAAAACCCGCCTGGACATGATCCTGTGCAACGTGCTTTAGGTGACCCTGCTTGAGCAGGGGGGTTGGACTAGATGATCTCCAGAGGTCCCTTCCGACCTCAACCATTCTGTGATTCTGTGATTCTGTGATTCTGAAGACAAGTGGAAATAAAACAGAACAAAGTACCTTTATTTGAGAAAAAGAAAAAAAAAAAAAGGTGGAGGAACACACCCAAAGAAGAATTATTCAAGAGTAGCTAGTGCTCTTTACATGCACAGCCAACATTAATCCAAGTCAACTGTCAGGTAGAGACAAGCCAACAAATCAACAGATGACATCAGGGATGATCTGTCTCCAAACCCAAGAGCAACACCTGAGTATCAACCAGTTATTTCCAGTGTACACACATCCTGGCATACATAATGGTATCCTGTCATACTCCGTATCGCCTCTTTTAAGTGTGTCCTTTTAGGAACACATTCTCCAGCAGGTCATGCCTGAAGTGCACCATGGGCAACACAGTGCACAGTTTTCAGCACTGGAGGAGAGGCTAACAGTCTAACTTAATCAAGAAAAATATTGATTGAACTAAAAGGCATCCCCAAGCACAGCTGAGCCTGAAACTATTTCACACTTGCAACTTGCTACTGGGATCATTTTGTCCACCCCTTACAATCCCAAAAGCAAAAGAACTGAAAATCAGTAAAAATATGTGAAGGAAAATATGATCTTTTTAACTCATGAGACTCACCACCACAAGATATAATTGGTATTTTAAGCATGGTGTGTCCTGCCCTGGATCTTGTCAACTTAACCCCTTTTAATGATCCCCTAGTGAACTATCAGTTATTAATGTAAATTTAAGGGCTCACTGGGGACCTCCCAAAATTAAAAAGCAAGGCATTACATTTGCCAAAATCTCTCTTTTCCCAGCCAGTCTGCCTTACAAATACACTGTGATTAACCACCACACACTGTGAAAAACTACCAACCTCTCAGGAACAGGGAAGTGAGGAAAAGGAGAGAAACTTTCAGCAGTTACAAAAAAACTCCAGTAATCAAGACAGAATTTAACTAAAAACTCAGAGCCTTTCAGCATTACTTAGAACCTCTTTCATAACTGATGGGTAACCACTAAACACGACCCTCAGCTACGCACCCACCACGCAGCAGTAGACAGCGGATCGAGAGCCACCTGCTACCCGGGAGCCTGGCATCTTGGGACTCCAGCTCCCCCCAACAAGCAACTCCACAACCTCCATTTCCACATACATGGAGAAAAGGCAGATGATGTGCTCTGTCATTTGTCTTGCTTAAACTATTAGGTCTGTTTTGGCCAACGGGTCAAAAGGAGCCCTCTCCATAGCCACAGAGAGGACAGCTGTTCATACAGGCGCGGTTACCCCAGTAAAAAGCTAACACACCAGCAGGGACAAATATGTCCTATAGCTCGGTCCAGCAAAGCCAGGTTGCCCCCTGCCAGCTCCCTGCCCCACGGAGCGCAAACAGCAGGGGGGCGCAATGGACAGATCACCCCCCGAGAGCAAGGGGAACGGACCCACGCTAAGGACTCGTCCTGGACACGTCCGTCCGTGGGTTAAATACCAGCCAGCCAACCAAGCTTCTGCTGCAGAGAGTTTTGGGGCACGTGCTGCCCCCTACCCCACACCTCACCCTCCTGCAACCCCCTCTGCGGCTGAGAGGAGTCAAAGATGCTTGCTTCCAGGACAAACACTGTCAGCCCAGAGGAAATCCCTGCAGAGCTTGCACCCTCCTTTCATAACCGAAGGATTCCCCGCCTCGGATGTAGGATGGGAGATGGAGAACAGGGTATCATTTTTCTTCACTTTAATTAGTGCAACTAGAAAATAAAACATTTCTGCAGTTCTCCGAAGTTTTTGCACGGGTGGGTGTTAGGAGCACAGCAGAACTGCCTCATATATTATGACTCTCTTTCCTTCCTTTTATACATTATTAAAGATTAATTTTGTGGGTTATGATACCAACTAACGAAACACAGCTGGAGTTCGAGGCAATAACCCTCTATTCCCCAAACACATCTAGCTACCTACCCAGCTGTTCCTGCGTCAGCCCAGCCCTCAGTCACTTACCACTTCACCCTCCTAGGGTCTTTTGACACATTAATTGCTTTCATTGCCTCTCTTAAAGTATTGTCTGGGTTGGAGGTTTTGTTTTCAAAAATCACAGGCAGGCATATTTTCTTTCCCCAGGAAATATCAGATGGGTACCAACACACAATTTAAAGTTACAGATTAGCCAAACCTAGGGATGCAACTGCAAGTACAAAATGCAACAACCAGGGAACAGCGGTAGGTTACCTGAGCGCCGAAAGCCTGGTCATTCTGTCATGAAAGCAAGGGACCAAGATGGAAAGGAAAACAGTGGTGATATTTCTTCCCTTCCAAAAAGCAGGAAAAAATTCCGCTCTGTGTGGTTAAGCGAGGTCAGTAAAGTTACAAAATGAAATCTTACTACCCCCACCCATCCATCCCCCTCATAGCTCTCCCCTGGAGCCATGTTCTCCTAGCCAAGAATACCAAAAACCAAGCTGTTGCATAAGAGCCCTGGGAGAGCTCACAGATGGAATGACGGGCGGAGAGCACAAGACTTGGGGGAGAGAAGGGAAGGGAGGGTTAGGAAAGGTTTCCTGCCCTGGGAGCTACTGCAACAAGGTCAAAACAGCTGAACGCCCTGTTGTGACATTCAAAGTCAGCCAGAAAAGGAAAGATTCCTCGCAGAGAGAGTCCCTAGTGAGCATTTAATTGATCCCAGCAATGGAAAGGCCTCTGCTATGAGAGCTGCAAGGCAAAAAGCTCAATGAAAAAAAAAAAAAAAACAAAAAAAACAAAGCTTTTGCCAGTCCACATTAACTGCCAGCCAAACTCTGGACACCTGATCCCATTGGGAATTAACCCAAGAAGATGAGCAGGTGCAGTCCCTACTGACACTGCTTCTTCAGCATCCAAATCAGTACCAGAGAAATGCACAAAAATGCAAATGCACAAAGAGTTTGCACACTGATAAAAATATCAAAGCTGTCTGCAAGATGATTCACGTGCCCATGATTCAACCCTCCTCAAAAATAATTTATATGGGATAAAAAAATGCAAAAGCAACATCATATGCTTCTTTCTGTATACATAGATCTGGGAAATACACGGAACAGACAGAGAATGCTTGGGGAGGTAAAGAGGGGAGGTTTGTGCATTGCCAATGCTGGGAGCTGAAGAACGCTAAATCTATTCCATATGTGAAGGAAATCCTCAAGTCCAGACAGCATTTTCTCTCTCTTTTTATTAATAATAAAGATATGGAAAAGGAAAGGGGGAGGATCTGAGAGCTTGGAATCTTTCTTTTTTTCCTTTTCCTTTTCTTTTTCTAACAATAAACCTAGATAAATGTCTTCAATTAGGAAAAATACACTGCAGTGGCACCTATACACCTGCTTGTATGATAAATGACAGAGTTTACATTTAACTTCATCTGTGACTAGCGTAAAAACCTAAGAAAGGGCCAGTTCCCTTATAAGATAACCCTCCGCTCTCCCCTGGGCCTTCATTGGACGTTCTAGGCCCATGTTCTACCAGCCCAACTGTTTCAATAGCAAATCTGGTCCTGCAGCAGCTCTGCTACCCTGCGCTTACATGAAAACTGAGGTTACAGACAGAACAGGCTGTCCATCCTCTCATCCTATCGCCTGCTCCAGTCTTCAGTAATGAATAAATGAATAAAACAACAGGCAGCATCTTTCCACTGCATCCATTTTTCTGCCTTCATGTCAGCTGCAGTCCAGCTCTTAACCTGATGGCAAATAGGTTTATTATTTATCTGTTTCCAGTGGCACCAGTGTTACAGTGGAAGTTGTTCCAGCACAGAAGGACAGATGGCCTTTATCCCACAGACGCCCTGCGCGTCATCAGCAGAGCCCCAAAGAACAGAGGGCGCAGAGGGAACAGACAGCAACAGTCACGCAAAAAATTAAGRCAGTACAGACCACAAAGGCTCTTCCAGCTTTTGAGAACTGTGTCACATTCTTTATCTGGGCCCCATGAAAATGGTTTAGAAGTTCCAGTTATGATTAGAAGCAAGTGGAGGAAGCAATTCTGCATAGCCAGACAGGTCTAAGAGCTGTAGCCAGGGGGGAAACRGATTCTGGGAATAACTTTACCCCAGCAGACCCTCTTATGCCTACACCTGATGTTACTTCATTAACAGTCCTGAGTTGTCATCAATTCTTCATTTACTGGAAAGAGGTTAATTGCCTCTATATTCTGCCTTATGGCCCAGTCATAAGCAACTTCTCCCTCTCCTGTTTCCCATTTCACAATCTATGAATATGAAGAGGACCAGCATCCAGACCAGCCTTAGTTTTCACCCTTTCTGATGAATAATAAAATGGCAGAAACATTCAAATGAAAAAAGGCATGTGAAAACCATGATTCTACCTCCACCTTGCCCACAACTTATTGCATAGTCATGGGCAAGTCACAACATCTCTCTGTGCCCCTGTCTTCCTTCCTACAAGACAGAGGTGTCACTTACTCACTTTGATAAAGAGCACTGACATTTGCAGGCAGAAGGCATTAAATAATGACAAATACATTCCACTGAGTTTATTCTTCCTCTCATTTTCACTATTCCTAGACCACCATTTTCAGTGCAATATTTACACTGTTCAGCAGCCAAAATGACAAGTAATCGCTAAGCCATCATTCCCAAACAGCCAGAGAGTACCCTGCCCAGAAAGTCAGCAGAAAAGGGAYACTTGATTCAAAAAGGCACTTTTCAATTTGGAGAAAATACTTCTTTTTACACCATTGTTTATAATAGCCAAAATCCTGTTTTCTTCCTGGAATGTATTTTCATCCGTCATGTGTTCAGGCTGTCTTGCTCATACAGATTTGCTCATGAGCACTGAGCTGCTTCATTTGAGGCTTTGGATAGCAYTGACTTTGGGAGCTTTTGACTTTTGCCACTGTCCCTTTAAGATTATATAGAAACAAACAAACGCAATGAAAGAGTTAGGAAAGGGAAACTATACGTTCTCATAAGGCTTGATACAGGGCCAACCAGTGATTTCTGTGTTCTGCAATACCTGATTGAGCAAAAGGATCTCCAAGGACATTTATGGCAGACTTTTACGGAGCATCAGAGTAAGTCTCATCTGGTGCAGTTAGGGCTTGCTGCAGGGCAGACTCTGAGGTCCTTCTGTGCACTGAATGTTTTTCCAGATCCTTGCTGCTGCTTCTTTGGAAACTTCTTTGGAAGAGGTGCAGAATGAGTGTCTAGACATCACCTGCTGCCCTAACAACTGAATATTTCCTCCTCCACATACGAATGGCTCAGCACAAACCTGAGAGCTGTCACCACTGCATCGATGTACCTGCAAGGGGATCCTGAACTGGGATTCATTTTCTGCAGTTGCCAAGCCTGGGGAGCCTTGATCTGTAGAAAAAAAAAAAGTGCTCCCTGAGGTTGTTAAGGTTTAGGTCAAAGAGAGGAATACTTTGATCATGGAAGACGAGGACATTTTTGGAAAGACTGTTCAGAGATGACCTAAGGAAGAAAAAACATTTTTTTAAGCTCCCTGAGGGAGACCACAAAAGAAAGGGAACAAGAATCCACACTTGGACTGCGTTTCTACTATTCTGACTCTTCCGACCAATGCTAGACAAACGAAAGATAACAGAGACAGCTATACTTCCTGAAATCACAAAGATCCTGCTTTTGCAAGAGGAAGACACGAAGCCACAAATTGCCCAGAGGTAGAAGGAAAGAAGAGGAAAGATAGCTAAATTGAGGAAAATCTTTAATTCCTAATGCATTCCAGCTGAATGTTTAAAGAGAGCTGTTGAAGAATCAGGCAAAGAAACACCACTCCAAGATACAACACATTTCGGTGTATAGGCCCTTGCAAAAGCAGGACTAACTTCCACTGAGAGGGATTAATTCAGTCTGGTGTTACATTCTGTGAATAATCATGGSTGAGACTACAGACCTGAGCTCACAATCAGCTTGTAGGTACTTTCAATCTATCCCATGGAGGACCCCAACTTTGTCAGTTCTTTTTAAACACTTAAGACTMCCCCAGGGTTCTCTGAACGGCCGTTGGTCACGAAGCACAACAGCCTTGAATCTAGAATGACCCAATCTCGACCTTTCCTGTCTGTTTTTTGCTGGCAAAACAATCATGCCAAAACAACAGGGTCCAGCAACATTAGTGTTCTCACATGCATGCCCAAGAAAAAATGTTGTGTGTCTTGTATGCTCTTCCCCCGCCGATGTCTGGAAGTCTTCTATTTCCCAGCCACTCTAGGAGCCTGGTAAAGTTAATCACAGGGAAATTCCCCACAGTCATTGTTTGGCAAAACACCTATTGGCAGAGTCTGCATCCTTCCAGGGTGCAAGCCCTGTGTGTTTTACCCGCTAATAACTGATTTACTGATATATATAATAACTGATTTGGATATAAGTGGGTTTTATTGTCATCTTCCTCCTACCTGCCCGCAACAACAAACTGGAATCACACACGCCTGCATGTGCCCTTTGTCAACTCAAACAGGCCACAGCAGCCCTTGCGTTGATTTCTAGCAGGATACCTGATATATTGTTGATGTTCGTAAGGTAGAAAAATGCTTTGAAATCACTGCTTTCGGCCTTCACTTCATGCTAGTTTATGCTGCAATGTGTCAATCTCTCAACCATCTGCCTTTGTCAAAGCAAGTGTGTCCCTTCTGGCTCCTTGTCCAGGAAGACTGGCCTCCATTGTCAGTCTCAAACAAGCCACGATCTGTGAAACCCTGATCCAAGAATAGGTCAGTCTAGTCAGGTTCCATCCAGCAATTTAAAGTATTTGCAGTGCAGAGATTGCGCTAAAATTGTCCTCTGTAGTCTAAGAGAAGAGCTTGTAATGGTCCGAGTTAAAGAACTACCATTACATCATTACCTTATAAGATCCCATTACCCACAGGGCATTTAGACAGAGCCAGGCTGCGACTCCAGCAAGTCTAAGGACTTGCATGAAAAAGTCTTCAGCATGAGAGACCTGTATGTGGGAAGAATTTTGAGAATACTGAATGTGAGGAATCTTTCTCCTGAGAGTGGTAAGACACTCCCAAGACACAGATCGAAGAGCTCCCCTTGAGACTAATAATGAACGCAGGAAGGCTAAACATCTGGAAGGCCCTAGAAGGGATGTGCTTTGCGAAATGAGCCTCCTTTGACAACTGAGCATCTAAATAATAAAAAACATGAGATCTCCAAGAATTCATCAAGGCAACAAAAAGCTCAGGGTGCAAATACTCATTCAGATGGCACAGTCCCAGGTTGAMAATTGTGCTTTGCTGCAGCAAATCTGATGAGGCAAACATGTACATGGTGAATTACAATTATTCCTCTTCTGACAGCAAATAGGAGAAGCAAAAGTCCAGTATCACTTCATCTCATGAGATGGAGAAATACTTGATACACTGCCTTCCTTCTGCTAAAATAGCATTTCAGGAGAAAAGTCAAGTGTTACTCAATATCTGTGTGTTTTCTTGGAATCCACTAACAGGACTGCTTGGTCTTTAGAGAGAAACAGGTTTACTGCTTCTAACCTAAATACTTTTTTTGGTGCTCCAGTCTGCACTTAGATGTTCTGGACCTGGAGAAGGGATACTGAAACTTAACTGAGAGAGGACTTCTGCCCTTCAACAGCCTTTATTCAAGATACCTAACTCTCACTTCTCTTCCCTGTGTCTCCAAGAACATAAGAATAGCCAGCCCCAGTACAAATATCTCACTATCTATCTGCTAGAGCTTGGGGAACTATTAAGAGCTATTTCCTCCACTTCTCCAGTGAGCTGCTGTATCATAGGAAATATTTCCAAACACATGGTGTGAGAAAAAAGATAAAATGGCCATGTATCTGACTTTAGACCTAGAACGTAATCCAGCTGTATTACATGATGACTAGGCAGATTGTAGAGGTTTTTTTGCTTCAATTTTTTCACCGTTCAGGGCCGTAAGCACCAGCTGTTTCATACAGAGGTTATCAATTCCAGTACAGACAGTCCAGGCCCATTTTTAGGGTATTTTATCCTTTTTTTTGAGAGGGAAGGGATGTCAAACAGGAAGATTACTCTTAACCACAATTTCCCTGAGTGATCCTAGGCAACTCACTTGACTGTATTGTGCTCAGTTTCCCTGCTATAAGAGGCCACTAGTAACACTTTCTCTCCCTTGTACCTTTTTCTCTATGTTATTTATATTGTAAACTCTTTGGAACAGAGAAGGATGTCTTGAGTCAGAGGCTGCACAAACAGACAACAGGGCTGTAGGTGCTACTATAATGGGAGAAAATATATGTTTTAAAATATATGTTTTAAACCATAAGAAAGTTGCACACAATGGAAGCTGCAGCTCTTCTATCAATAGTAACAACATTATTTTCTGAAGCCTTAAAGAAACAGATGAACAAAATTTGTGAACAGAGGGGAACATTTCCCATTTATTACCTTTGAATGAGTTAGAAAGTCTAAAGGATAATTTGTTAATAGAGTCAGAGCTATGCTCTTCTGGAAAAGCCAGCTGGAATTCCTGGTCTTTGAAGAGAGGTACTCAAGGATAGAAAAATCTATGTGTCCTTTGGAGCTACCTGTTTTCAAAAACTCTTTGGAAGAAGGCTGAAGAGTAGCCTAGTCTTTGTTTTCTGTGCCTGTCCCACATTAAATGACTTTGCCCATTTCAGTCTGAGGATGAAAAGAAGGAAGCAGAGATTAGAAGCCAGGCCCTCAGGCAATTTAAGTCAGTATTAATGAAGTAAAAGTCAATTTACACCAGCTAAGGATCTGGCCAACTGATGCTATAGCCTAAATAAAGACAAAACTCAGACATTTTTCCCTTTCTTCTTTCCTTTCCTGCTTCTCCACTCTGGTGAAGAAACATGGACCCAAAAGGCACAGACACTTTCAGACATTCTCCCTTCCTTTCACACACCTCACTATTGTACCTTTTGGGTAAGAGAAAGACAAGAGAACAAAATAACCATCTGGCATTCCCCTAGGAATTAACGTTTCACTCCAAAGTCTCATTACATCAGGCCCAAGGGAACACAGCCTTTTCCACAGAGGCTGAAATAATTCAACAGGAGGAGGTTCGACTGGAGTTTACACTTTTATGCTGCTCCGGAAACGCATGCTTAAAGCATTTCTTTGAGATCCTTGAGATTTACAAGTGCGGCTTACAGCCTGCTCAGCCCAAAGGAGACAGATCCAGACTTTGTTCAGCAGAATCTTAAAAGAATCCGGACCAACGCTTTTCATCGGGTAGGGTGCAATTTGTGCCTCAAGTCCTGTTTTGACCTATTTTTTTTTCTTTTTTGACAGTCTTCACTGTCATGAAGAGCAATTTTTACAGAAAACAAACACAACATGAAATACTTCCCCCTCCAAAATGCATGTTATCACTATAACAGGAAACAGAACAGGCTTTATCTAAAGAGCTCAATGTGCTTTATAAAGTTCAATATTATCTTCACTTGATGGGGTAGACAGACCTGGATTTGTTGAGACTCAGTGAATACTGAGACTGGTTCCTCTTTTTCTTTAGTTATACACATGGAAGATGAGTTCACTACTGCTGAAGTTACTGAGAGCTGGAGGTGTTTCCTTTGGAAAAATCAGGCCTAAGAGCATCTTAAAAGCTGGACTTCCAAAACATGGAAGTGCCCCATAATCAGTGATCACTTTCAAAACATAAGCTACCAGGGGCAGCAGTGGAAGAATGAAGGCAGGAAGCCCCAAATTGTCAGTCTCTGACCCCAGCCACACTCACCTCAAATACCCTGGTGCTAGACTGACCCAAGAGATGCTTCCTGTCCATCCCCACAGGTGGACCACAGGTGTCACGAGCAGAACGAGACAGAAACTAGCTAGACAGCAATTTTTCTCACCTTTTAAAAAAATTGGCTTCCCAGTAGTTTCCCTCAAAACTGAAGCAGCCAAATTGATGAGAGCAGAGAAACAACAGCTGCTTCACACAGCAGAGACAGAGTAACCAGAGAAGCTTTGCATTGCATCTGAGTATTCCCCACGGAGGCTGGTGCCAAAAATCAACCACAGCTGCCTCTATGACAGGACCACCCAGCAGCACAGCACCATCCTCCCTGGATGGTGGACATCAAGAATCACAAACTCAAGCCTTCTGTTAACACTTGCACAAAGACCATTCAGACTGATAACGATGCAAAATGACCCACAAGAGAGTAGCGGTTAAGCCTGATCCCAGCACTGATGAGCAGATGAGAAAAACCTGAGGAGACTGCCGCCACTTACTGAGTGGGTAACAGCCGGGTCTGCCCACAAAATTTCCTTGGAACCACCCAGCCCTCCTGACAGCCAAGCTTATTTTGAAAATCCAAGGCAAACAAGAAAACTTCAAATATTCATTAAAGCACTGCTTTCAAGTTTGCAAAAAATGGCTGGCGCTTAAGCAGACATCACTCTCTCAAACTATCTACACTGAAACAAAATAAAGAAAGGTGCCGGTCATTCACAGATGTGGAATGACTGGCAGAGTTTGTCTAAGCAGAATGTATTCCACAGTGCCACCCAATGCTTTGAAAGGGCTCTTTTTTTGCAAATCAAAAACTCTGACACCTGCTGCATACAAGAGAGAGAAGACATAGCCCTTGAGCCCCTTCCCCATCACAGAGAGCCAAAAGCAAGTGAAAGCTGAGCAAATAAGAAGCCTGTCATCTCCTATGGTGATGCTGCGTTATGCAATACTTTTTATTTGGAAAGCACAAAGCATTTTATAAGCTATTGTTATTTAGGGGCCTTTAACACTTTAACAAAGGCGGCAGGGGAAGAGTAGTAGGCCCATTTCACAGCGGTGCTAAGTGAGATTGAGAGGCATCCTAAAGAAAAATAAGTCCTATAGGGAGGCTGTGGCAGAGCCAGGAGCATTCTGTTGCTCTTCCAAAGCCAAAGGGACAATATATTCACATCGGTGTGGAACAGAAGCTCTGTGGACCCTTTTCAACTATCACAGGAACCAGGCTACAGGGCATGAGCAATGCCTTCCAGTGCTGTGATCCTAAATGCAGTCTTTAAAGAGAAAACAGAAGAAGATGCCCCTCCCTCTCCCTCCCAGTCTCATTGCCCTCATATGTACACACACACACACACACACACACACACAGAGCCTCTGCTTACAGAAGCACAAAGGATCTGGTCCTGATAATTGGAAGAGACTATGATCATTTCCTTAGCTTTTTAAACCTAACCTGTGTCAACATGCACGTGTGACAAGGAGCTGTCCAGTCACAGAGTAACCACCACTAGACTCGGGTGTCATTGATCAGAAACAATCGATTCTGCACTAAAGGCTGCAAATGGCATTTACCACCGACAAGAAACTCTCAAAACCTCTGTAAAGTCATTTCAGGGTGATTATCTGATTTTACTCCATGCACACAGTCTGTGCAATAGAAATGATTTCCCCAAGATTAGCTGGGCAGATGATAAAAAGAGGTACAGCAGAGAAGGATCCTACGTCTGCTACTCTCCTGCTCCTACGACTAGATCACACGCTCTCCCGGTCACACCGCAGGGCTCCACTTCTCAGTTTGTCAACCCCTTCTTTACACGAGAGCATCTTTCTCACTATCACTCACTGTGTGGTGACACTGTTACCTTTTTTCCACCAACTCTGCAACATAAAAACAAGAAAGAGACTGCTTCCCCTTCTCTTCCTTTCACCAGCACCTTCTCTTCAGCTGGCTGCACAGTAATAGGTATTCTTTCCTGCTTTTTCATTTTCCTACGTTTTGTCTTCCTTCCCCACATCCCTCCCACCCTCAGACTGCCACAGACAACCTATGAAAACCACTGCTTCCATTTCTGCTCCACGATTCGCCTGCCACACCTGGGGGATTTCCCAGCAAATTATATTACTTTATTTGGTCAATTGGCCTACAAATTGATTTTCCTGTACAAATAATGAACATTTATGGTTATTTTCCCCATAGACTGCTTTATTTTCCATGTAACAAAGACTGATTTCCTGTAGCTTTTGAGACCCGAGCATATGATCTGCAGTTATTGTGACCCCTGGCTGATGGATGGCAGGGACTGGAAGCGCAGCAGGAAGGTTTGGGTTTTTTCCCCTTATGCTCTAATGGTATTACAGACGTGCCCGTGGCACCTCTGAGATGACAGCTAGAAGTAAATGCTGGTAACAGTCCAGGCAGTTCTACAGAATGTTTACTATGGAAATAAACTCCATTGTTTTAAAAGAGTCCCCAAAGTGAACAAAGCCACTTTGACACAYGCTGTACATTCCCTGCTTTTGAAGTGTCCATCAGCAGGACACCTCCCAGCAACGAAAAGGTTCCCTCCAGTCTCCTAACGGACTTGCAGTTAAGGCTGAGCTCTGCCACAAGCTGGGCAAGCAGCTGAATCTCTGCCTCACCTCCCCGTCTGCTTCGTAAGCTTTCCGCGACAGGGTCTGGCTGCATCTGCGCAGTGGGTGCAACAGTTATCAGCCTGCCTGCCCTGCCGAGCTCCGCGACAAACGGCTCCATCACCGGCCAGCGGGATCTCCTGCAGTCACTACACTCAACACACACGCTCCTCACCTCCAGGCACATCTGAATCAGAGCAGATCCTGTTCTGTACCAGAGACAAACATACGCCGTTTCCTCCTCACGCCAATGCAGCCTTGTAGAGCAGGCTGCACAGAGCCCAGGCCAAGACTCTCACAGCAAGACTTATGTCAATGTTGACACCTGACGCAGACAGTTGGATTGCACAAGATATCACCCGTGGCCCCTGAATTCAGCCTTGGGGTTGGCCAGTCAAGAGAGCCTGAAGTAAGCTGAAGTAATCATGAGAACAGAGAGGATGACCGGAGTCGTTCCTCCAAGCAGGGATGGGAGGAAGCAGCGAGTAACGGCAGGGATCAGAGATCCCTTCTCTGTTCACCTGCACGTTCAGGCATCCAAAGCATTTGAAATGGCAGCCCATGCTCATTAAAACATTTGTGGACACGCTACAGGGACCTTTCTTTAACCTTAATTACATTATTGTGGAGAGAAAGGGGGGAGGAGTCAGGCAAGAAGGATTTCTAGAAAATTGGCTGGGATTGACAAGGCCTGGCATGATTTGTGGGCAGGGACTAGAAGTATTGTTCCGCACTTGTCTCTCCAGAGATGTAGAGACAGAGCAATAGCTCTACAATACATTTCACTTCCACTAATGAGAAAATGACTTTTGAGACAGAGCCTCGAGCAAGTTTTGAAGGTCACTCCCGCAGGTGTGGAAATGAATTGGACTAGATCAGGGTCCAAACATAAGTTATTCTACTTAGACCACAATGGATTATTTGTGTGCGTGGGGGGTTAATAGCCTCAGGGCTGCGGTGCGTGTGTATGTTTAATTTAATACATCTTGATGGCTGAGGCTGCTAGGGACAAAGGCCTCTCAGCCCTCGCACCGGGAAGAAGCAAAGGTAGAGAGGTTTCTTATGCGAATCTGAGAGTGAGGGTGGACACAGAAGAGAAAGCCAATTACCCAGAGTAAGTCCAAGCTGCCTGCAATTCCCCGCACTCAGTCCTCCAGGGGTGGATTTGGCCCATGAAATCTGACTTCAAATCCAATAAAAAATTAACTGATTTTGAACAACTACTAGACATGCCTCCTTAGAGTTTTAATACGTGCTCTTCAGCTGCAGCGCAGAGTGGAATTAATGAAAGGAAAGAGAGGCTGCGAGTATCGAGCATGAGGCAAAAAGCATGCCAAATTCCTGCTTAGCTTCTTTTACCCAGGGAAATCGCTCCCTCCCTCTTGGCCCTGCTAAGGACTGACAGGCCCTCAGTCCCCTAAAATGCTGCATGGCTAAAGGCACCAGAAGGAGGTATGTCATGACTGAGGATGACAAAGAGCTTTCACACAAGCTGTTTAAGGAAAAGATGCATCTTTGGGTCTGTGGTGCACACGCATGGGCTTCACAGTAACTGATAGATGGCAGTCACCAGAACACATTTGAAAGTCCATTTGGATGGAGAGGTCAGTGATACAAGATCAGGTTGCTCTCCTACACCATTCCCACCCAGAAATCTGATTATACGTGCCAGTTAACTGTGCCAGCAGAGAGGCAACCCATCTCAGTGACAGTACAGTGAACTACTTCTGGCTCTGGTGCTTTTTATTAAAAAATGGGGTGTCAGACAGACGACTCTTGTTGTAGCTGCCACAACAGCTCTGACAGTGACAACAGCGAGGAACCTATAAAGTGGCTTTGCAAAGTGCAGTCCATGGAATCATAATGCGAAACCCCATCCTTTTCACTCAATAGGCAAGACAGGCAGACATGAAAGCCCAGCTGCATCGTAACAGTGATAGTAACAATTCCCCACAGCCTTTCACTTCAAGGCCTGCAGCTTTTGCAGAAAGGGCATGCAGTTCTTCATGTCTGTGAAGCATTTTCGTATCATTTTATAGGCAAGGGAGACCGAGGGAAAGGAAGGTGGGGCAACTTGCTCATGCTCACACAGGTGGATGATCCAAGACTGGAACAGAAAGCTCCTGTCCCCAAATCCGATGCTTCCACCATTCAGTAATCAATGCACCCCTGAAAAAAAAACCTTACTGAGAATTACCTGTGAGTAACTGAGGTAAGATCCGATACTGATGCTTGCAATCTGTAAAGAATTGCGTGCAACATGCTATGCCTGCACCTCTATCACGAACTTATCCAGTCTACCTGATTGCCTCACACAGGTATCATGCAAACACTGGGGACAGAGCTCATCATTCACTTTGGCTGTACCGCACCTACCACTACGGGTTTCAGTTAGACTGTGTGTACTAACAAAACCAAAACTACTCACAGAAATGTGCTACTAGTTGGCTCAGCACATTAGGAGCAACGTGAGTACATACAGACATTGTATGATTTACGAAACACCTGTACATATAAATATACAGGTGGGAAATAAATGACCAACAAATACAATGGCTTTCCAATGAGTATTGAATGGAAGTAGGAAGTGTTGGGAGGTTGTATGTTATTAGAGAGTGTTGGGAGTTGTATGTTTTGAAGATAAACACAAAGAGAATAAAAAAAAAACCAAACCCAAGAGAGGTAAATAATGCATCAAAAGAATAAAAACAAGAAGCTGGAAGGAAAAAAGAAATACCAGAGGGGAGAGCTTTCTGAGCAGGGGAAAAAACTTCACCTCTCACGGGAGCGAGAAACAGAACCAAAATTAAATGGAACAAAACGGGGGGGTGGGAGGGGGTTTGCTGTTGTTTTTCAAGGTGAAACATTTTGCCTGCATGCYGGTATCTCCCCTCTCAGGCATTTAAGCATTTCCCTGCAGCAGGAAGCTTTCAGAATGCTCACCCTCTGCAGCTAAGCCGCCGACAGCACGGGGGTGGTCTTACGTGGCTTCCAGAAACACCTCAACCATGGACAGAGACTCCAAGGCAGTCGCATGGAGAAACAAACCTGCCCGCATAGCCCACACTCGCTCTGAAGCAGTCGAGGAGTTTCTTTCACCCAAAGGCACCAAAGCAGAAAACCATCTAATGTACATAAAGCAGTGTCAACATAACTTGCCCGTAACTATTTGTAGGTATTGTATGTTTTCTTCAGTTTTTTTAAACAAAAGACTTTTGCTCCATAAAATGGTCTAGAGTCAGAAGCTTGCTGATGGCAACTTATTGTAACTGACATCCAATTTTTTTAAAGACAGAATCAGTTGTAAAAACCTGGAATAAAAACTGCACAGTTTTTAAATGCGTATGCTTTTGCTTTCCCTTGCGTGAGTTATACCACCCCAGGCTGTGACTCCTTCCCATCACGTGAGTGACGCTGAGCTGTGCTTGGAAAGTACCTGGATGGGAGACTTTTGTAGATATATTCAGCCTACTGAAGGAGGGGAAATTTGTGACTCAATAGGTGGCACTCTTCCTTCTTGAATAAATATATTTGGATATACTTTGCCGTCAGAGGTGCTGGAGAGCAGATTTAAGGTCCTGACTTCTTACTATTTACTTGGTGATTTTCTAGGGTTGTTAAAATCCCAGCCAAATACAAGCTTTAACAATTACACTCTGCCAAGCCTAATTCCCCCCTGCAGTTCCAAGAAGACGCAGAGTTCTTCTCTGCAGTCGCATGATCCTCTTGTGCACTGTTAAGCAGCTCTGTTTTACTTGAGAAGTGACTGCATTTGAGAAAACAAAGTCCATAAAAGTAAAAGTGAAATCCCACCCCGAGCATGTTTCCATCACGTCCTCCTCCTGCAGAAATCACCAGCTCCAATTAACAGCTTYGGTATTTTCTGCAGGGACACCGGGACACCGTTTCAAAGGGCTGCAAGAAATGGTGCCTACACCTCCTCATAAGGGCGCCAGGACGGCTGCCGTGGAGAGAACCCGTCTGAGGACTGCCTGTCTGCAGTTCAAGGGGAAGTCTATCTATAGGAGTTTCTCCTCTCATTAGCCAAATTCAGAAAAGAGAAGTGATGTTTTGTGCCCCAGAGCGACAGAGGGCTTGTTTTATACCTCTTTAGGGGCCCTCCGCAGGGAATTAGTCACCGGGGTGAGTAATATCTACGATTTGACAAAGCCTAGGAGAGTGAGTAGTCACTTGACAGGTTAACAGGAGCATGGAGCAGCTGCTATATATAGGTGCCATTAGCACGCACATGTCTTCACACATTTCTACAGGCAAACCTATGCTGCCATATATGCAGAAGGCACGGGAGGGGGAGCAGTTAAAAGCCAGTACCTTCCCCCCATTTCCCAGGGAGGGGGTGAGAAATGAGGGGAGTCTCTTCTCCCTGTCTCATAATGCTGGACTCAGCTCATCCCCACCCAAGTTCAAAGCCATTTAAATCCTCAAAGCAGACTTGACTTTTGCCCTCCATGATCACCACCTCCAGAGGAGGATGGGTCAATTCCATTTTACTCTGCAGAAAAACAGAGATACAGACCATATCTTGCTCTGGGCTCTGCTCGTGTGTGGACCCTGCCCCAGGGAAAGCTCTGGTAATGCAAAAAACCTGAAAAGTTTAGCCGCCGGTTCTCAATTGTTTCCAATTTGCTGAATCTTAAAAATTTTCAGCAAAGGACTGGACTCTTGCAGACTGAACTTAATTCTGCTGAGAATCAGGTTGCTTTCCATGATTACTTCCACAGACTCTCAGAGTCCATGCACCAGCTGGGATCAACAGACCAAAGGATGAAAACCACCAGTCTAGGCCATGACACTGACTCTCCCCAGTAAGAACCTGAGCTCAGAGGAGAGCGGTAAGCGGCTAACCTCCAGACGTGGAACGGTACTTCTACTGCTGCTACTGCTGCTGCGTTCTCCTCATCTCAACAGATCAGGAAGGACATAGTGAAGCGAGGGACCTTGGATGTCATGCCACACCAGCTCTGTGTGACGCCTGCAGCGGTACTGAACGTGTCCCACAGTGGCACAGCACAGTGCCATCATGCAGATACATGGTGCAACATGCACAGTGACATGAGCTGGACCTGCTGTATTTGTTACAGAAGGCAGAGACACACCAAGCATTAATTCATGCTCTGCTTCTCAGCACCCCTCTCCCTAAAGTTAATTGAAAACCATCTCCCCTGCACCCTGCTGGATTCCTGTCCTTTCAGTTGTGTAAAAAGAGAAGCAAACCAAGCAGCAGCTACCACCCCCAGCCGCTTGACTGCCTGGCCCAGGGGCCTTTCACCTCCCCACAAGGAGCCCCAGGACTCAGCCAGAGTTAGATGAGTCACCTTGCCTGTCTGGGTCTCTCCCAGGGTAGTGTGTGGGGGTGGAAGGGCTGGGGCTCATTGCAGGAATTTCCACACCCCCTTTCCTCACCCCACCCCGCTACAAGCAACCAGGGGAGAAGATAGCGAACAGCAGCGCTCGCCAAGGAAAAGGAGAGGAACAAGGGGGGCAGAGATGAAGGGAAAAGAAAATGAGCAGGGATGCGGTGTTCAGCTGCAGCCTATCTGCTGTGCTGGGATCCGTACTGGTACAGGGATCCCTAACGCAAACACAGCTCAACAGCAGAGTCTTGCCAGGGGAAGCCCCCACATAAAGGAGAGGAACGTTATCTTTCTCTGATGGATTAAAAGCATTTCTCTGGATTTCCCTCTCTCCGGCCCAAAACAAAAGCAGAACACAAATGCCGAAGTACAGCACAACATCCCTTGAACTCTATGATGCAGCCTCTGCACAGGCAAAAGAACAAACAAAATCTAACACAAACCCAAACTCTGTTAGCTACAAGGAGAAACAAGCTAAAATAAGAGCTAATCAAGTGAGGGCCAAAATCCTACATCCCTTGGTTTTGGAGATGCAGGATCAGGTCTGAGAGGCAGCTTTTGATATCTGAATGCCCTATTAAAATTAATAGGGATCAGATGGGCAAATCGCTGCAGACATTTCAAAAGGCTCAGTTGACTCTCCCTCTGCACTATATTCAGGCAGATGAGCCACTCCCAAACAAAACCAAAAGCAATACCAGGTGCCATGAACTCTAGCGGGCAGAGGTCTAGGTTTGTTTAGACACTGGATGCCAGTTGGAACTCTAGAAAAATCCCCTCCGAAATCACACTTAAAGTTAGGAGGGTAAAAGAAAGAGAGGGGTGGTATAAAAAGGCCAAAGCTAAATGAATAATAATTGTGGATTCTTCTGCAAAAACTGCAAATTTGCTATTTAGATGGAAAGAATTTCTGACTCCCCGGGAGGCCACTCATTGTTCACTGACTCCTGCAGCCTCTGAAACGCTCTTTACTGAGTCCAGGGGGTCAGCTGGAAGAGGGATACAGGGAAGAAGATTAGAAGAGCTCCACCTCCACTGGAGGGGGGATACCACACAAGGGCCCCTTATATTCAAGGAAGATCTGACATGCTGGCACCACTGTCGATACCTCACTGACCTTAGAACAACTAGACGAGCAGTGAATATGCTTTCTAAAACAGGAACCTGTAGCATCAGCACCTGAGCAGTTGCCTCTCACCTGCTATCTCCTCCTCAGATTCACCCTCTAGTTATTTTAAATGCTTATCTTCCCTCACCTGCCAATTTGAGGTTGGAGCACAGCTTAATTTTTCTTGAAAATAAAGTTATCTGCAAAGCACACAAAGTCCAGAGTTTGCTAACCGCCCTGTCCTGTCCAACAGGCTGCTGTCCTTTCATCTGCAGGCAAAACAGTGCATTGGTGGCAGGGGAACATGACAAGGAGACAGAAGGCATGAAGAGCCCTAGCTATTTGTGCTTGCACAAATCAAGCATCCAGGGCTACGCACAATAAGAAGGGGCAACATTAACTTGCCTGCCAGCTGCTCACATTTTGTAGTTCTGGCTTGGGAGCTTTATTGTAACTGTTTCTGAGCTGCGCAGGACCCAGGAGCTTAGACTGGCCACTCCTGGTCCAGGGGGAATTCACCTAAAGGTAATATTTTACTAATGAAGTTTTTGTAATCCTGTACTGTTTTGCAAAACCTGTAATATCAGTCCAAGCAAAAAGAAAGCAAATGTAGTGACTGCCTTCTTGGAGGTTTGCATCTGTTCGAGCCTGCTCTGTGTACTGACATACGGAAGACAAGACAATTAGGTGGGCACAGTGGCATGCTGGGGCCCTTGGAAAACTGAACGACATCACTCCTGTGTTTGGTTTCCTTTTTGTCCATCTGTGTAGCTCTCCTCTTTGCCGTACATCCCTGGAACCTCCAGGACCTACATGAAGCACTGTGTCTGCTGGCTCATCTCCAGCTGATCTTGTCCAGTCAAACACAGAATGCTCCCTATCTAATTCTGGCTGAAACTCAAATGCCTCATTAGTTTTCAGAAGACGTCTCCAAGTCTCTACAAATTGTACCCCATCTCTCTTGCCCATTAGTTCATCTAGTGGCTTCTTTCTTCAATGTTGCCAGGCATGGGCTCTTTTCAGTTCATTTACACATATACACATCATCCTCACTGCTGTAGTTACCAACATATACATACACACGCATATACATGGTATATATATACATTTGTATGTGTATATATAAAAAGAGAGCACTGAGGTATCTTTATCACTGCAGCACATACTCCTGTCTAGATCATTATTACATACTCTTTGGCTGCAAGAGGAGCATAACTCCACGGTGCTAGGTGCTGTACAAACAGAACAAAGGAACAAGATCTCTGCTGTTTAAATAAAGACAACACTTGTAAAAATATTTGACAGCAGCTAAACCTCATGCTTCCCTGGCATTCTCCCTTCCTGCTATTACTGAAAACGCAACAGTGGATATTTCATACAGCGAAACAATTTCTTGAAACCTATGTTTGCAACTGCTTTGCTACTTCCTTCTGGATTTTAGTAAGCACTTCTGGTACCACAAAGAGATACATATGTATTTTTTAAACTAATTACTGGGAACAGTCATGTCATCTCCTGCAACAGAAAGGGACTACGCTTGACCTTTAAGTCAACAGGAAAGGAGCTCACACTGCACTCTGCTGCAGCAGCTCTTTGCAGCCTATTAAGAGGTAATTCAGCAGCAACAAGGGAAAGAGAATTCTCTCAAATACAATTCAGGCTGCTTTGGTCAAGAGTGCTTCATCCACATTGGGTAAATGCTCTCACAGTGCCCTTCCACTTCCACTTATAAAACTTGAGTTTTATTAATGCCTTCTTTTCTTATAAATTTTGCATATGCAAAACTTTGAAAAGGGCTGCAAGTTCCTATGGGGTATGTGGGCCAGATTTGCCAAAAATAACAATCAATATAGTGTTGTTTCTATAATTCTGCTGATAGCTGTGGGCTGGGGGGGGATGCCTGCAGGCTGGGCAGAGGGGGCAGGAGAAACCAGGAGCAAATACGCACTCTTTATCAAGCTGTCCCCTCCTTGAAAGTCCCCAGCAGATCCTCTGCCTGTTTCTTGACAATTCTTTTTTGGTGACAGCAGGGCTGAAACTGCGGAAAGCAGACACATGCTAATGCACATTCCCTTCCAGACCTGGTGGGTATCCCAGTGGGAGTTAATGCAGCATTAACTCCCACATCTTCCCCATTGTGGCTTTTACCACGCAGCAAGAAGAGGGAAAGGTCTCTTCAAGGCTCCCTACGAGCAGKGCCGCTACAGCAGCTCACAAACAGGGGGAAGTCTGTAAGCAAAGGCTCTGGGCTATGTGGGCTGCTGAACCTCCACCCCGCTTCCCTCCAGGTCTAGGTGCTTTGCCTAGGCTGCCTGACCCCTTCCCTTTTCCCATCCTCCTTCTTCCCARACAAGATGCGCTACAATTGTTTGCACTCTCTTAACGCAGGAAGGCTTCACTCAGAGGCAGCATATGGTTTCAACYGAAGCTCTTGAGGTTTTTTCCTACCCAATTTTCCACCTGGAATAACAAGCACACAGGGAGGATAAGCCATTTATTTGCCCAAGGTCACAGAGCTGGTTGGGACCCCTCCTCCAGGCAACTGAAGTCCTTTGCTCTAGCTACAAGGCTGAGGAGCTTCAGCAGCCACAGCCCTTTCCTCAGTCCACCGGTGGCTTTCTGAGTGGCATCACACGTCACTCCCAAATCACCACCCCACAGAGGGTCTGACCCTGCAGCCCTGGCAACTATGTCAGCTTGTAAAGAGCCAAATCCTAGTGAAATCTCCAGAAGCAGTGCCAAAAAATGTGCACTGACAACAAGCTGCCCAGGGTACCTCCTCTCTCAGGGTTTGCATTCCCTTTCGCATCTAGGCATAAACCTAGTTTGCAAAAGTAACAGGATAGTGGCTACGAGAGCAATTCAGTGATGCTGTTTGTATAGTACCTAGAACAGCAAGACTGTGGTCCGTGCTAAGGATTCCCGAAGCTCTCCTCCCATAACATGAACTGCGGTTCAAGTACCCGCAAGCGCGTTACTGTAGGGCTTAGCTTCCCTCTCTCCCCTCGTTTCATTCTGGAATTAGACTGAACAGGTTTATGGTGCTAGAAGAGACCTGGTTAGGAAAAGGAGGGAGTGATGAGTTCAGGAGAGGGGGATAATCTAGATGGGCCAGAAAGGCAGTTTTGAATTTCTGACTGTATTTTTAATTAATTGCATGGCACTTAAAGGCCTGTGATAGGTATACTATAAATCTAAAATAAATAGATAAAACAACCATAAGCCAAATAACTTTTTCATTTGTGCCATGCATATTTAAATATTCAAATCATGAGTGTGATATTAATAATATATCAAAGTTCACATTGATATAAAGCAGATTTATCGTGTTATATATAGTATAGCTGGGCCTTATAGTATCACAGAGGTGGCAACAGCAATAAAAAACTAATCTGTTTGCAGGCAAGCAGCTATATTCGTGTTTGATGGGTTCACATAGACAGCCACACAAAAAACTGAAACGATAGCTCTATTTCCTTATTTTCAAAGATCGGTAATGAGCAGCTATTGCTGGCTTTCTGCGTATGACAGCTACAGATCCTTCTCTCCACACCTGAYACAACAGGTGTATAACACACTGCACATATGAACTTTGCATTTTGACGACTGTGGGAACTCTTCTGGGACACACTTCACCCCAGTACATCACATTCCAGCTCATGTCCCACACAATCATTTATAAACTATTTTAGCCTTCYGCCAGCCCCAAACTGCTCTAATTTATACCACGGAGCAAATCTGCTCTCAACTGCCATGAAAGAGCTGTATAAAACAAAGTACCTCTCTTACCACCTTCTCCTTTCCACTGAGCTCCRCACCAAATGCAGCGCAGCCGAATCCCAAGGACCTGATTTGTTCCAAATAAACAAGTTGTTCCAAATATGCGAAGCTGAAACTCCAGGAGAGCCCAGGGGCGTCAGTGAAAGCAGGGAAAGGAAAGCGCTTACAKCTACCTAAGCACCAGCAGCAAAATTCAGTCTGGTGACACTGCCAGGGTTCCCGCCAAACAGGTACCCAGCAGCCTGTACATCGTGATGGGTTGATCTTGGTTCAGGTCCTTTTGATCAGCCCGTCAAATCACACCAATGGGCTGCCGCAGCAGGACCTCTCTTTTCAGTCAATCTTAGCTGACAGGCAAAGACTGAGTGAGCCACAGAGACTAAATGTCCCCTCTGCTCCCCAGGAATGAAGCCTTCTGGTCAGGGAAGAGGAGGAGCTCGTTTGGGGGATGACCCAGGAGAGGTCTGAGGGTAAACGGGGCCTCTGCTAAGGAGCGGAAAAACAGCGACTGCGACAGCGGGGCTGTTCCTGGACGATTAGAAGGGATCATTTCCTCCCTCACACCCCACTCCTCCCTAATCATTTGTACAACAGGTTTTTTCATGCTGTCATCCTATATAAAATATTGGGGAAAATGATGCAGCACCTAGTATTAGTCACTGTCTGGTGATGAGAGTGCAGCCCTCCTTCAAARGCCCAGCCCAGCTAACCTTAACATTACAACAGCAACCAAAAAATCCCCAAGAAACACACGCGCAAATGCTACTGCGTTTTAGAGCTGCTCTGTGGAGCAGATTGAGTGCTGTCGTACATCTTTTTCACCTTTAATTACCAGGATTTTCTGATCAAGGTAGAATTATTTGCTGATCAAGGACATCATTGATTCTAACCCGTTGGCCTACTGGGATCAGTCTGAACGACACAGCAGACCCCGACAGACGAGCTCCTGTCAGAACATTCCCGGGAAGCTTTAAGGAGAGATTCTCTTCCTCTTACTGCCTTAGCATATGTCAAGTTTCACAGCTTGCAGGATATCAAGATGTTCCATG
Source organism: Apteryx rowi (assembly GCF_003343035.1). Classification (NCBI taxonomy): domain Eukaryota; kingdom Metazoa; phylum Chordata; class Aves; order Apterygiformes; family Apterygidae; genus Apteryx; species Apteryx rowi. The sequence continues at coordinate 2,829,150 of NW_020450307.1, read as the reverse complement.
CCAGCCAAGGCTAACAGCACAGCATCTCAGTGCGAGCCAGTGTTAGGGATGTTTCTCCGTACAGACGAATACGAGTCTTGCGAAGAGGGAGGTGGACGACAGGGTCCTTCCTAATGTTTATTCTAGTAACCTAAGCAGAGAAGTTACAGTTACAGATGCATCACATCCCCACCTCTTCCCTCGGTCATACAACCCCGTACTGACACCTTTCCTGGATCATTTAAAGCAAACGTGGAGGGAAGATAGATTCGTTTGTTTAAGGAGGTGCAAGCTTTGACAAAACACACTGTGATCACTCCTTTAGATAATTCAAGCACCGCCTTGCTTTGTAATCTGGTGGCCAAACAGGGAGACTTGACAGAAACATCAGGAGAAAACAAAAGCAGCCAGACAAGGAGTGTAAGCTAGAACGGCATCCAGGTGGCGAAAGAAGGCTGGGTTTTCACCAGAAAGCCACAGAGAAGGGGGTTTTTTTGAAGCCTAACGCATCTATTCATTACCCCAACCCGCAAGCTGTAAACACTCAGCCTGGCAAGCAGCGTGTACGACACGAGAAGATGAAGAGAAAGCATCCTTCTCTTCACAGAGGGCTAAAGCCCCACATGCCAGGTTTCCGACTAAACCARCACTGAACAACAGGAAGTAAAAAGGCAGAAATCCCACTGGAGCCATAAACTAAGTACCAAGGAGAAACAGACTTTAAGACAGTTGGACATCTCATCAGCATAATATGCAGTAGAGGGCCTCTGTAATGGTTAAGGCCTCTCCTTCCCCACCCACTATAAAGATCCTAATCTTATATAACTGCACTTGCCATTTTAATAACTCCTTCATCCACTGGAGAATTCCAGACTGGTTTGTAAACACTGGCTTACTAAAGACAGGAGGTAATAAGGACTTCAGTCCATTACTAGATGGGCATGGTAGAACTGTTAGAATGTTGAAAAAATAAGAATGTTCAACAAATATTTCATTTCTTCACTGGAAGAAAAAAGCTAGCTGTAACATGGGATGGAAATGAAATACTTTTCATGCCAGCAGTAAATTAGAAGGTTTCCAAACAGAAACTTTTAAAGTTATATAGTTTAAATCAGCAAGCTTAGATAACTTGCACTCAAGAGTTTCAGAAGAGTTGGCCAGGGAGTTCTTTATATACTTTACTTTGATTTTGAATGAGTCTTAGAACAATGAGGAAGTCCGAAGGTAAATGGAAAAACACAGTAGTGTGCCTGTATTTTAAAAAGCATAAACAGGATAATCCAAGTAATTTTATCACTCCCAGGAGAAATAATAAAATAGAGGAAACTGGACTAGAGTAATAATAAATTAAAGGAGGGTGATATAATTAATGCAAATTAAAGTTTGTTTATGGAAAACATGATAAACTAATATGCTATATTTTTCACTGAGACAATAGTGCTATTGTAATGTGCTTAGACTTGCGCAAGGTATTTGATCTTACACCACAAAACTTTTTGATTGAGAAATTCGAGCATTACAAGTCAACATGGCACAAATTAAATGGATTAAAAGCTGATTAAAAGATCTCAAAATATAAATCGGTAACCAATTCTCTGTAATATTTTTATCAATGACCTGGAAGAAAACAAAGAGCCATCACTGRTGGTTGATGGTTAACACAAAGAATGTGCAAGTTAATGGCAAATAAGGAAAAGAGACAGAGTTACAGACACAAAACAATGTGGACTAGTGGATGAAGTTGGCATCYGAACAGAGGGGAACACGACCCCAGGAAAAAGCGACTCTGAAAAGGGTGCAAGGGTCATGATGGAAACCCGGTGAGAGGTTTGTCCTAGGCAATGCCCTGGCCATATCAGTAATGTGGACATAAAAATGCCAACGCAGAAAACAGGGAGCAGGACTGTAGCATAGATGTGTCTGACGCTCCTTGAACACACCGCCAGCAGTTCAAGATGGATGCTGATACAGCGTCAGGGTTTTACAGAAGAGYCATGCAGATGATTAAAGGTTTGGGACTGCCTCATTATGTGGAGAGACTGAAGAACCTCAGTCTATTTAAGTCACTAAGGAGAAGGCTAAAAGGTGTCTTCATGATGGTCTGTGGGTACTAACAGGGAGCTCTGAGGAGTGACATACAAAGCCGTAAGGAGACCCAGTGGCAGGAATGTGACACTAAACAAATTCAAACTAGCGATACCATCATTTCTTAAACAGTGAAAGTAGCTACCCACCAAAACGATTTACCAGGATCAATACAGGACAGAAACATTTAATTATGACTGGATGCTTTCCTTAAAAGAAAAGTACAAAAGACATGCTGCCATAAATACAAACCAGGTTGGGGAAATCCTACTTCTTATTATAGTGCAAGACCTTAGACTTGATGGTAACAGCAGTCTCTTCCCCTTTTAACCCCTAAATCTAAATATTTCAATTTCCATATGCAATACCCAAGGGTGCTCTCCCCAGCCTGCATATGAGACAGCTGAATCACAGAAATCTTAATGCCTGCATTTCCAAAGGCCRCACAGGGATACAAAAGACTGCACAGCTCCCTGATGTGAAAGAATATGGTGTTTGAGCCCTCAGAAAGTATGTTTCTGGGTAAGCCAAGGTAAACACCCAACGTAAGAAGCTGCTTTTGAAAACAAAGGTCTGAGAAAGTAGTGCGGGTCACCCTCAGGAGAGGAAGGCACAGAGCCCCAGCCTCCTGACTGGCAGCCACAGCGCTCACTAATCCACCTCGTGCAAGCGAACAAAGCCACTACATGCAAAATGATTATCCTGCAGTGCAGGCTACGGTTTTGATTCTGAAGTTACAAATCAGGTTTTCTTAACGAAACACTGAATTCAGACAGTTACATTTTGGCCACAGATGCCTGTCTGTGCACGGGAGCATGCAATGGGATAGCTGCCAACTGACATCTCCAGATCTGATGTCTGTTATATTAGGATTCAGTGGTAATAAATAGCAACCGGCTAGAGCAAAACCTTCCTCTCCGAATGCCCTGTGCTTTGCCATTGAAGCGCATGGTTAGCACCCATCTAATATGATCCCCAGTGCCAATCCACAGAAGAATCCTAAGTATCCAAGTTCATTATGTCCTTTGGTGTTACCCAACTCCATCCAGACAGAGAACAGCGATCCCATAACGCAGTGCTTGAGGAGGAAAAGAATCATGCACTGAGATGACATTGAAGAGTGAGAGGAAAAGAACAGTTCCAACGAATTTAGGACAGCTACTCTAGGGTACAATTTAAAGCATTCAAGCAACTGAAAGCCAGAGCGCGATCTTTACCACAGAGAATTCGGCACTGTGTGCATTTCCAATTGATTTTCCTTTGTCAGCTCTGAGACCTCCCTAGGTGGGAGGTCTCTAAACCTGGGAAATCACTGAAGCAACTGATACCTAGACTTTATTATGTATTGAGCTCATGTGTGGTCTTACTGGACTGCTATGGAAGTTAAGAAGCCAGATCCTTCCCTGGCTTACATCTTGGATCTCCCCAAGCTGGACAGGGTTCATGTGGGGCAGATCTGYAGGCAACAGAGCATGATTATCCCAGCAGAAGCTGCCATCTGCAAAAAACATGAACACTTGGGTCACTACCTTTCGTACAGTATTTCCTGTTCTTACAGAAGCTACACTGGATATGACACGGCAACRGCCCCTCTGCTTCACACACTCTAGGAATATTTGGGCCCCTCATTTCCCAAAGTTGCCAGAGACAGTGAACAGCAGGACAGGTGAGAAACCTGATCACAGACTGGAATCTTCCTGTTTCTGCTGCGGGGTAAAGAACTGAAATCCCAGATTTTTCTGTATTTGCAGGTAGTYGTGGCTTTGGTTCCTACTGAGATTTGACACTTCATCACTCAACTCCTCTTTTCAGTGCATTTGAATCCTGGATAAAGGCAGGGATGAGAATTCAAATAGACTGTATCCTCATGTACCAAACAAAAAAATTCTCTCATCTGTGTGTGCTGTGACCCTGTTAGTGAGGGTGGTATTACACACTGTACAAATCAGGATAGAATTTGGTCTTGGGATACAAGTACTCACACACAAACACATTTTTCAAGGTCCTCTGTCTTTCCCCCTCTCCAGTCTGCTGAATGTAAGTATTTCCAGTCCAAGGTCTTTGGGGTCCCACCAAAGCAATGAGATTACTCTCAGGACATAAGATTTTCAGCACCACACTGCTAGGGGAAAAGTACAATAACTTGTGGATCATATAATTTCAAATATCCTTTAGACAGACTTTTTTAGATTTTATAGCWTTTAGAAAACAGTAGGAGAGACATCAACGGAACTAAATCCTCCCACAGCAAAGCTGATTTTTACCCTCTGCACCCATCAGGGAAGAGAAATGCTCATCAGCCTCACAGAATTACTTTTACTGAACTTATTTCTGAGAAGTCCACCACAGCAACATCAGGTGAGACTTCAGAAAATCAGACCTGCACTGCTGATGCAAACAGCGCAGATCCACAGATTTCCAGCCCTGAATTACCAGCTCATGAGTTTCAAGCCAACATGTTTTAAGGAATCACACTGTTGATTTGGGGATTAAAAGAACCGAACCAGTTTATTAGATTTTTATTCAGAATGAAAAGTGTCCTTATAAGGAATATGCAGGCTGCCCTTCTCATTCTGGATGTACTGTTTCTTGACTAYGTAGAGGCCAAATACTGTTCCCTATTCCTGCAAAAACTTCAGCAGTGGTGTTCAGAGCTGCACATGAAGGACAGCACCAAACCAAAAAAAAAAAAAAAAAAAACAGCCCACTGATCTGAAAGAGCAAATTTAGCTTGATATGAAGCAAAACTGCTTGAGGGCCAGAGTGTACCAAATTTTCCATGCTCTGCTAGGTATCCTCTGATGCACACTAAATTTTGATGCAAGCCGTGCCAGTCTAAAGATGAAAAAGAAGTCAACAGAGTCAAATTGATGTAAATCTAGACTGATTGTGATTAAAGTCCAATCCTGTATTCACACTGCCATGCTTATTTTAACCCAGATTTACTTTAGATCAGAATAYGATGTTATCAATTCTATTGCAGCTGAGCACAAACATCCCAGGCACGGATAAGGTCCCAATAGTTTTAGGTGCTGAACACACAAGGAACAAAAAACTGCCCAGCCATTCACAACATAGAGCTTATTTTCTCCCCTCCTTAACCAACTCTAAAACACTATCATACCTAAAACTACTGGTGTACAATTTTTAAGTAACACTACGGAAGCTCTAGTACGTTGAACCATCACTGAAGAATCCTGTAGTGCTTTCCTTTGTAAGTGTACTTTATGGTTAAGTGGGTGAATCACAAGGGGGAAATAAAAGAGGAATTGATATCATAGTCCCCTCTGGAAAAAAAAAAAAAAAAAAAAGAGGAATGTTTGTGTGGTTTACCCCACGTAACAGAAAAAGAGATCTTAAGAATCACAGCTGTGACAAATGGTGGGAAAAGTTATTGATCTAAAAGAATTCATTTTTACTATAAGGGCTGGTACTTTTACTTATTTAATAAAGGTCTGGCGTCAAATCACTGTGAATTTCAGGATTATCTAATTCTATCTAATCTCATTCAATCACTGATGCTCCAGACTGTGGCAGAAAGGAATGCTTGCCCTTTCCTGTCTTCAGGCGCTATCTCTGGTTACCCTAGCAACACAGCAAAAGCAGCTTCAGCGGAGCTGAGTACCACCTATCGCATTCATCTCCAGATAAAAAGAAAGGATGGGGTTACAAGGGAGTTTTTGCAATTTGATGGGTAGATATACGCAGAACAGTAGCTACTATTGGAGTGGAATCTACCCATAACTCTGAATTAGCAAGGCCCCAGAGACACAACGATAAATACAAGCTCCTAGGGGTAAGACATTCGTAGAAAGACAGTGAACTAGTCTGGTAAAGCAGTCTGCTCTCTCTCAAAAGAAAGAGAAAAGTTTTATACCAGGAAGCAATGGCGATTAAGAGGGCCAAGTTAGCTGAAACTGTTTAAAATCACAGAGCTGCTTTTTAAATGGTCTTAAACACTCATACCTCCCAATGCTAAATTGGAGATCAATTATAGGCCAACGCACAACTTTGTTTCCATATCATCACCAGAATATTTTAGAAGAGGATGTATTTTCTAGACCAAAAGACTGTTAAGTATCTCTTCTAGCATCAAAAGCTCTTAAGCTTTCCTGGCTCCTTAATTCACTGGAAACCATTCAAGAAAGGCTCTGCCTTCCTAATTGATTAGCACAACGCAGGATGTAATGGTTACTGCCCATCATCTTACATCTAAAGATAGATGATGCTGTTACTTTCAGAAATGTTGATTAAGCTTTACTATAAAGCCTCTTTTTTTTTTCCATTTCACATGTGATAAAACAAAGCAAAAGGCAACATCAAGGTTCAGGGTTTTTTTTATACAAGCGGGCATTAGTGCCGTACTCACTCACACAAGCAACTGCCTTCAATTCACACTGAGGCACAACCAGGCCTCTTGCTCTGTGTCGCTGTCCCTGCACCACTTTGGAAGAGCGGAGCCCTAGGCATGTGCTGATAAACACAGCAACTTTAGCCAAACCTACAGGAGACACTTGGAGATCTCCACAAGCAAAAGCTGCTGCAGCAGCACGAATGAGGACGAACAATTAGTCTGCAAAATAATGGGACCTTTCAGCCATTAAATCCCTAAAGGAGTGGCAGCACATTTAGTTTCCAACCCTGCCTGCTGTTCACTCATTTACATGCCTATTCCCTTTTCCAACTGCAACTCAGGGTCAAATTTTGTTCCCCTTTTTTTCTGACAAGTACCCCACTGAAAAAAACAAGGCTGTTTGCATGAGCCTCTAGTCTAATGTTATAGTAGAGCAGCCCCAAGGCAACAGTCAGCATTCGCTGATGTCTGTGCATCACACCAAGGTGAGGCTCCCCTCAGTGGTGTGGCTTGCTAGTGAATGCTGGCACAAGTTTCTTCCTAGCTGAAGATATAAAAGATTAAAAAAAGCGACTTCATATACTGATTGAAACTATCTTGACATCTTAAAATGAGGGATTTCACATGCGGAAATATTTTTGTATGGGTTATCAAAGAACAGGGCAAATTTTTGGCTTGATGGTATCCCCAGTTTTTGCAGCTTTGTATGCATGTGCAAAATAAAGTAAAATCAGCAAAAGTTCTTCATAAATGAACAAGAATCTTTCTTTCCACGCTTGGGAATTCCCTCCATCCATCCCTCCTCCTCCTTAGACACGTTACAACAAAATCTCATATCAGATTATATTTATGACCCAGGGGAAAGTGTAATTTCCTCTCTGTTCTCACTGGTTTTGTTAAAATAACAGAGCCAAAAATAAAAGAAAGGCAATGCATTACTCCAGCAGAGGAGGGGATATGTCCAAAAGATTTACCTTCGCACAGAACAGCATAAGAGTAAAGCAGAGGAGCAGAGCTAAAGAAAATGCTCTCCATTTTATTTATAAATCTTCATGTGATTCCTGCAACAGTAAATAATTCTCCAGGAAATGTCTTTCATTGCCTTTAACTGGAAAACACAAATTTGGACAGAGAGTCCTAAAATGAGAGTTTTCCACGGGCATCCACCAGAAGTGAGGAAGCTGAATATCTGCTAACAGGAAGGAGCCTAAAAATGGTGGGAATGGTGAGTCTTGGGCTGTGGTATAAGTAAAGAGGATGCACTTCAACCCGGAGGAGGGAGTAGGGAGAGAAGAAAACAGAGATGCCAAACAAGAATCAGTACTGGCATCTGCTGTGTAACAAGAAGTTTGCCAGCCTGCAGATAAAGGAAACAGCCCGTGCATAAGAGAAATCGAATAAGACAATCCAGAGGAAAAAAAGAAAAAAGAAAAAAAAACAGAAAAAGCAGAGTGATTTTGCAAGTGTAAAATTCTGACCAAGCATTACATTATTAAAGACAGAATGGATCTCTTTTCCAAAGTCGGGGGCCAACAGGACACTGTTTCTCTGTTCTCCCTGTCTTGTAACTGAACCAGAACAAGCAATATGAAAAGTCCATCACCTAGTTTTAATCCTCAGGAAAAGAAAAATGAACAAAGTTGACAAGGGAGTTAATTCTGGTCCTTTGGTCACCTCTGCCATTTAGATTCTGTGTTCACTAAAGGCATTTGCAACCAGGCTCCAAATTAACACGGGTCCCTTTGATTAAGGCCAGCAGGTTTGGACATAGACCACTGCAAATTAAAACCAGGTGTCTGTGCCCTGAAGCGGTAGAGACAGCCCTAAGCAGTTTAATGACATCTCTAAATAATTTTGACAGCAAAATTACTTATTCTATCTCACCTTTACACTGCCCTTGACACACTGCTATCAAGATGATGTTGCATTCACTGCTTTTATATATTTATTTATCTACCTTTATACCCATGCTTACCTTTCTTTTCCTCAGACATGTAGATCTTCCAGACCTGATGGAGCACATAAACTGAACAACCATTCACCAGTCAAGCAGTGCTAACTGCAAAACTCAGCCTGCACCTGCTGACTCAGTGAGTTTTTGAAAACTACTCCCAAAGAGGCTGAGGGTCCAGGTGAAGACACCAGACACTGCCTCTGCCCCTCAAGGGCCCCACCAGAGAGCACGAAACCACAGTGCCAGAAGCGACACGATGCCCTGGGCCTTCTAGGGAATCGAGACCACTCAAGAAGTCTGCGGTACACGGAAACCCACTCTGCAGTCTGCATGGGAGCCCAGCAGGAGCATACTTGCTCACTCCTGGCAGAGTCCCCCATACACGCCAACCTCAGCACACGTACTTTTCCAGGTTAACACAGCAAGGGTCAGCCTGGCCCTGTTACTCACAAACACTGTTCGCAATCACCAAATGGAACTCACAGCTGGATCGTCCTCTGTCCTTCCATCTCAGGAGACCAGTTTCTCTTCATTGTTCCCTGAGAAAGTGGAGATCTTCTCTGCAGCTTTTGTACTACAGCAAACCTCACCTGCCTGCAACTCCTTAAAATCCACAGGAAGATAAAATTATTTTCCTGAACTATAGCTGCTTGTACAGCTCTGCTGTACATTCACAAGACTGCAATCCAATTAATATTTTTCTTTCCAGAGGGCATTTAATAATCCACAAAATTAAACCCTTCAGTATTGTGCTGGTATCCTAGAGCCATTGATCTGGGTTTACTCTGCCTCTGTATAAAATAAAAACTAGGCATTTTATCAGTGCAACACCCATTTTCCAAAATCTCTAGCACTTTAAAAAACCATGCAGTTGCAGTGTGCTCTGTTCATGAGCTGAGATTGAGGACCATTAGGAATAACTTCCATTGAGGAAAATTAGGAATAACTTCCATTTAGGAGCACCTTTCATCTCTGCACTGATTCCCATTTCAAGCTGTCAGTTTTCCCCTGCAAAGTGCTGTACGACCCAAGATCAGTTGATTTTAGGGACCCTTCCATAAGAGAAGCAGACATATGTGGTCCCCTGCCCTTGGATTTGAAAGCCTCGCAGGAGGAGGCTGTGGACTCAGACTCTGCAGCTCTCCCCAGTACTGGGTGGGCAGCGTGAGTCTCCTGTTCTGCTTGAGAACACAACACACTTTACCTTGGGTTTCTCTGTGAAGGTAGGGTCTGACAAAGAGATTTTGGCTAAACTTGCATTAAGCATTGGAGTATAACTTAGAAGTTTGCACTGCAACAGGCACACTCTAAAAATCACCTGAGCAAAGTCCATTTAAAAAAAAAAAAGCTCCAACAAATGCTAAACTTAACTAAAATGTGCTGGATTAAAAGCAACAATCCAAATCAGCATGAAACCACAAATAAAAATCAACAGGCTGTGCCAAAGACCTTTGGGGACAGAAAAGGTTTATAAGTCAGTCTGCTTTACAGAGGGGCTTTTTCCACGTTTGTAAGGCAGCCCCCAGAGACTCGAAGGCAAATTTATGAACAATCCCCATCACATAAACCCCAGGATTCTCTAGCTCCAATCCCTAAGGCCACAGAGGCTCAGAAAGGAACCTAAATCTAATCTATTCAGTTAAAAGTACATTTTCAGACTTAATTCTGCCTCTACAGGCAGACAGCTAAAGTTCCCAGCAGCAAGCAAAGCCCTCTTCTCACACGAACTTCTCTTGGACGACCTCATGTCCAGTGCAGGGGACTCCCCTTTAGGGACAGCCTCCGAATTTGGGTCCCAGAGCAGGGACCCCAGTAGGACTCCCTCCCTCCTCGCTGCTCAGCCCTGGCCCCGGCTCTCCAGGCAGGCTGCAGAGCAACGCAGCGGCCAGGCAGGCAGCCACTGGGGAAGGGCAGGGGATGCAGCTGCAGCCAGAAGCAACAGGACAGGTCACGCAAAGCCACGCTTCGAGGCAGATGCAGGGCTACCTCCTACCCCTGCGCCTCTGAAACGAGGAGATGGCAGAACACTCAGCAGGACTTTGCTGGTCGCTGCCATTTAGTTTTTAAATAAGCAAAYGTATGTATTTTCCATCCTTGACAAAGTCTTCAATTAAGGCCTTAACTTCAGGGGCACCAAAAGAAAATAGCAACAAAAACAAAACAAAAAAGCAACAAAAAGAAGCAAAGAAAAAGAATTTCATATAAATCAAATCAAAAGCAAAACAGCTCCAGTAAGCAAATGAATTACCATTGTCAGTGACCAAGTTATGCACAATTACCACGTGCCTTGACATGCAAGGAAGGAGACAGAGGGAGTCAAAAAATATTCTGTCGGGCTTTTTGATTTGTTTTATTGCAGCCCTGTCATGATAGATTTTTAAAAGCTTGCCTTTCCTTCTTTATTTGTGACCTGAACCTCAAAATCTAGCAAGGGCAGCATTTCAAACAGACACGCTTTCCTGAAAGGATGGAAAAAGACGAACACGAAAAACAGCCAAAGTTGAGTGCTAACACACTTTCAGAGGCAGTATGGCTAGTATGAAAAACACAGTAAGGGTCACACTGATGAGGGAAACAGTCAAAGTAAATCCATCATAAAGAACGTCTCTCTTCTGTTGTATTCGATATGCAATGATGGACTTCACAAATCAAGCCATTTTGCTTTAGTGATAAGGATTTTAGTGCTGTTCTCAATAAAATCATTAGGTTCCCCCCCCCGTTTGGCTATAGAGACCACTGCCAGCGAGCGCAGGTCACTTTCCAGACCACGAGCATCAGAGCCCTGCCCCAGCTGTGGGCTTGATGGTGGAGACGGTGGGAATGCACGAGCGGCATCCGAAGTGCACGGGAAGTTTAACGGGGCAGAGGGCAGCTGGTAGTGAATGGGTTTGACCAGAACGGACTGCGACCCATCCAGGGCTCTGAGCAAGCCGAACTGCCTCTGCCTGGAACTGAGGTGTGCAAACATTGGGGAAGGCTCTCGTTCAGATCTTACAACTTTTTTATAAATGCATCCTGTGTCTCAAAGAAATCGTAGGGACTTGGACCCATGTGGCTTCTCCCTTCCAGATCCGAAAGGTCTCCGGTGCAAAGGCTAGGGGACAAAGAAGAAGGGGGTAGGAAAACCGGAGGCGCAGTCGCTCTGCAGAAGGGTCTG